>NC_136527.1:188549046-188606546 GCF_053919585.1 Euprymna scolopes
ACGTTGAGGGGTCACAATAGGTTGTAGTTCCTCTAATCACCTACCATTAAAGTATTTGTAAAACATTTCGCTGATGGCATAGCGGTTAAAACCTAGCTGATAGTGCGGGAGCTATTAAGTTGGCAACTCTCTTTTGAAGCTTGTCTAAGAGGGAGAGACAAGAAGCAGGTGCACCAAACTTGGGCGAATGGTGGTCTTGTAGATGTACACGATTCTCTAAGTTAGGAAAACAGGAACCCGGAAGTGGATTCCAAAGTCTAGCAGCCCTAGGGAAGAAACTATTGGAGTAGAAGATTTCTTACATCTATGGATTTATACTGTGAATGTTAAGCCGAGCAGTTTTAACGAACTACTATCAGCTAATGTATCATTTGCCAAGGTTTCTTGTAGTTATTAAAGGAAAGGAACTTAGTCTTGGAAGCATTGAATGTGACCATCAATTTTTGTCCCCATTCCACCACAGATTGGCTTAGATACGTGTACATTCGTTTTCCCTTCGTGCCTGTTAAAAAACGTGGTGTCGTCAGCAAATATACCCATCTCAAAGACAATTTTTTTCAGGGAGGTCATTCATGAATACCAGGGATAATAAAGGTCCTAGGATTGACAAACTGAATTTTAAAACAGCTAGCGAATTTGGGTGCGTCTCTCTCTCTCTCTCTCTCTCTCTCTCTTCTCTCTCTTCTCTCTCTCTCATGTCATTTTCATTTAAGTCTTCGCGGACATTTTCCTTCCCCCCGCTCTCTCCGTCTCTCTCCATTAATGCGTTTCCTTTTTCTTGGTAGCCATCAGCATTGCTTAACGCTGATTGGCTGTGCTGTGAAGACAATCCCAATCAACTATGTGAAACCCTTTTCATATCAGTTCCAAAGAAACCATCGGACTGTGAAGTCTTGTTTTTGGAATTACGCCGGGCTCAGCGACGTAAAACACTCAACTTCTTCACTAAGGGTGGAAAGCCCTTATTAATTGGTTGAAATTAGTGTTTCAAAATACACCATTTATTGAAGAAATTAACCCCTTTCAGAAAAAGGGGGGGGAGAAACTAACCCTTTCAGAGAAAGCGAAGAGAAAAAGAAAGAAGGAAAAGAAACCAACTAGAGAAAGAAAACACTTATTTCTGGGTCATCTGAAGACAAGATAACCCCATTTCAGAGAGTTATCCTTTCAAACCTTTTGAAGGTTTTGTTTGTTTTAAAAAAAAGTGAAGAAGAGGGAAAAAGAAAAGAACTTTAAAAGAACTTTGCAACCTGCATGATTCCTTTTCAGGAAAAGAAAAGAACTTATTGTTGCAAGACTGAATTTAAAGACTGAAAAAAGAATATCCCAGCCATGAACGGACGGGTCAGCACATGGCTCTGCGAACTAATCTACGACAACATAATCCCTACAGCCACCTACCTTGAAAATGATGCAGTGAAACCTGACAGTTATATGAAATAATTCAGGGAGAGTGGCAACCTTGGTTGAAGTGAGTGTTCCTAATGATGGAGGTCTGAACATAGCTGAAAGGGAGAAACAAACCAAATATCAAGGTTTCATGTAGGGTATGAAAAGAAACTGGAATCTTAGGGAGATATTAATCATACCAGTTATAATAGGTGCTACTGGGCTTATAAAGAAGAACCTGAAGTCCTCTCTAACTTATATCCCTGGTGCACTAAGTGCAAGAGAAATCCAGACAACTGCACTTAACCTTTAGGCTATGCTGGCTGTTAAATTTTTAACACCTAGTTTTTACTATTACAAACAACTGCAACAATGGTGTCTTCGAAAACTATGGAGTTCTTCTTTGCCTTAACTGCATTAATCAATGAATGAACTCCATGCTTGAAACCTATGTTTGATTGTTTGTATTGTTTTTTGATAAATAATATTTGTTCTATTTCAAGTAAGAATTGTGTTTTGTATTATTTTTTTTATTTTTTATTTCACATGTTACATTACTTCGCTTGTTAATTTCCCCCTCCCCCCCTTTAATTTGTTACCTTTAAAAGCGGATTTTGGTAACGACCCCAAACAATCACCATGTTAGAATGTCCCATCAGTTTAATTGATTTTTCAACATTAAATGATTTTGTGATTGATTTTTGTATAATTTTTAATTAATAAAAACGATAAATTATTTTTTTTTACTTTTACATTTTTACAATAAATTTGTGTGTAAAAAATATAATGTAATTTTTTGTTTTGAAAATTGTTTATTTGTCGAGATTTGTACACGTTTTTATGAAATATGAATCCGAATGCATTATAGTAAAATGTCGACATCCCAATGCTTAAACTAAACCTAGCTACACACACTATCAGAACTACGAACCGCACAATTTTTGGCAATGTAAATATAGTTTCTAACGGATTGATAGTTGTTCCATACTCAGATACAAAATCAATCTTTAATTACAAACATTCCTTTAACAACAAAAGTGACGATATACGATATATTGCGTTTTCTTTTTTTTTACATAGGCGGCACCACTTATCAAGGCCGGAAGGCCACTCCAGTATAAGGGATAAAGAGTGTACACTAATCAAAAGGACAATATAGCAATCGATAGTGATGGAAGTTCGGTAAATTTGTTAACTTAAGTGGAACGGCTCATCAGAAACTTTTCCACGTTGGACTTGAAGACAACCATATTATAGACAGCTGGAAAGCAGAAAAACGAAGACAATTTTACAGGCGTGCAGTTATAAGAAAGAAGCTTTGATCATGGAATCTACCTTTAGGTTTAGGCACAGATAAAGAGTGGGGAGAATTATTGATAGTGTTTTCAGCTAGACGGTGTTTCTTGTAAAATTTTGGCGAGGGGGGACCATAGATTGAAGCTCAGTCGAAAACTTTCCATGAAAATAACGATAAAGCAGAGACAAACTCGCAACATCTCTTCTGTGAGATAGAGGTTGCAGTGAAGAGAAAAGGACATCTCCCCTCGAGGCCACGAAATCTATTTTGAACCATATCAAGGCAGGACAAGTCCTTTCTAGCAGCTCTTGCCCAGATGTGGCAACAGTATTCCATGCTTGGACGTACCTGGCTCTTATATAGATAGAGAATTGCGTCAGCAGTGAGATATCTACTGGATAGATAGAAGGATCCGACCATTTTTCCAGCGGCTTTGGCAACAGATTTGATGTACGTATTCCATTTAAGATCAGGAGTAAAGGTCAAGCCGAGAAGCTTACAAAGATATTGTTTCAACCTCATTCTTACAACCAATCAGCCAATTCCCTCCTTCAATTATGGCAGACAACACATTAAATCGATCATGGTCATTTGAATGTCGTTACTTTTCAGAGAATCTTCGGCTACTGCTGCTATAGTTATAATCAAAGCAAAGGCAAAGGTGGACATAACATATCTACAAGGAGCTAATATAGATTGGATAAAACTCCAGTTCGAAAAGGGGATGACTGTTTCTGAGGGCAAAGCTGTGATTCTGAATGAAGGTGACTGCGAATTAAATGAAAGTTCTACACGTGGCCATTTTCACATGCACCAACTGACCAAACATATGTATAGAACATGTTCCTGTTTCCTTGGCACGTGTTTCGTCGTCTACAACTCATCAGAGTGGCTGAATCTAGTGTGACCCCATGAAATAAGCCTAGACCTCTACCACCGGACCATCGCACAAGACTGTTGTATCATCGTGTTTTTTTCTGTAGATGTTGTTTATTTTTTTGTTTGTTTGCGATAATTTTTGAATAAATGCGAACAAAAAAAATAAACAACATCTACATTTTAAAAAAAAAACGCGATGGTAGAGATTTACGCATCTTATAATGGGGTTCGTGATTTCGAATCACATTACTTTCCGCCACTCTGATGACTCGTGTCCGTGGATAATTATATTTTAAAAACAATAGATAATAACTCGCCTTTTGGTGAAAATACACTTTCGTATAATGCCCATGGTTTCGCACAGTTCCCGAAAAATCACGTCTCACACGTGATTTTGAGGTGCATCATGTCAGCACGAAAGCAGACTTTTCCAAACTTGTTTACATTTGATTTGAAGGCAACGATATTGTAGTCGGTCAAGAAGCAAGTCAGCAGAACAGTGTTCCATAGGCAAGTAGTTCTAAGAAAGAAGCGTTCAGACTTGTGTAGAGTGAACAACGTCAGACTTTTTCGAACTTGTTTACATTGGACTTGAAGGCGTGGATATGGCCAAGTAGAACAATGTAAAGTGAACATCGTCGAGTGACTCGTCAGATTTTTCCGATTCAAACAAAAAAGAATCATCCGATTTTTTTATTGAATTGCCTACAAAGAAAGGTAAGATTTTTTTTCAATATTTTATTTGCTAACTTTTAACGATTCAATGCATTTTAAATCAGTGTAATTTTATGTCAATCTTGATTTCCCCGTTGCCCGTAGACAGCCTTACTTAAAGAAATTTAAATGGTAAAATGTGTTGTTTTCCACTCAAAATGGTTGCCGACTGTGAAGTCACTTTAACGTCTTTTTATTTAAAATCAGTGACTCCAAAAATCTATACATGAATTTATAGAAATCAATTTGCTAAAAAATATGTTCCTTTTTATTTTTATTTTATTATGAAAATAAAAATAATTGTGTCTTATAAATGGATCTGAAATTGAATAAACATTAATTTAACGAACTTTTTTTTTCCTTTCAAATTAAATTACAATTTCACTTCTTGGTACTTATACAAAACACGGACCGTACTGAAATAGTAACGCTATTATTTAGAAACACATGCTTATCATGGTGAGAGAGAACATAAAACATTATTCTGTCATTTCATTTAAAATTCAATAAACAACAAAAACCATAAATCGGTGTCTCCAAAAATCTATACATTAATTTATAGAAATCAATTTGATAAAAAAATGTTCCTTTTTATTTCAATTTTATTATAAAAACATTAATTATGGACCTGAAATTGAACAAACATTAATTAAAAAAAAACTTTTTTCTTCTTTCAAATTAAATTACAATTTAATTTTTTGGTACTTATACAAAACAGGGACCGTACTGAAATAATAACGTTATTATTTAGAAACTTATGCTTAAAAGAAGGTTGCTGGGGAGTTATAAGCGTCCAGATCGGAGTTAACATCGTCAGAGTTTTCCGAACTTGTTTACATTGGACTTGAAGTCAACGATATTGTAGTCGGTCAAGAAGCAAGCCAGAAAAACAGTGTTCCATAGGCGGACAGTTTTAAGAAAGAAGTGTTCAGATTTGTGTAGAGTGAACATCGTCGTGCGACTCGTCAGATTTTAAACCATCCGATTTTTTTGTATTGAATTGCCTGCAAAGAAATGTCATTTTTTTTTTCAATATTTTATTTGCTAACTTTTAACAATTCAATGCATTTTATATCAGTGTAATTTTATATGTCAATCTTGATTTTCTGTTGTCCGTAGACAGCCTTACTTAAAGAAATTTAAACGGAAAATGTGTAGTTTCCACTCAAAATTCCTGCAGACTGTGAAGTCACTTTAACGTTCTCTATTTTAAATTGGTGCGTTCAAAAATATGTACATGAATTTGTTGCTCAACTCCCTACATAGTATTCTTTCAGTTATGTCCCAGCTCTACACGTCAAAGTGACACTGTGCGTTGTTTGGGGAGAAAACGCAATAAAAATATGTTTTTCAACTATAAATATATTTGTAAATATATGTATATGTATATGTATATGTATATTTATAAATATATACCTTATAATATATCTGAATATATAAATAAATATATGTTTTTAACACACACACACACATTTGAATATATATATATATATATATATATATATATATATATATATATATATATGCAAATATATCTGTACACATTTAATTTAAATACATATATTTACGTATTTAAACACACAGACAGACAGACAGACACACACACACATACACACACACACACACACACACACACACACACACACATATATATATATATATATATATATATATATATATATATATATATATATATATATATATATATATTTATATTTGTTAACCGTTAGCATATAACTAACGCAGAACAGATGCCTTAGACGTATTCGATTCACCACCGTTATTCATCATAGTTTTATGATTGGACAATACGTTCTAAACTTGATATGAAAACGTTTCATCACAAGTAATTAACGAACTTTTAAATATTGACAACGTTTTATTATAATTTTTTTTTATTGTATTTGTTGTCTTTTAATCTTTTTTAATCTTCCTATTTTCATATATTCATTGTATCCTTACGTTCTTCGTTCAGTTATAAAAAAAAAAAAAACACGTTTGGATCAAATTAGTAAAGAAATACAAATCAACCAAAGTTCATGTTTTGAACAAAAAAAAAAAAAAAAACAATTCATCCGATTTTTATTGCTTCATTTTTAATTTAAAGGTAAGATTCTTTTTTGATATTTTATTTCCTAACTTTTAACAATCAAATGCCTTTTAAATTGTATTTTTTCATAACTTTTAACGATTCAATGCATTTCAAATAAAGTTTGTTTTTTAAATTGTATTCCTATGAAATTCACAATTTCCCCTTTATCGGATGACAGTCTTGCATTGATTTAAATTTTTAATTTAAATTTTAAACAAAAAAATTTAAATGATAAATTCGTAGTTTTCTACTAAAAATGGCTGCCGACTGAAGTCACAATGTTTTCAATATAATTGTTCCAACTTATGTTTCCTGTGAACGTTAGGCCAAGCAGTTTTAAAGATGTACTCTCAGACAGATAGTTACTGGCCATTGCTATTGGTGGCAGAGAATGTTTCTTGTAATTATTGAAGGAAACCAGTTTAGTCTTGACAGCATTGAATGTGACCATCCATTTTTGTCCCCATTCCACTAGATTGGAGCTAATGCAGTAATCCGCGCTATTTTTTTTAATCGTATTTCCACGTTTAATTAAAGTTTTATGATGTTTGTTTTTTTATATTTAATTGTGTAAGGTACAGAATAGGCACAAATCAACCTCCCCTCCCCATGTTAAGAATGGCTTTTTAAATACTAATGTTATTATTTCAGAACGGATCACTTTCTGCATAAGTACCGAAATGTGTGTTTATGACCATTTTCATCAAATTCTATGTATTTCCGCTTTATTGAATGACAGTCTTGCATTGATTTAAATTTTTATTTTAAACAAAAAAATTTAAATGATAAATTCGTAGTTTTCCACTAAAAATGGCTGCCAACTGAAGTCACTTCAACGTTCGCTCCAAAAAATGTACATGGATTTATAGAAATAAATTTACTATTTAAAAAAAAATGTTCCTTTTTATTTACAATTTTATTGGGAAAATAAAAATCTACTTGTTATATACATGCATGCGAAATTGAACAAACTTTAATTGTATAAACTTTTTCATCTTTCGATTTAAATAACAATTTAACTATTTGCTACTTATACAAAACACGGCCTGTGCTGAAATACTAACGTCCTTATTTAGAAAATCATGCTTAACATCGTGAGCGGGAATAAAAAAAAAACTATCCCGAAGTTTCATCTAAAATTTAATGAACAACAGGGGCATAAGAATGGTCCGATTCTGATTAAGTGTTTCCCATTCTTAAAGAACAATCATAAAAGTTTATAAGAAGTTAAAATTATTTAACAACGAAGACAATAACTTTTTTTTTAAGTTAAACAATTAAAAAATATAACAAACAAATATAAGACAAAGTTACTCTTCTACATAGCGGAATTGTAATTTAACCTATTTTAATGTTTTCTAACGTATTTTAATGTGTTATTTGGTTCGAAAAACAAGCAATGCTAAATTGCAAGGTTAAAAATCAAACATGTCCGGCAAATATAAATTTCTGTTTTGTTTTCATGATTTGATCAATTATCGAAACATTCCAATTGGATGTTTGAATGTCGGCCATCTTGTTCTAACTTACCAATTTGTCGCTACTTATGTTTTGAATTAAATGTTTTAAAATATGTTCTACAACACCAATCTTATCCAGGTAGATGAAATAATTTATTTTGCCTTTGGCCATATTTAGTTGTCTAGATTTTAATTTTTTTTACTTATTTTTTATTTGTAGGTTTCTCTTCCTAAATATATTTAAAATCATGTTATTATTTAAATTTAGTGTTTGATTTTTTTTTAATTAAGTGTTTAAAAAATATATTGATTATTAAAATGTCAAAGAATATGAAATAAATATATTAAAAAAAAATAATCATTCTATTTATATAACAAAATGTTTAAGAATATTCTATATGGGATGGGTCATTTTTAAAAAAGTAATTTTATTGCTGTTTTTTCTAAAACTATTTCAGAATAGATGATCTAAGCTACGGCAATATTATTAAAATATACGGAATACGGCATTACTATAAGGTGATATAAATAAATATATATATATATATATAACAGCTTTTTTCTTTTAATTCGGAAAAATGCTTTTTATAAAACTTTTAAATTGAAATAATAAGGTTATTATTTAGAAAGAAAAGGCAAAGGTGGACATAACATGTTTAGCCTTTATCGACAAGGAGTTAAGCAGATTTGATAAAACTCCTGTTCAAAAAGGGGATGGCTGTTTCTGAGGGCGAAGCTGTTATTCTGAATGAAGGTGACTGCGAACTAAATAGACACTCTACACGTTGCAATTTTAACGTTCACCAGCTGACTAAACATATGTATAGAACATGTTCCTGTTTCCCTGGAACGTGTTTCGTCGTCTACGACTCATCAGAGTGGCTGAATCTAGAGCGACCCGAAATCGGGACTCCATGAAAAGAAGCCTAAACCTCTACCACCAGACCATCGCGCAAGACTGTTGGATCATCGCGTTTTTTTCTGTAGACGTTATTTATTTCCTTTTGTATGCGATCATTTTGGAATAAATTCAAACAAAAACAAATAAACAACATCTACATAAAAAAAAACGCGATGGTAGAGATTTACGTTTCTTATAAAGATTGCGAATCACGTTACATTCAGCCACTCTGATGACTGGTAGACGACCAAACACGTGTCAGTGGATAATTACATTTTAAAATCAATGCATATTATTCCCAACTCGCATTTTGGTAAAAATACAATTTCGTATAAATAATTTTAATGTCCATGGAGTCGGACAGTTCCCGAAAATCACGTCTCACACGTGATTTTGAGGTGCGCCATGTCACCATGAAAGCAGGTTGCAGGGGGACAGAAGCGTTCAGACCTGTGTAGAGTGAATATTGTCAAACTTTTCGAACTTGTTTACATTGGACTTGAAGGCAACGATATTGTAGTCGGTCGAGAAGCAAACCAGCAGAACAGTGTTGCATAGGCGGGCAGTTCTCAAAAAGAAGCGTTCAGACTTATGTAGAGTAAACATCGTCAGACTTGTTCAAACTTGTTTACATTGGACTTGAAGGCATCGATATGGCCAAGCAAGTAGAACAATGTAAAGTGAACATCGCCGAGCGACTCGTCAGATTTTTCTGATTCAAACATAAAAGAAATCAACATATTTTTTATTGAATTGCCTACAAAGAAAGGTAATTCTTTTTTCGATATTTTATTTGCTATCTTTTAACAATTCAATACATTTTAAATCAGTGTAGTTTATGCCAATCTTGATTTCCCCGTTGCCCGTAAACAGCCTAACTTAAAGAAATTTAAACGGTAAAATGTGTAGTTTTCCACTCAAAATGGCTGCCGACTGTGAAGTCACTTTAACGTTTTTTATTTAAATTCAGTGACTCCAAAAATCTATACGTGAATTATAGAAATCAGTTTGCTAAAAAAATATGTTCCTTTTTATTTTTATTTTATTATGAAAATAAAAATAATTGTGTCTTATAAATGGATCTGAAATTAAACAAACATTAATTTAACGAACTTTTTTTCCTTTCAAATTAAATTACAATTTCACTTCTTGGTACTTATACAGAACACGGACCGTACTGAATAGTAACGTTATTATTTAGAAACCCATGCTTAACATGGTGAGAGGGAACATAAAACGTATAATGTGTAATATACGTATGATTTTTTTTTTGTCGTTTCATCTAAAATTTATTAAACAACAAAAACATTTGAATTTAACATTAATGTCTTATCTAAAGTAAAAGCCAATATAATCTGTATAAACACAATCTTTCGGTTCATCTACAATTTAATAAACGAAAACCATAAGAATTGCATTTAACCTGAACATCCTATTTATCATGGAAAAGTTCAAGTGTAATGTAAACATATATCTTGTTGCTCAACTCCCTACATAGTATTTTTGTAATTATGTCCCAGTTCTTTACGGCAAAGTGACACTGTGCTTTGTTTGGGGAGAAAACGCAATAAAATATTTTTTCAATTATAAAAATATATGTAAATATACATGTATGTATATTTATAAAAATATATGTAAATATACATGTATGTATATTTATAAAAATATATGTAAATATACATGTATGTATATTTATAAAAATATATGTAAATATACATGTATGTATATTTATAAAAATATATGTAAATATACATGTATGTATATTTATAAAAATATATGTAAATATACATGTATGTATATTTATAAATATATACCTTATAATAGGTCTGAATATATAAATAAATATATGTTTTTAACACACACACAAATATATATATATACACACACATTTTAATGAAATAGATATATTTACATATTTAAGCACCCACACACACACACACACACAGATATATATATATATTCGTTAACCGTTAGCATATAACTAACGCAGAATAGATGACTTAGACGTATTCGATTTACCACCTTTATTCATCATAGTTTTATGATTGGACAATACGTTCTAAATTTGATATGAAAACATTTCCTCACACGTAATTAACGAACTTTTAAAAATTGACAACGTTTTATTGTTTTTTGTAGCTTTTATTAATCTTTTTTTTAATTTTTATATATTTTTATTCTATTCTTACGTTCCTCGTTCAGTTATTTCTTTTAAAAACACGTTTGGACCAATTTAGTAACGAAATCCATTCAAATCTATCAAAGTGACTCTTTTTAACACCAACAAAAGTCATCCATTTTTTTTTTGCTTTTTTTTTCTAATTTAAAGGTAAGATCTTTTCGCTATTTTATTTCCTAACTTTTAACAACCCAATGCCTTTTAAGTCATTGTATTATTTTCCCACAACTTCTAACGATTCAAAGCATTTTAAATAAGTGTTCTTTTTTATTCCCATGAAAATCCCGATCCCCTTTTATCGAAGGAGTCGCTCTTTTATTTAAATTTTAATTTAAATTTCAAACAAGAAATTTTTATTTTACTCAAAATGGCTGCCGACTGCGAAGTGACTTCAACGTTCGATATTGAAAACTGGTGCTTCCAAACATTGTGTACATGGATTTATAGAAAGTAATTTCTTATTTAAAAAATGTTTCTTACTATTTTCAATTTTATTGGGAAAATAAATATCCATTTGTTTTATAAAATGGATCCGAAATTGAACAAACTTTAATTTTACAAACATTTTTATTCTTGCAGTAAAATTTTAATTTAACTTTTTGGTACTTTTGCAAAACAGAGACCGTGCTGAAATACTTACGTTCTTATTTAGATTCTTATGCTTAACATGGTGAGCGGGGGAGGGGAAACTGTTCGATATTTTATTTCCTAACTTTTAACAATCCAATGCATTTTAAATCAGTGTATTATTTTTCCCATAAATTTTTACGATTCAACGCATTTCCAAAGGTGGGGGTTTTAAAAATTTCATGGAAATCTTGATTTTTCCTCTTTATTGGTTGACAGTCTTGCTTTTATTAAAACGTTAACTTAATATTTAAACAAAGCAATTTAAATGATAAATGCGTAGTTTTCCACTCAAAATGGCTGACGATTGTGAAGTCAATTCAACGTTCGCTATTTTACCTCAAGATGTGTGTACATGGATTTATAGAAAGAAATTTGCTATTTAAAAAATGTTCCTTTTTATTTTCAATTTTATTGGGAAAATAAAAATCTGTTTTATAATTGGATGCGAAATTGAACAAACGTTATTTTTACAAACTTTTTTCTTTCAAATCAAATTTAAATATTTGGTACTTCTACAAAACACGGGCCGTGCGGAAATGCTAACGTTCTTATTTAGAAACCCATGCTTCATATTGTGATTTGGTAAAAAAACTATCCTGTAGTTTCATCTAAAATTTAATAAACAACAGACCATAAGAGTAGAATTTAATCTGAACATCATCTCATATAAAAGGCAATATAATCTATAAAAAAAATCTAGTTTCATCTAAAAAATGGCCTGCTTCTTACTAAGTGTTCCCAATTATCATAAAAAAACTATCATAAAAGTTTATAAGAATATAAAGTTATTTAGCAGAGAAGAAAGCAAACAAAAAAGGTTTAAAAAAATTAAATATAAATTTAACGAAAGGCAAAAAAGTTACTCTTCTACATAGCGAAATATGTTTTGTATTTTAACTTATTTTAATGTATTGTTACAAGTAATTAAAAAAGAAAACAACGTGCGGCAAGTAAAAATTTCTATCTTTTTTTTTGTTGTCAGTATACATTTCTATTTTTACCCTATGATTTAATCGATTACTAAGACATCCTAATTGAATGTTTGTTTGTCGGTCATTTTATTGCAGTATTTCTAAAACTATTGCAGAATAGATTATGTGAGATACCGCAATATAATTAAAAACATTATATAAAAAATATCAATATAATTAAAAAATTTATATAAAATAGCAATATGATTAAAAAAATATATAAAAATAGCAATATGCTATATAGGGAAATGGAAATAATGAGGTGTTAAAAACTTTAAATTATAAATGTTTTGCTTGAGAAATACTGTTTTTTAAAATCAGATTTTATTTAAATAATTATTTCATTATTTAGTAAAAAAAAAATAATTTAATATATATTTACATTAACAGAAAAGATCCTAAAACACACACACATACACACACAACCCTAATAAAATTTATATCATATGGAATACGACATTACTATAATGTGTAATATACGTATGATTTTTTTTTTAATTTGGAAAAATGCTGTTTATGAAAACATAGATTTAATAAATTTTCTGTTACGTAAATTAAAAAAATTAACAAGTTATGTAAACGAAACAATTGTAAATTGAAATAATAGCGTAATTATTTAGAAAGTCAAACCGAAGAAGACGGGGGGGCTTTATTTAACTACTTTGTACATTCACCTGACAATAAATACGATATATTTGAATTTAACCTGAAACCCCTATCTAAGAAATAACACGGTTCGTAAACCGCAGCAGTTCTGAAGGAAAAGTTTAACTTTTCTTTTTTTTATCGAATTATGCATAAACCCTTATCTCTGAGTGGCTTCCGGGCCTTGATAAGTAGTGATCACCTTGTAAAAAAACAAAAAAAAGAAGAATAAACTCCAATAAAAAATAATGGCAACTCTAAAAATCTGTATTTTGATTGAAAATCTGAACTAAAACTAGTACGGTCCGTATTCTGCATATACTGAGGAAAGATGTAGTATTTTTTTTACATAAATCCCAGCGTCGTATGAAAAACAATAAACTAAGGAATATATATTTTATAGAATACTGTATTACTATCAGGTGTAAAAAAATATATTATGAATTTTTTTTAATCTAAAAAAAAAATGTTGTTTATGAAAACATAGATTTAATAATTTTACTGTTGTACAAATTAAAACTCTATGAAACAATTTGTTAAATTGAAATAACGTAATTATTAAGAAAGCTAAAGGTAATTGGACGGGGGCTTTATTTAACTATTTTTTAATTTCATCTAACCGTAAATACTATAAATTTGAATTTAACCTAAATAGCACGATTTATAAACTGCAAAACATCTGAAGAAAGAGATTTTACATTTTTATTATTCACCTGAAAATCGAAATATTGAACTTTAACAACAAACAATGGGATCTATTTTGTCATATCGCAGTAATAAACTTATCCGAAAATTACGAAAAACGGTGAAGTAGAAAACTAATGATTATCTAGCGGGACATGTGGACATTCCACAGGGGACACATTCATCTTCTCTATATAAATAAAATAAACTCATTTTTCCCGTCGGATTTTGACCTTAATAGGATTAAAAATCAAAATATTTCATGCAAATATAATATGCACAAACGGCAGAACAATATCTGAGGTGTGTTATAGGCTTATTATTTCTCAAATTCCTCGATAATCTTAGATTTCTATACTTTTTCTGCTGAGAAGTCACGGCCAAAATCGGTTAAGATCAATGGAAGTGGTAAAATATTTTCTCTCTAATAAATTCCTCCTCCCCCTGCCACCACTTAACACCGTTTGGGGGATCGTTCACAAGGAACAGTTGAGAAGAGAACACCGGTTTGGCTTCGTAGTTCTTTCAGGTGAAGTTATTTAAAATCACTAAACTAAGCTGCAGTGCTCTGTGGCGTAGTGGTTAGCGTGCTGGACAATTCACATTATATTTTCACGTTCGCGCCGACCTACCGTAGTCGTTTTTTTGTTGTTGTTTTTTTCCCTAAACAACTGGAATGGACTTTTCTTGGTGGCCGAACTGTTAACGTTGCAGATGTTTTTTTTTTGTTTTTTTTTTTTTCACACTTTATTTTCCTACTTTTACTCATGACTCCGGGTTTGATCCTTCCTACTTACCTACCATAACATTTTTAAAACTCCCCCCCGTCCCAGAAACAAACACTCGGGCAACGCCGGTACCCCCGCTAGTATGTAATATATTGGTGTTCACATTCTGTAGATGTTCAGTTCAAATTGAGACGCTCTGATATTGTAGCTTTTTTGTTAAAACTGAAAAAGTATTTATCTAAGTTAGAAGGGACGCGCGGCGTAGCCCGGTCGTAAAATATGCTTAAATATATTTTAATTCTTGCAGATTTCCTAAATATTACTATAGAGTTAATGTTCTATGCAAATAAAGAAAAAAATTACGAAACAATTTGCTGAATTGAAATAATAGCGTTATTATAAAAAAAATCAAAAGAGAAGGTGGAACCCAGCCAGCCTGAATGATCGGCCCATCATCGGCCCATTACATAACCGACGATCAGCCGACAAACACTGTAATGGGCCGATGATGGGCCGATCATTCAGGCTGGCTGGGAAGCGTCATTTAACTATTTTGTACTTTCATCTAACAATC
Organism: Euprymna scolopes; assembly: GCF_053919585.1. Classification (NCBI taxonomy): domain Eukaryota; kingdom Metazoa; phylum Mollusca; class Cephalopoda; order Sepiida; family Sepiolidae; genus Euprymna; species Euprymna scolopes. The sequence goes on from NC_136527.1 coordinate 188,564,190, forward strand.
AATACTATAAATTTTAATTTAATTTTCAACTCCTACCTAAAAAAAAAAAATAACCCGGTTCGTAAACTGCAGATGTTCAAACGAAAAAGTTGGTTAAAAAATGTATTTCCATCTAAAATATATCTAATTTTCTATTTTTGTCTTTTAAATATTTTTATTTTGTTCAACAGATTTTTTATCGAATGGTCACTAATCTACCAGATTATCCAAAATAAAATTTAAAAAATCAATATTTAACATTTTTAAGATGTGATCTGTTTCTAATACAAAGTTTTAGTAAATCCATACGTTATTTGGGGCCAAATTTAGCCTTTTATTGGTAGGTTTTGAAGGCTGCTTTTTTTTAAAACTTGGAACTTGTACACTATAGGACGAAATTTTGTAGTCGACAATTGGAGTTTTCAGATGAAAAGAAAATAGTTTCTACTTATTTTTTTTGTAAATTTTCATAAATGACAATGATAGCTTTCAATTTATGCAGTCGAAATTACCTGAATATTACTGACTTATAAAAAAACAACTTTAATTATGTTAAAAAAAAACAACTTTAATTATAAGCAGGTGAAACATTGCAACCATCTTGTTAAAATCGAAACTGAAAAATTACTTCCTTTTTGAAATCTCTGTATTATCGTTTTCATTCAAATCTATGTATTATTTTCTTTAAATAATTTTCTACTTTCTAGATTTTCGTAATTTTTTAATATAAACATCTAAAAGATACGAGGAAAACGTAGATACTACTGGTTTCATGTGAAATTCAGTATTACGATTTCCACAATTTGACTCAATAGTGTAGAAGTGCCAAAAAGTCTATACTTGTGAACATTTGCCGAAAAAAAATCGATGTTTCCAAAATGGGGAATCTATTTACGAGTACGTTGTATTAGAAACGAGAATTGATCTTTTTGTTTTGGATAATCTGTGATCCTTCGGTGTTGAGAAAATTAAAAAAAAGTCACACGTGCGAAAACATTTAGTCATACGTGCGTCATATATATAATTTTTAAAATCGAAATATTGAATTTTCAGTAAAACCAATGGAATCTACGTTAGTCATGTGAAAAAAAATCACGAAAAAAAAGTACAAAATTATTGAAAACAAATTTCGAAGATAATTAGCGAATCTTTATTTCTGATGAAATGGTTAAGATTTACAAAACTTTCAGAAAAACAGCTTCTTTGTTACGATTACATTTTTTATTTTTATTTAGCAAATCTCTTTTTTTTTTTTCGTTTTTTTTTTCGTATTCGAAACGTAATTTCCTTAATTTCCTTACCGTTTTTCGTTATTTTTTATATGTCCATCACTGTTACATGATAATTAAGTGTACACAATTGGTTTTACTTGAAAGTTTATAGTTCGAATAGAGATCTAATAAAAAGCAACTTATCAACTACAAAATTCTGTTTATGAGATTTTATTATTTAACAATTTTGAGAAAAAAAAAATAAATTTGAATTGTATTTTGTATTTATGATCCGGTTATGGAAACCCCCACTAATTTATTTTATTGTGAAACTAGCAGGGGTAACCGGCGTTTCCCGGTTGTTTGGACATGTGTGTAAGGGGGGTAAAGTAAAGAAAAAGCGGTGTAATAACCCTGGTTAACTATTTTAAAAAGAACCGCCCCTCCCAAAAAATAGCGAACAAAAGTATAACTTTTTTTAAAAAAGAAATTGGAAAAACAAAAATCCAAAATCAATGGAGGAAATACGGAAAAAATGGCATAAATAACCCTTCCATTCGCTTAAGTAGAATAGTGCTTTTCACCCAGTAGAAAATGAACGTTAAAATTCCATTCTAGTTTTTTTAGTCAATTACAAAACCAAATTAAGCGTAAGAAAAAATGGCATAAATAACCTTTCGATTCGCTTAAGCCCATGGTGCGTTTCAGCCAGTTGGGGGGGGGGATGACGAAAAGGAAAAAAATTACATTCCAGTTTTTTTTGGTTAAGCAATTACGAAGTAAGGAAAACCCAAACCGGTGTTACTTCGTACTGAGAACGATCCTGCAACGGTGTAAGTGGTAGCGGGGGTAGCAGGAATTTATTAGAGAGAAAAGAGTTTACAACTTACATTGATTCTAACCGATTTTGGCAGTGAACTCTTAGCAGAGAATATAGGAATCTACGAACATCGATGAAGTGTAGAGATAATAGGCCTATAACACACTTCAGGTAATGTGCTGCAGAATGTGCATATTACATTTGCATGAAATGTCTTGATTTTCAATCCTATTAAGGTCAAAATCAAAGGGGAAAAATGAGTTCATTTTATATATATTTTATTATTGTGAAAAAAATTTACAAAATGAAAGATTTTCTAATAATAAATTGTTTTCTCTAATCAGCAATTGTTTTCTATAATAATTATTTTTATAATCCAGAACACAAATTTTTAGGGACAAAAAAGTTTTAAAATAGTTGCCAACAATAGTGAATGAAACCGTTTCAATTTAACATTTATATTTCTGGTATAAAAATGTTTTTTTCCAGAATTCCCCTACATTGAAAAAGTCAAGCTGGTTCTTGCGTAGATTAGTGATTTTATAAATTCATCTATTTCAGATAAAAACAGAATTACGTACTTTCCTGTCATGGCAAAATAATTATAAATTCCAAAAATTACGAAATCCATTAAAAAAATTATTTCAAGTATAATAGAATTTCTCAAATTATTGCGTTTTATGGTGAAGAGTTATGAGACCAATTCAGTATGACAGTCTTATCTCACTTGACACATTGACTAAAATTAAAGGGTTCGTCCTTTTTAATCAGAACGTAATTTGAGGTTTTTTTTTTTGTTTTTTTTGCTAAAAATACATCTAGCACATTTAAAAATGAATATGTACGCATTTAAATTAAATAATTTCACGAATAAGCTATATGTTTATATTGTTTTTAAAGGTTTATGTTAATATTAAAATGTCAAGGAATATTAAAAAATATATTTAAAAATATATTATTTATATTAAACATTCTTTAAGGCATATTCTAAAATAAGATATATTATTAAAAATCATTTTATCTCTTTTTATATAAAAATATTTTAAAATATTCTATATGAGATAAGTCATCATTATTAAATGATAATTTTATTTCTATTTATATAAAAATATTTAAAAATATTCTATATGGGATAAGTCATTATTAAAAGATAATTTTATTGATGTTTGTACAAAAACAGTTAAGAACACTTACTGATCCGCGCTTCTTCCAATCGTATTTCCAAGTTTAATTAAAGTTTTATGTTTTTTTATTCAATTGTAAGGTTAAAGTATAGAATAGGTACAAAACACCCTCTCCCATGTTAAGAATGGCTTTTTAAATAATAACGTTATTATTTCAGCACGGATCAATAAGTGCACTAGTCCAAAATTAATTATACGGCAATATAACTATATATCTAAAAATAGTAATGTGTGCTGTATGGGATAGGAAAATAATGTGGTGTTAAAAGTTGGAAATTATAAATATTTAACTTGAAAAATACTGTTTTTTTTTTTAGCGCTTCTACATTGTAGGGACGAAATTTCAGAAATTCTAAAAGTGAATTCCACACGAAAGCAAGGGTATCTACATAGTCTACGTATTTTTACGATGATTATATAAAAAATTACGAAAATCGATGAGGTAGAAAATTATTTATTAAATAAAATACAAAAATTAGACTTGATCAAACTGATCGTAAGATACAGGAAAGTTCAAAAGGGAGATAATTTTCCGTTTCTATTTAAACAAGATGGCGTCAATTTCCCAACTGTTACCACCGTAATTTTTTTTTTTTAATAATTCAGTAATATTCGGGTAATTTCGACTGACTAATTTGGAAGCTATCATTGTAATTTCTTAGAATTGACAAAAAATCAGTTGCGACCATTGTTTTTTTTTTTATCTGAAAACTTCATTTATCGACTACAAAATATTTTCTTAATAGTGTAGAAGCGAATCCAATTTAATTATAAAAATAATTTTATTATTTAATAAAAAAACATTATGTAAAATATATTCTCATTAGAAAAAAAAAATGGCAACCATAACAGAAGGGCATGAGTGTTTTTTTTTTGTTCTCAATAAACAAAAATATACGGCAAAATCTTGAAAATCCTGACTAAAACAAAAACGGTTCATATTTTGCATATACTGAAGAAAAAGGTAACATTTTTTTACAGAAAAAAAAATACGATTTATTCAGGAATAATCATATGGATTACATTATTACAATTAGTTGTAACAAAAAATAAAGGGTAATGTTTTACATTACGTCCACAATGTTCTTTAAAATGACGACTTACAAGGTTTTCGACTGATTACGAAAATCGCATTGAAATTTTGGAGAGATAATAGTTATCGAGATATAAAAAAAAACTGTATTATTTATTGTATTCTTTAGCGGCCATGTTTTTACCAAATCTACTTCTCTACAACCGACAGTGCCACCTAGCGGAAACATGAGACCCCTCCCCCGCTACCTACCGGAAGAAAAATACGGCGGATCTGTACGAGATTTTTCATCCTCTAAAATACGTGTTTTACAATTTTTTTCAAAAAACTTTCTTTTGACCATTATCACAAATGACACTCTTAATAAGAAAAAAAAATTCTTTAGACTATTATCAGAGATGACACACCTAATAAAAAAACAAAACTTTCTTTTGACGATTATCACAGATGACATAATAACTTAATAAGATACAAAATTAATGAAAATCTACTTCATTGCTACCTTACGATCCATTTCTTTTATAGGTCCGGACAAAAATGGGCGGACAGAAATGAAAAAAAGTTTTGAAAGCCGATTTATCAAATTTGTTTTAAGGTTTCCGACTACTTTTTGATGGTGTTTGAAAGATTAAGGACTGAACTTAATTTCCAAAAAGAAGAGAAATATTTGTACACGTGGAAAAAGTTATGAAAATGTTTTCACGGCGAGCTACCTAATTCAGCTAAATTTTTAAGTTAAATAAATTCATTGTAAAAAAAAACTTTAAAAGATAAATGGTAGTTTTCAGAGTCTATTTATAGGATAATTAGTAAAGTCCGAAGATATTGAATTGAATGAAAAAAAAACACCTTGTTTGTACAAAACCTTAATTAGCACCAAACCGATTGATTCTGGTGTTCACAAAACACAAAAAACTAAAATTTTGTGAACACGAAAATTACGAAGGCCCAAAATTTCAGGCAGTTGAAAGATTGTGAAAATGACGTCATGTAGTTAAAAGGGAGGAAGTTCTTCCCCCCCCCCCCGTAGCGCATCCGTACATTCCATTTCTGAACGATTGTATTAATTTTTGCATTTTTTAATTTAATTATTTTTTCAGGTTCCTATTTTTAAATTATTATTTTTTCTTAATTATTGTTCAATATTATATAAACACATATGCTACGCCGAAAGTTTCACATTCTTGCGGGCAAGGAAATTATTAAAATCTTGCATAAAAAAATTATGCAAAACCCGTAATTTAAAAAAAAAGTAGAAATATTGTTTTACAATTCTAAATCCGTATTAATGAATTCTATATATAGAATTAATTAATACGGATTTAGGGGTTATTTCGTAATGTTCCTATGAAAATTTTTTTCTATTGTTAAAAATTACGATGGTTTATTTACATAAAAAAAATAGTCTTGCGTTTTTTATTTACTATTGAAAACTATAACTTTAGTAAACGTATTTTTTGTTTAAACAAAATAATACATTTTCACTCAGATTTAAATAAAAAATAATTAGTTCATTCTATTTCGCGATTATTTTTTGGTAAATAATGAAAATTTCATAAATATTGGTTATTTCCCTGATTTTTGGTGATTTTTTTTTTTTTAAGTAAATGGAAAGGTCAAAATGTTTATACATTTTGAGCATCGGCATTCATTTTGCCCGTAGTTATCTTTTACCGACCTGTCATGTAATTAGCATCCCTTCTTAAAAGGCATTACTTTATTTTTCAATTTTTTTTTTGTTAATTTGATACTTAAGTCTAATTTATGATAATCGTCGTTAGAAAAAAAAACGGTACTTGTACAGGTGCAAAAAACATGTACAGTTTAATCAAGACATTAAAAAATGAAAATATCGAAAAAAAAAGGTTATATTGTCCGTCGTTAGAAAAAAAACGGTACTTGTACAGTTTAATCAAGACATTAAAAAATGAAAATATCGAAAAAAGATTATATTATACGTATCTGTTTTGAACTGTAGATCTCCGATAAAAATTTCACTTAATTTTATCGAGTATTTTTTCTTTTTTTTTTTTTTTTTTACAACGGATAAACACGTTTTTATGACAGCACATTGAAGGCAGACATCTTGGATTTTAAAAAAAATGTTAGTATTTTTGAACACTCCACTGGAGATAACTCCATGTAAAGCGCCGATACTCCCTCCCCATCTTTATTCCTAGCTTTTCTCCCTTAAAATAGAACCTTTTGCTCGGTATCATAAAATTATTTTTTCGCTGTAAAATAAAAATTACTTGATGAAATTAAGTAATTTTCTTTCTGAGAACTTCATTCCATAACGGATACGTACAATATAAACTTTTTCGATATTTTTGTTTTTTAAATGTGTTGACTAAACTGTACAAGTACCAAAATAACTTTTGAAAAATAGTGAAAGACTTTTTTAGGGGATGAGCATTCTCGTACAGGTCCGCCAAAAATCCGCTTTTCTGAGAATGACATTGCCCCATCCATAGAATTAGCACTTTTTTTTAAAACCAATATTTCGATATAGATTTAATAATTTTGTTCTTTAAAATCTGCCTAAAATCATCAAATTCCGTCGATTTCTGGGGTTTCGCAATCCCCGTTGGATCATGTCCGTAATAATCATTAGACCTTACTATGATTTAATCAATGTTAAACTAAAGTTAGTTTTCTTATACATTTTAATAACATCAAATATAAACTTAGGAAAAAAATAGCACAGACAAATATGGCATAAAAATGTAAAAGATTATACTGTCCAACGTTTAAATCACTTGGTAAGCTGGGATTTTACTTTTGTAAGCGATTACGTGTTAATACATAATTAAAAACGTGGTATCTGGTGAACAAAAATGCAGCAGTTCTCCGATACTCATAAAATTTGATTTTCTTATTTTCAAAGAAATGTACATGTAGCATTTAATTGATATATATATATATATATATATATATATATATATATATATATATATATATATAACCACAACTGTTCTTTAGCGGAGAAAAATATTGAAAGGTCGTCAGACTAGATACAAAAATAGAACGCGTTTCTAGTTTGTTTGCGCATTTATGCCATGTGTCGCGTTGTCGCCATTCTGACTTTCCTTGTCATGTTTTGCGCCATCCCATGCATTACCTCCTCCTTTCATAAAGAAGTAGTGCAATGTTGTAAAATTTCCTCATGTCCCCACTCGCGGATGGGAATATGAGACAAAATATGCAGAACACAAATCGATAACAACATTCAGATCGCCTTGTAATTTGCTTGCACCCTAATATATATATATATATATATATATATATATATATATATATATATATATTATTCAGGCTAACATTATTAAAAACAACAGATACCTTGCTTAATGATTCTTTTTTTTTCATTTTTTTCGATCTTTCGTAAGATTTTTTTTTTTTTTTTACTTCAAGATGGAAGGTATTTACAAATGTTCCATGGTTCACACAGGCGCTTTCGATTCTTTCTTGAATCATCATCAGGTGGAGATAAAATATTAAAAATAGAAGTGAATTATATAGTTATGAATGATAAAAAGAGTCAATGAAAAGTCGATTAAAATATACATTTACGAGTGGAAAAAAACACTATTAAAAATTAGGATAAAAGGAAATGTTAGTAAAACCAGTCCTATACTGGTTATGCTAAACATTTCAGCACATTATTGCTACTTTCAAAATTAATGCTATTTATAGATGGGTGCTTGGTTTTTATATATAGTGCTTCAAGTATTTTTAATTTTTTACAATTACTTTCTCGTTGCAAAATCCTTGTGTTGTCTATATATATATATATATATATATATATATATATATAATGACCACAACTGTTCATTAGCCGAGAAAAATGCTACAAAGTCGTCAGACTAGATACAAAAATAGAACGCATTTTTAAAAATTTTTGTTTTTATTAAAAACAGATGGTTTTTATTTAATCATATTTTCACTTATCTTCCGGGCCTTGATAAGTGGTGATCAACTTGTAAAAAAAAAAAATCATAAAAAAACCTAGACACCTCAAAAGCATGTGGACCCGATCTCATCCCAGCTGTGCTATTAAAAAAAGCTCCGCTGAGGTTACTCCAGTTCTATCTAAACTTTACAAGAAATGTCTCAACGAATCTTGCTTTCTTGCTTCTGCGGTGTGGTGCTAGTTTCCAGAATTTTGGCGAAAGAACTGATACAGTAAATTATCGCCCCATTAGCCTTCTCCCGCTTTTCACCAAAATATTTTAGTCTTTAATTAATCAACCTCTAGTCCATCACCGTACAGCTGCTAAACCCTTGACCGACAATCAATATGGATTTCTGCTAGCCCATTCCACGGCAGATATCCTAACTGTAATCTCTGAACGTATATACTGTTAACTGGACAAAACACGGGGGGGGGGATAGAGCGGTAGCTCCCGATATATCTAAGGTTTTTGACAGGGTATGGCACAATGATTTTTGAAGGAAGATTAGATTATATGGTATCACTGGAAGAATACATAAAGTAATTATATCCTTCTTAAATAACAGAAAACTCTAGGTTGTCCTTGACGGTTGTAACTGAAATCTATATATATAAAAGCGAAAATGTATGTTTGTTTGTGTGTCTGCTAAAAATTTTCGACAGACATGACGAAAATTCACAAACACGGTATCATATCGAAGCCTCATCCTTCGCTCGAAAAATATTGAAACATTTGCCAAAAACGTTCATTTTTCACCCTGAAATCGATAATTTTCGACAGGATGGGTAAACAAAAACGGTCCTCTCGTGACGACGAGCGGTTCTACGCATGTGCCAGATGACGTCATGACCTGATTTACTTTAAATAGGTGAAAAACTGAACAAATTTAATGTACGTCGCGTTAGGTCAGTCGATTAGAACGTTGGCTCATTATCTAAACGTTTTGGGTTCGAATCGTGGTGTGAGATGCCTTTTGTTTTCGATTTTTTAAATTTAAATATTGAACCAGAGTTATTTAAGCAATTTTTCACGTAACGTTCGTTTTTCTGATTTTTTTTTTAACTTAGATTTTCCAGCGCCGACCACACACACCAAAACACCCGGATACCCACCGATTTTTTAAAATTTAATATCGAAACAGGCTTATTAAAGCCATTTTTCACGTGTTCGTTTTTCTGTTTTAATCGTTCGTTTGCCTTACGTTAGTTTTGTGTTTTTTCCGAGGTTTTGATTACCCCCTGCTTAATTAAAACGTTTTCTTTTTTACTTCGCTTATAACAAACAAACCTTCTCTCGTCGTCATAACGCTCGACGACTTCCTGGCGCGCACCTGTCAATTTGGTTTTTACTTAAATAAATTCAAACATCTTTCAGTAACTCATTCTGGCTGGCCGATTTTATTTTCAAACTTCGCCTCAGGGCTTCGGGTTCGATCCTACCCCCCCCGGTTTCTTTTTATTAAACACCACACACACCTACAAACACCCGGGCAACGCCGGGTACCCCCGCTAGTACTTTAATAAATCAGTCCGTTTTCTGTAGGCTGTTTTTGAATCCAGTCAACGACGGGTACTTTTGCTAGTATGATATAAATGCGAGAGTACCTCATGGGTCTATCCTTGGACCTTTATTTTTCTTGATATTCATGAATGACCTCTGATAAAATTGTTTCGGAGATGGGTATATTTGCTGATGACACCACACTCTATACCAGGCACGAGGGAAAAACAAATGAACACATATCTAAGGAAATGGTAGAAACACTAGAGGATGGTTTCCAATCTGTAGTGGACTGGGGACAAAAATAGAGGGCCACATTCAATGCTGCCAAGACTAAGCTTGTTTCCTTCAATAACTACAATAAACCTTCTCTACCACCAACAGCAATGTTTAAAACACATTACCCTAAAGTACTTCCTTTAAACTTCTCGGCCAAACATTTACAGGGAACATGAACTGGAATAGATACATTGTGAGCTTTTCCAAGGCTGCTGCCAAAAAGTGGGCTCTCTGTACCGTGCTAGAAAACTACTTATGCCTTAAAGTATCTTATACCTCTATGAGGCCACCATTCGTCCATGTATGGAGTACTGTTTTCACAGTTGGGCTGGTGCATCTGCTATTTGGCTCTTACTTCTTGACAGGGTTCAAAAGAGAGTCGCAAACCTGATATGCCGAAGCTTAGATGACAGTTCAGAACCTATGTCACATAGACGAAATGTTGCATCGCTCTGCATGGACTAAAACTACTTTAATGATGAATGCTCTGACGAACTACAAGCACTTGTACGCCTCGACGTGAGCACCCCCGACAAACGCGGCAAGCACCTAAATGTCATCCCTTCAAGGTAGAGATCAAAAGGTGTAAAAAAAAGCCTTCTACTCCAATAGTTTCTTCCCCAGGACTGCTAGACTTTGAAACTCGCTCCCGGGTTTCTGCTTTCACAACTATACTGGCATGCAGAAGTTCAAGTGTCATATAAACAGACATCTTCCCACTCATCTCTCTTCATAATACCCTAAAACATGTCCCCGATGGTAACCCTTACTAAAAAGGTGCACTCTACCTTGTTTGGGGTGAAAATTGAATAAACATATACATAAGATATTCATCGTAGTTATGATTGTATCAATATAAAAGATATTCATCGTAGTTATGATTGTATCAATATAAAAAATATTCATCCTAGTTATGATTGTATCAATATAAAAGATATTCATCATAGTTATGATTGTATCAATATAAAAGATATTCATCATAGTTATGATTGTATCAATATAAAAGATATTCATCGTAGTTATGATTGTATCAATATAAAAGATATTCATCGTAGTTATGATTGTATCAATATAAAAGATATTCATCGTAGTTATGATTGTATCAATATAAAAGATATTCATCGTATTTATGATTGTATCAATATAAAAGATATTCATCATAGTTATGATTGTATCAATATAAAAGATATTCATCGTAGTTATGATTGTATCAATATAAAAGATATTCATCATAGTTATGATTGTATCAATATAAAAGATATTCATCATAGTTATGATTGTATCAATATAAAAGATATTCATCGTAGTTATGATTGTATCAATATAAAAGATATTCATCGTAGTTATGATTGTATCAATATAAAAGATATTCATCGTAGTTATGATTGTATCAATATAAAAGATATTCATCGTAGTTATGATTGTATCAATATAAAAGATATTCATCGTAGTTATGATTGTATCAATATAAAAGATATTCATCGTAGTTATGATTGTATCAATATAAAAGATATTCATCGTAGTTATGATTGTATCAATATAAAAGATATTCATCGTAGTTATGATTGTATCAATATAAAAGATATTCATCGTAGTTATGATTGTATCAATATAAAAGATATTCATCGTAGTTATGATTGTATCAATATAAAAGATATTCATCGTAGTTATGATTGTATCAATATAAAAGATATTCATCGTAGTTATGATTGTATCAATATAAAAGATATTCATCGTAGTTATGATTGTATCAATATAAAAGATATTCATCGTAGTTATGATTGTATCAATATAAAAGATATTCATCGTAGTTATGATTGTATCAATATAAAAGATATTCATCGTAGTTATGATTGTATCAATATAAAAGACATAATACGTAGTTATGATTGTATTAATATAAAAGCGAAATCTCAAAATAATTGTTCTTAAACAGTCAAACAAATTCCATAACGATGAAAATTTAAAATATTTTAATACAAATCACTTAAAATGATATTGGCAACAATTAATAACATTATATTTATTTTTTCTTTGCAGATGTTCCTGCTTGAACGCTTGTGTTGAATCTGAACGAGTCTATATTTTCTTTAATATTTCCTACAGAGAACATCATATTCGTGTTTGAAGATATAAACTGTCATCTGTGGCAAAACAATCTCATATTTGTCAATATTCAAGTTCAGAGAAACCAAATCTAGCGACGCATATGAGTACTTACACTGTAGAAAACCCATATTCATGGGAACTATGGGAAAATGTCTTTTCTGAGAAACCAAATCTAGCAATGAATATGAGTAGTAACCCTGGAGAAAATCCATATTCTCGTGAACAATATCGATATTCAAGTTCAGAGAAATCAAATCTACCGATGTATATGAGTATTCAAACGGGGGAAAAGTCGTATTCTAGTGAACAATTTCAATATTCACATTCTGAGAAACCAAATCTACCGATGCATATGAGTACTCACACTGGAAAAAAGCCATATTCTTGGGAACAATGGGGATATTCCAGTTCTAATAAACAAAATCTAGCTATGAATATGAGTACTAACAGTGGTGAAATTCCATATTCTCGTGAACAATCACAATATTCAAGTTCAGAGAAACCAAATCCAGAGATGCATATGAGTACTCATCCTGGAGAAAACCCATATTCTTGGGAAATATGGGAAAATGTCTTTTCTGATAAACAAAATCTAGCGATGAATATGAGAACTAACACTGGTGAAATGACATATTCTCGTGAACAATATCAATATTCAAGTTCAGAGAAACCAAATCCAGAGATGCATATGAGTACTAACACTGGAGAAACCCCATATTCTTGGGAACAAAGGGAAAATGCATTTTCTAAGAAAACAAATCCAGCGATTAATATGAGAACTAACACTGGTAAAAAGAAATATTCTTGCAAACAATGTCCATATTCATCTTCATATAAGCATAATCTAACGACACATATAAGGACTCACTCTGGAGAAAAGCCATATTCTTGTGAAGTATGCCACTATTCATTTTCAGTTAAATCGAGTCTAACGAGACACAAAAGAATTCACTCTGGAGAAAAACCATATTCTTGTAAACTATGTGATTACTCAAGTGCATACAAACATAGTCTAGCGAACCACATGAAATTTCACGTTAGGGGAAACCCATATTCTTGTAAAATATGTGTATATTCATGTTTTAGTAGAAAAGATCTGACGAAACATAGGAAACACCATAAAATGTTAAAACCATATTCATGCGAACAATGTTAATATTAAAATTCCCGTAAACAATATCTTGCGAAATATTTCAGATCTCACACTCGGTAAACTTGTATAAGAATAAAAATAAACTTATTGTTTACATCATCTTTATTGAAACATAAAATTTTACTCTGAAAAATAAATGCTTGCTGAAAATAACTGAAATTCTTACTTAACATCATCCTCGGATGTCTTCAGGATTTCTTTATAGTTTTTTTTTGGGGGCATGCAATGCGGATACTTCTCATTATAAAGTAGCTATTAATCAAAAAGTCGTAAACCATAAGCTAATCATAAAAAAAACAATATGAAAAAATACAAACAAATGCCGGCACCCAACATAAAGGGGAGAAATGAGACGATTTCAGATATAAAGTCTTGATAAAATCTATGCAGATCCGTTTATTTTCATCATTTGTAGCAACAAAGAATAGAGAATTAAGAACTCATAAAACCCATGGATTTTTATCAAAAGAAAATGTTTTGCTATCACTAATCCAACTTTGTAGCAAATAAAATAAAATCCTGGCTGAGAATATTTAAAGAAAGTGACGTCATTGAAAAGAAAAACAATAAACTGGTCCGACCTAAAAATAAACTGTCAGCGATAGAAGTCTCTTTGTTTTTAATGAAACAAAAATATCATCTCTCATAATTAAAAAAAAGAGAATCACAATTGGCTTCATTCAACAATGCATCAGAAACACATGTTAAACTACACTGCCATTCATTGGTTGATTCATTCGAACAGTTTTGATCATGCCATCTCATCACTTACAACCATGATTTTATTTGCTAATTGACTCCCCTATACGTCCCTTATCATCAACAGCCAATAATGCAAAACTATCAAGCCGTCACTTGTTACCATCAGTGGCAAAGCTATTGCAAACAACGTGTCTAAAAATGATTTAACATACCTCCCTCATTCTCGATCCATTTACAAACATTGGTTTTTAATTAAAACACAAATACCAGCTCTCATAATTAAAAAAGAGAATCACAATTGGCTTCATGCATCAGAAACACATCTTAAACTACGCTACCATTCATTTGCTGATTCATTTGAACAGTTTTGATCATGGCATCTCATCACTTACAGCCATGATATTATTTGTGAATTGACTCCCCTATACGTTCCTTATCATCAACAGTTAATTATGAAAAACTCCCAAACGGTCACTCGCTGGTTCATCCTCGCTACTTCTAATGGCAAAGTTATTGCAAACCATTGGACAGTAACCTTAGAAAGTGCGAAACCCGATTGTCAATGACCAGGGTAGAGGAATGTAGAGAAGAGCCAGGTTGTCAAACTACGAGAATTACAAGGACAGAAATAAAGATTTTCTGATGCTATTCAAAGTTGTAACATCCAACCCACTTCATCTGCAGCTTAACCAGATATCTTAAGTTGCAGGACTCTAAATTATGAGTCTCGCAATTAAAAACAAAAAACAAAGGCCGTCCTGTGCAAAAAAAAACTCCAAAAACAAAAAAAAAAGAACAAGACCACATATTTATAAAGGAAGCTCCAGAATCGGCTGAATTTTTGGCAAAAAAAGAAATTGTTGCAGCTAAAACAATTTATCGCCTCTTACAGCGTTGAGGCGGCTACAGAAGAGAACCTACATTATTTCATAATCTTGCATATAAATAATATAAGAGACGCAATTTTCCCTATCTGGACGAAACTACATTAGATTGACAAAAGATGGCACATAAAACCTTACTACGTTTATGGCATTAGCGATTACGTTATCGAACTATAGACCGCAATTACATACCCATTAGTTCGTTATAATAAAAAATTACACACCATTCTACACAGAATACTTTCATACTTTTACATACTTTTCACGACTACAGCTTTCTTTACACATTCGCATATTCTTACCCCTTAAATCCGAAAAAATAATGATTTCTCCCTGTTAAATATCCGGCGCCGCTGATTGGATTAGAACTATTCATTCTACAATACCAACATTCGGTTATTCCACCAAATAAACAAACACTTATCAACTATTAAACACGTCGCCATTTTTTCGGTACGTGCACAATAATCTTACGTTTTATTTATTATTTATGGATTTGTTCCGCTTTTACACTCTGATCTTCTATTATTTACTTGTGAAAATGTTACACTCCCAAAACATGAATGCTGACCAGCTACGCGATACAAGTCCTGTTTATATACACTCGGAGTGAGGGACAGTTACAGATAGAGAGATAGATAGAGTGGGAGAGATACGGTGTGAAATAAGCCGTTTTTATTTTTAACGGAGCTGACATCAATGTTTACGCTTGTAAATCAAAAATAATTGTGTGATAAAGCTCTGCCTGTCGTACCGGTGAATTATATTTTATAAGGATTGAAATTGAATAATGTTTATTTTTACAAGAATGTTTACACATTTAACTTGCGTTAAAATTCCAAATTATACAACGAGAATGGAGTTGGCTTTTTTTCGTAAACGAAACTGACTTTGCATTGATAAAATTTTGTTTGGCATACCGTTGATCCCCCCCCCCAAATAATAAACTTTATTAAAGTTTATTATTAAAATACTGTTAATACATTTGTAAAGCAAATAAAAATATATTGGAAAAAAACATGTTGAGTTTTTTTTTTTTTTACAAAATCACATGCAACGGGGATAGTTTATTTTTACAAGAATGTTTATACATTTGTCTATCGATTAAACATAAAAATATACAGGAAAACCACGTTTGCTTTTGTGACAAATTCATGTGACAATTAACTTCATTCCATTTATTTCTTGCTTGTGTAGGCAAAGTTATTTGTGGATTTTTCTTACGACCTGCCCAACCGAAGTATGAATACATCCAACCACTCCATGTTTAAAACGGCTTACGAAATAAACAGCCCGACCTCCTTGTGTTAAGAACGGCTTCTGAGGTTAGGAGGTGTTTATTCCGACAGCCATTCTTTACATAGGGAGGCTCGGGTTTTTAGTAATACGTGGGCTTAATGATACTCTGTCGTTTCTTTTATTTTTCTTATTAAAATCATTTTTTTTTACTTTTTATTTAATTTTTTTTAACGTCTGTTCGTTCGCGTTTATTTTTTTGATCGATCGATATAATTTAATATAATTCGCCGGTTTTTGTCGTTCGCTGGGCATTGCCCAAAGAGAATGCCGGAAAAAAGACCCTACTTAAATCTGCAGAAGTACCGAAGATTAAAAATGAGTACATGTTATTTTTTTAATATTAAATGCGTTGAATAATACAAAGTACAATTTTTGGTACTTATGTATTTTTGGTGTTGAAATAATATTGGTTTTTATTTACAAAGCAATTTTAACCTTCGGAAGGTGTTTTGTCATGTTGGTTTTTATTTACAAAGATATTTTTAACCTTTGGAAGGGGAGAGTGTTTTGTCAGTATTACAAAATAATTTTTTGTTTTTGTTTTATATATTTTAATTTGAATTCATTATTGAGATGTGGCAAGTTTTAACGCACAAGCAGAAAGGCTCGACATATAAAAACACCAGACGGTTCTTTGATATGACAAAAAATGACAAAATGAATATTTCTGTTCAGAGCACAAATGAACCAAGATATTTGTCTTTTGTATATTAAACTTAAATTCAAGCCATTATCACCACCCAAGCAGAAAGGTCCGGCGCATAAAACCAACAGTGGTTCTTTGACGTCACTGCGGCGCGTTCGAAATGAATGATTCTATTTAGATCACAAGTGAAGTATGATACTTGATTTTGCATTTAAAATTTTAAGCCACGTTTTAGCCAAGTGGCGCAGTTGATAGAGACTACGGTTCCAGATGAGCATTGTCTGAAGATAGCGGTTTCAATCCTACCCAAAGCCGGCCAGATGCTTACTTGGCCAAAACGTGGTGAGACGACAATAACTACAGATGGCAGGGATTGCTGAGAATGCAGTTAGGAGATTCAACGTTTCTATTCGTCGCGGTTACCACCTGAGGAAGGCCAGAGGAATAGTTGGCCGAAACGTCGTGAAACAACAACCAATAAAGATGAGAATAAGTCCGCAATAAATATTCTTTTGTTTTGCTTGTGTATGCAAAGTTATTTCTATTTTTCTTACGTAGTATAAACACATCCAACCTCCCCATGTAAAGAACGGCTTTCGAAAGGAACACAGTCCAACCTCCATGTGTTAAGAGCGGCTTCTGAGGTTGGTGGTGTTTACTCCGTAAGCCGTTTTTAATATGGGAGGTTGGGTTGTTTATAATACGTTGACACAATGATACTCTGCCCTTTTTTATATATATTTTTCTTATTAAAATCATTCCTTTACATTTTTCTGACTATTTTTATCGCCTGTTGGCTCGTACTCGTTTCTCTTTGCGCAGTCTGTATAATCTGCCGGTTTCCATCGTTCCCCGGACGTTGCCTACCGATAATCACGGGAAAATCTACTAAAAACTGAAGAAGATCCGAAGTTTTACAATGAATACATGTTCTTTTTTATTATTATTAAAAACGTTGAACGATGCAGCAGCATACAATTTTGGGTACATATATATTTTTGGTACCGTGCTGAAATAATATTGTTTTTTTTTTTTTATTTCCAATGCGATTTAAACTTTTGGAAGGGGGGGGGGGTCAGTATTAAAAAAAAAATAGGGTGAAACTTGAATTTTACCTGAAAACACTATTCACAAATAACCCGGTACCAAAATGCATAACAAATGTAGAGGATGCATGATTTTTTTAGATTTCTTAAAAAATGGGTATGTCTATGGCTTCAAAAACATCAATATACAGGAATGATTTTTGTTTTGCATTTACATTATTTTTGTATGTTGTTAAAAAGTATTAGCAGTTTTCTTGCGTATAGGGACCAGATCAACGAAGAGTATCATCACGGTTATTCCATAAAGCTTTTAAGTCGGCAGTTATAGCCGGTGTTACGATGTTGATGGTACGTTTTTTTAGTCCATCTACACAATCCAAATATTAAAAAGATGTCTCAAAATCAGTTACCACAACCAAGATCGATAGGGACTGCCAAAATTCACCACATAATTACCCTGTATGTAACACGATGTAACTTTATTATAAATTTATATTATCAGTATAACTTTTGTACCATTTAAAAGAACAAAATAAACCAGTAATAATTAAAAAAAAATAATGAAATTGCGAGACGAAAATCGTGTTTACATAATTGGCGCTTTAAAATAATGTTCCCATGTAGTAGACATCCCGAACGTGTAAACATACCCGTATTTAATAAATCTAGCAAAAATCAGCTAATGGTGAGATTTTCGATACTTATCCACTTTAGAATGAAATTACATATAACATGCAGGTAAAATCCATTGATAGCGTATGGTGGTTCTATGAGAAAATAAAGCTGTGTACGAATTATAAATGTTTCTTTTCTGTGTCTTATGTTATACATTAGTACATTAGGGGTCATTTCGAGTTAAAAGTTTATTTACTGCACCCATCTGAACTAGGGAAAATCATGATTTAAATGTGTATGTCTCGTGTAAATTACTAACGATGAATATCTAATATGGCCGACCAGACGAGTGATCAAAAAGTCAGATTGAGCGTACCGGAAACCGAAATGAAACCAAATTGACAACTGACCTTTTTTTTTTTTTTTTTCGTTATGTTTTATTTTCTTATATATATATATATATATATATATATATATATGACCGTGATTTTTTTAAGGTTTTTTTTTTTTTTTTTTTTTTTTTTTAGGAGTACCTTTCATTTTCTAACCCTAACCCTGACTTCACTGTTTGTGCAATTCCTTCCTCTTATTGGATTTGTTTATGTGAAATATTTAGTTTTACCATTTTTAATATGAACATTATTTGGATTATTATTCGGAATACTGTTCTCATTTCGGACGTTTACAATAATTCGACTAATCCAAATAATAATGAAATGTTTTATCTAAAAAAATAAACCTGATTTTTAAAGCTTCATATATTTTTTTAATGAATTGAATACGACATATAAATTTACAATAGAAATACCTCAAAAGGTTTAAGAATTGACAAATATAATCTAAACTTTATAGGAAAACAATTCGGACATTTTTACACGAGGAACGAAATAATTATTTTACCGTGTTATTACGATGACCTGAAGTTCTTTGGTCTTTAGCAGTTGATTTTCTCTTTAAATAATTTCACGTTTAAATCGAGTTTTTCATCTTTTAATTTTGATTCTTTTATATTTTCATATATTTTATTTCTTAATGAATTGGACACACAAAACAAAAATTGTATCAATTTACTAAAGAAATCAGAACAAACAAAGTTTCTGTTTTGAACATAATAAAAAAAAAACGACACTTTTCTCGTATTTAATTCCCTGAATGAAAGGTAAGTTTCTTTTTTTTTAATATCATTTAACAACTTACAAATACTTTTAAATATTAAAATGATTTATTTTTTATTGCAATCCAATATAAAAGGTAAGTTATTTTTACGACTTTAAAACATTCGTTTGAATAACTTTTAGAAATAATCTGAAACAGAAAAGCAGTTTATTTTTTGCACCTCAGATTTTTTTTTTTAATGAATACGAAATATAAAATTACAATAGAAATACCCCAAAAGTTTTAAGAATTGACAAATATAATCTAAACTTTATAGGAAAACAATTCGGACATTTTTACACAAAATCTTAAAATGAAAGGTAAGTTTCTTTCTTTTTTTTTTTTTAATATCATTTAACAACTTACAAATACTTTTAAATATTAAAATAATTCATTTTTTATTGCAATCCAATATAAAAGGTAAGTTATTTTTACGACTTTAAAACATCCGTTTGAATAACTTTTAAAAATAATCTGAAACAGAAAAGCAGTTTATGAAAAGTAAGTTATTTTGACGCTTAAAAAAATCCCTTTGAATACGTTTTAAAATAGTTTATTTTTTGCACCTCAGATTTTTTTTTAATGAATATGAAATATAAATTTACGATAGAAATACCCCAAAAGGTATTAAGAATTCACAAATATAATCTAAACTTTATAGGAAAACAATTCGGACATTTTTACACAAAATCTTAAAATTTAAAATGGTTTATTTTTTTTGCAATCCAATAAAAATATTGATTCCGCCATATAATATGAATCTCCGGTACTTGTACAGTTTTATCAGACATTAAAAAATTAAAATATTGAAAAGAAGGTTATATTGTACGTATCCGTTTTGGACTGAAGATCTTCGAAAAAAAATTTCACTTAATTTGATCGAGTAGTTTTATTTATTTTTTTTTTTTACAGCGTAAAAACACGTTTTTATGAGAGCGCGTTGAAGTCAGCTATTGTGAAATTTATTGAACACGCCACGGGGAGATAACTCTAGTTAAAGCACTGACATCCCCCTCTCCATTTTTATTACTAGCTTTTCTTCCTAAACATCGAACCGTTTAGTCGGTATCAGAACAAATTGGTTTTTCCCCCTGTAAAAAATAAATAAATAAATAAAAAACAATGCTTATGAAATTAAGTTAATTTTTTTTTTTTTTGACAACTTCGTTCCATAACGGATCCATACAATTTAAACATTTTTCGATATTTTCATTTTTTTAATGTCTTGGTTAAACTGTACAAGTACCGAATCTCCGATTAAAAAATAAAAAAAATCTTCCGGTAAATATGAAGAATTACTCCACCCTCGAAAATTCATTTAAAATTACAACTCATATAGGTTTTCGGGGTCACTGAAAACGAAATTAATGTTTAAAATGATGGCAAACGGGTAGATTCCAAGATATAAAGAAATGTTAGTTTTAAAAATGTAGGGGATCACTTTTCTATATTAATCTAACGTAAAATGAGCACCCACTTTGTGGCCACGAGTTTTTTTTTCGGGGGGGGGGGCTTTCTTTCCACCCTCGGAAAATCTTTTAAAATTACCACTAACTTTTAAAATTCCAGGAAACAAGTAGTTTCTAAGATATAAAGAAATGCACTTACTTCATGGTCACCTTTTTATTTTTTTATGGGGGGGGAGACTGCCGGTTTGTTTTTAGTTCTTTTTTGGAGGGGGATATTCAATTATAGAACTTTTATAATTTTTTAACAAGTGCTTATGCAGTTGTATTAACTGGTTTGAGCAGCAGAACTGTTAAATATTTTACAAAAATTCTGTTTACATTTAGTGGAAGGCGGTGGAGGGGCGGGGATGTTGTGGCGGTCATGCCCCCCCCCTGCACCGCCTTCCACCAAATGTAAACAGAATTTTTGTAAAATATTAAACAGTTCTTCTGTTCGGTTAATGTCGGCGTGTTACTTATGTTAAAACGGTTAATTAAACTGCATAAGCACCTATTAAAAAACTATACAAGTTCTATAATTGAATATCCCCCTAAAATTGCGTCTGAAAAGGCATTAAAAAAATATCCCGAAAACTAGAAAAAAATCAAATTATAGATATTTAAGACTTTGTTATATAAATTTAACATAAATAAAGCACCTACTTCCTGCCCAAACTTCAGTCAAAGAGACATGTAATCGTTCGCAGTTTCAAAGTTTTATGGCAGGAAAAGGGAGAGGGAATTCCTTGTATCGATTTTTGTTTTGATTTTAGAAAGGTAGGATTAAAACCCACATGTTTTTAACTATTCTCTACGTTCACCTAACAATTTATTTGTCAGAAAAAGTGATGCACGACATTTATTTGCGACTGTCTGGAAAAGCTTAAGCAAAGAAAATGTTTGTTGGAATGTTGATTCTTTTTATGCTTGAGGTAGCCATTACGTCCGACTCATTTGATTGGATAATTTGGGTATAAAAAGTCACATGATCAGACTTGCTTCCCTAGCGCACTCAGATATCCATGCTAGTTTTGCTGACTAACCCACTCAGATATTCCCGCTAGTCTCACTTCTTATCCCACTCAGTTGAAAAATACCACATAATTCTAATAAAAAAAATTGGAATCTTATCACCATTGAGATGACATTGTGAGTTCCATCATTTTCATTCATGTTTTCTAGAACTCAACTGGCGCCATCTTGACTGCTGGCCTTCTCTCATGCAAATCACATTAACCCCCCCCCGATCCTTAAAGTTAACCTCATAAACCTAGAACCAGGCTAGTTTCGCTTCCTAGCCATTAAAATATCCCTGCTAGTCCCACTTCCTCACCCACTCAGATATTCCTGTTAATTTTGCTTCATAACCAGTGAGGTTATACTTTTTGTGTTACCTACGACACAAGTCGCAACAATCCATTGTGGCAAACCTAAGATAACCGACACTCTACAGTGGAAAAATACCACATAATTCTAATAAAAAAACTGGAAACTTGTCAACATTCAGATGACATTCTAAGTTCCATCACTTTCATTCCTGTTCTCCAGAACTCAACTGCTGTCATCTTGACTGCCGGCCTTATATTCCCTCGTTCCAGTGTCAAGCAAACTCATTGATATGCAAATCACATTAAATCACATTTCCACCCTGGTCCTAAAAGATCACCTCATAAACCTACAACCTTGCTAGTCTCACTTCCTGGCCCACTCAATTATCCCTGCTAGTCTCGCTTCCTAGCCCACTTAGATATCCCTGCTAGTTTTGCTTCCTAGCCCACTCAGATATCGCTGCAAGTCCCGCTTCCTAGCCCACTCAGATGTTCCCACTAGTCTTGCATGCTAGCCCACTCAAATATTCCCGCTAGTCTTGCTTCCTAGCCCACTCAAATATTCCCGCTAGTCTCGCTTCCTAGCCGACTCAAATATTCCCGCTAGTCTTGCTTCCTAGCCCACTCAAATATTCCCGCTAGTCTTGCTTCCTAGCCCACTCAAATATTCCCGCTAGTCTTGCTTCCTAGCCCACTCAAATATTCCCGCTAGTCTTGCTTCCTAGCCCACTCAAATATTCCCGCTAGTCTTGCTTCCAAGCCCACTCAAATATTCCCGCTAGTCTCGCTTCCTAGCCCACTCAAATATTCCCACTTGTCTTGCTTCCTAGCCCACTCAAATATTCCCGCTAGTCTTGCTTCCTAGCCCACTCAAATATTCCCGCTAGTCTCGCTTCCTAGCCCACTCAAATATTCCCGCTAGTCTTGCTTCCTAGCCCACTCAAATATTCCTGCTAGCCTTGCTTCCTAGATCACTTAGATATCCCTGCTAGTTTTGCTTCCTAGCCGACTCAATTATCCCTGCTAGTCTCGCTTTCTAGCCCACTTAGATATCCCTGCTAGTTTTGCTTCCTAGCCCACTCAGATATCGCTGGAAGTCCCGCTTCCTAGCCCACTCAGATGTTCCCACTAGTCTTGCATGCTAGCCCACTCAAATATTCCCGCTAGTCTTGCTTCCTAGCCCACTCAAATATTCCCGCTAGTCTCGCTTCCTAGCCGACTCAAATATTCCCGCTAGTCTTGCTTCCTAGCCCACTCAAATATTCCCGCTAGTCTTGCTTCCTAGCCCACTCAAATATTCCTGCTAGTCTTGCTTCCTAGCCCACTCATATATTCCCGCTAGTCTTGCTTCCTAGCTCAATCAAATATTCCCGCTAGTCTTGCTTCCTAGCCCACTCAAGTATTCCCACTAATCTTTCTTCCTAGCTCAATCAAATATTCCCGCTAGTCTTGCTTCCTAGCCAACTCAAATATTCTCACTAGTCTTTCTTCCTAGCCCACTCAAATATTTCCGCTAGTTTTGCTTCCTAGCCCACTCATATATTCCCGCTAGTCTTGCTTCCTAGCCCACTCAAATATTCCCACTAGTCTTGCTTCCTAGCCCACTTAAATATTCCCACTAGTCTTGCTTCCTAGCCCACTCAAATATTCCTACTAGTCTTTCTTCCTAGCCCACTCAAATATTCCCACTAGTCTTGCTTCGTAGCCCACTCAAATACTCCCACTATTCTTACTTCCTAGCCCACTCAAATGTTCCCACTAGTCTTGCTTCCTAGCCCACTCAAATATTCCCACTAGTCTCGCTTCCTAGCCCACTCAAATATTCCCGCTAGTCTCGCTTCCTAGCCCACTGAAATATTCCCACTAGTCTTGCTTCCTAGCCAACTCAAATATTCCCACTAGTCTTGCTTCCTAGCCCACTCAAATATTCCCACTAGTCTTGCTTCCTTGCTCACTCAAATATTCCCACTAGTCTTTCTTCCTAGGCCACTCAAATATTCCCGCTAGTCTTGCTTCCTAGCCCACTCAAATATTCCCACTAGTCTAGCTTCCTAGCCCACTCAAATATTTCCGCTAGTCTTGCTTCCTAGCCCACTCAAATATTCCCACTAGTCTTGCTTCCTGGCCCACTCACATATTCCCGCTAGACTTAGTTCCTAGCCCACTCAAATATTCCCGCTAGTCTTGCTTCCTTGCCCACTCAGATGTTCCCGCTAGTCTTGCTTCCTAGCCCACTCAGATGTTCCCGCTAGTCTTTCTTCCTAGCCCACTCAGATGTTCCCACTTGTCTTGTTCCTAGCCCACTCAAATATTCCCGTTAGTCTTGCTTCCTAGCCCACTCAAATATCCCTGCTAGTCCTGCTTCCTGGCCCACTCAAATATTCCCACTAGTCTTGCTTCCTAGCCCACTCAAATATTCCCGCTAGTCTTGCTTCCTATCCCACTGACATATTCCCGCTAGTCTTGCTTCCTAGCCCACTCAAATATTCCCACTAGTCTTGCTTCCTAGCCCACTCAAATATTCTCACTAGTCTACTTCCTAGCTCACTCAAATATTCCCGCTCGTCTTGCTTCCTAGCCCACTCAAATATTCCCACTAGTCTTGCTTCCGAGCCCACTCAAATATTCCCACTAGTCTTGCTTCCTAGCCCACTCAAATATTCCTGCTAGTCTTGCTTCCTAGCCCACTCAAATATTCCCACTAGTCTTTCTTCATAGCTCAATCAAATATTCCCACTAGTCTTGCTTCATAGCCCACTCAAGTATTCCCACTAGTCTTTCTTTCTAGCTCAATCAAATATTCCCACTAGTCTTGCTTCATAGACCACTAAAGTATTCCCACTAGTCTTTCTTCCTAGCTCAATCAAATATTCCCGCTAGTCTTGCTTCCTAGCCCACTGAAATATTCCCGCTAATCTTGCTTCCTAGCCCACTCAAATATTTCCGCTAGTTTTGCTTCCTAGCCCACTCATATATTCCCGCTAGTCTTGCCTCCTAGCCCACTACAATATTCCCACTAGTCTTACTTCCTAGCCCACTTAAATATTCCCACTAGTCTTGCTTCCTAGCCCACTGAAATATTCCCGCTAGTCTCGTTTCCTAGCCCACTCAAATATTCCCACTAGTTTTGCTTCCTAGCCCACTCAAATATTCCCACTAGTCTTGCTTCCTAGTCCACTGAAATATTCCCGCTAGTGTCGCTTCCTAGCCCAGTCAAATGTTCCCACTAGTCTTGCTTCCTAGCCCACTCAAATATTCCCACTACTCTCGCTTCCTAGCCCACTCAAATATTCCCACTAGTCTCGCTTCCTAGCCCACTCAAATATTCCCGCTAGTCTCGCTTCCTAGCCCACTCAAATATTCCCACTAGTCTTGCTTCCTAGCCCACTCAAATATTCCCACTAGTCTTGCTTCCTAGCCCACTCAAATATTCCCGCTAGTCTCGTTCTCTAGCCCACTCAAATATTCCCACTAGTCTCGCTTCCTAGCCCACTCAAATATTCCCACCAGTCTTGCTTCCTAGCCCACTCAAATATTCCCACTAGTCTTGCTTCCTAGCTCACTGAAATATTCCCGCTAGTCTCGCTTCCTAGCCCACTCAAATATTCCCACTAGTCTTGCTTCCTAGCCCACTCAAATATTCCCGCTAGTCTTGCTTCCTAGCCCACTCAAATATTCCCACTAGTCTTTCTTCCTAGCCCACTGAAATATTCCCACTAGTCTTGCTTCCTAGCCCACTCAAATATTCCCACTAGTCTTGCTTCATAGCCCACTCAAATATTCCCACTATTCTTGCTTCCTATCCCACTCAAATATTCCCACTAGTCTTGCTTCCTAGCCCACTCAAATATTCCCACTAGTCTTGCTTCCTAGCCCACTCAAATATCCCTGCTAGTCCTGCTTCCTAGCCCACTTGAATATCCCTGCTAATCCCACTTTCTCGCCCACTCAGATATTCCCGCTAGTCATGCTTCCTAGACAACTAAGATATCCCTGCTAGTCTCACTTTCTAGCCCACTCAGAAATCCCTGCTAGTCTCACCTCCTAGCCCACTCAAATATTCCTGCTTGTCTCACTTCGTAGCCCACTCAGAAATCCCTGCTAGTCTCACCTCTTAGCCCACTCAAATATTCCTGCTCGTCTCACTTCCTAGCCAAATCAGAAATCCTTACTAGTCTCACTTCCTAGCCCACTAAATATCCCTGCTTGTCTCGCCTCCTAGCCCACTCAGGTATCCCTGCTAGTCCCGCTTCCTAGCCAACTCAGAAATCCTTGCTTGTTTCACTTCCTAGCCAAATAGGAATTCCATGTTAGTCTCGTTTCCTAGCCAACTCAGATATCACTTCTAGTCTCGCTTTGTAACGCACACAGAAATTCCCGCGTATCTTGCTTCCTAACCCACTCAGATATCCCTGCTTTTTCTGATTCCCCGTCCACTCAAATATCCCTGTTAGTCGTGCTTACTTGACCACAATACTTGGCTAGACACAGCTAAATACGTGAGGACTCCTCCTTAATACGACAAAACTGAATCACATTTCCAAAATTATTCACTTTAAAAAAAAGTTTTAATTACTTCATTTAAGAGCGACAACATTTTTCAGCAGATGCAACAAAATTTCTTTTTACATTTCTCATTTAAATATGACAACATTTTCCATAAAAGTCAACTGAATTGCATAGAAAGTTCTTTTAACAGCAACAACTATTTTGTTCAAATACAACCGAATTTAAAATATAACCGAATTTCAGCATAACGCACTCGAATTACCATTGTAAGTTCTATAGAATGATTAATTTTAAAACTTTGACTTGCATGTGCAAATAACAAATTCTCTATAGTCCGACAAATCATCACAAGTCCGAGCTTTGAATGCATATTTCACTTCTTAAGAGCATCAATTTTTTTTCAAAGTCCAACTTTTGCATACGTATATAAAATCCACAGCATGACGAATTTGCATTTTGACTTTTAAATGTGCATTTAACATTCAACCGAATATTTTTTTTACATACGTTTGTTGTATGATGACAATAAAAAAATCCAACGAATTTTTCCTTTGGATTTTAAATGTGCATTTAACATTCAACCGAATATTTTTTTAAAAACGTTTGTTGTATGATGACAATAAAAAATTCCAACGCATTTTTCACTTTGGATATTAAATTGTTTATTAATTCGTTATATTGTTATTTCACTTTGACTTTTAAATGTGCATTTAACATTCAACCGAATAATGTTTTAAATACGTTTTTTGTATGATGACAATAAAAATATACAACACATTATCACTTTGGATTTTAAATGTTCATTTAACATTTAACCGAATAATTTTTAAATACGTTTGTTGTATGATGACAATGAAAATCTAACGATTTTTCACTGTGACTTTTAAATTGTTTAAAAATTTGTTAGATGAAAGTACAGAACAGTTTACATGAAGACTCTAATTTCCAAAATTGTAACAAACGCATCTTTTGTTTATTTATTTTTTAGGTGAAAGTACAGAATAGTTAACAACATGTAAACGCTAATCTCCCAAAACATAAAAAACGCATCTTTTGTTTATTAATTTGTTAATTGTGTATTATTTGTTAGATGAAAGTACAGAATAGTTAACATGAAGACTCTAATTCCCAACAACGTAACAACCGCATCCTTTGTTTATTAATTTCTTAGATGAAACTACAGAATAGTTAACAACATGTAGACTCTAATCTTTAATCTGTAAAAAGCTGCTGCTCTTATACAACGATCAGTCAGTCACTGAGGTGTATGACCGACAGACGTGTTATATTAAATGTCTTAAAGTGGTCTCGGGGAGACGTAAAGATGGGCCAGTCATTAGGGTCTTTGTATCAAGAAAATCATACCTGATATGTTGAATGTGCTTTCTCCCAGGAAACGTCTTGACCTCTTCACCCTTGGTGACGTTCTAACTGGAATTTTTTTCTTCATTTTCCAGACCGCTTCATTGTTTCAATGAAGGCATGTTTGAAGGCATTCATGGCAGACACAAGAAAAACGACACGCAGCACAATTGTAATATATATAAAGCATAACTATTTTATTTTACAAAATATATTTTACAAAACTTTTACAATTACAAACTGGACAATAAGCTTTTCAAAGCTAACTAACCTAACTAGTATTGAGGGAGGGGGTTATCCCCCCATTTATGGAGAAACAGAATATGCGTCTTCACTTTGTGGTGGTCGTGCAGGAAAGAGACAGAAAGATAGCAAGGGAATTATGGGAAGGGATTTTTTTGTATCTATATACATATCAATATCTCTCTCTCTATATATATATCAATATATATATATCAATATATATATATGTATATCAACATATATATGAATATCGATATATATATCGATATATATATCAATATATATATATATCAATATATATATATATCTGTATATTTACATATATATACAGTGATGATCATATTTATTGGCACGGTAAAATAAAAGTTAAATTTTGTCTAATACATTCTAAAAAAGGGATTAAATTAAAGAAAATAACAAAGTATATTATGTATTTTTAACTGGCCTTTCCGATGCAGCAATCGGATTTTAGAAAAAATAAATAACAAAGGAACAACAAACATAATTGCAAAAAACCCTTGGTCAAAATTATTGGCACGGCTTTGTTTTTCTTTTAGTATCAGTATAATATCAATCAATTTCCGGTTTACGTGCTTTCTGAACTTTTTTATAGCCATATTATGCTAGTTTAACGCTAATTCAGTGAATAATGTTTTTCAGATAATTTTTAGATAGCGATTTATTTAAACTATTATAAGTGACTAAATTATAATTTTCAATCGCCATGGTTAAAACTAAGGAACACAGCGAAGATGTCAGGAAGCTTGTTGTAGCATGCCATACCAATGGGGAGGGCTATGATAAGATTTCAAAGAAGCTAAACCTTCCCAAATCCACTGTTAGAGACATAACAAACAAGTTCAAATCGCAAGGCCACGTTATGAGTTTAGAGGGTAGAGGGAGAAAAAGGAGTCTTTCCCCAAGAGATGAACGGAAAATTGTTCGACAAGTAAAACAAAACCCAAGGATCTCTGTTGGGGAGATTGTTGATGAACAGAGCACCTCTGGAGTGAATGTATCTCGACATACAGTTGGTAGAGTTTTGAAGAGAGCTGGTTTAAAAGCATGTCGTCCGAGAAAGACTCCCTTATTGAAGCCTATGCACCTGAAAGCAAGGCTAGCCTTTGCAAAACGTCATATTGATAAAGATGTTGCATTCTGGAAACGTGTTCTATGGACTGACGAAACGAAAATAGAGTTATTTGGCCATAATAAAGTGTCTTATATTTACAGAAAATCTGGCGAAGCTTTCCTGCCTAAGAACACCATACCCACAGTGAAGCACGGTGGAGGCAGTTTGATGTTTTGGGGATCCTTTGCTGCCTCTGGACCAGGGAGACTTGTTAAGGTCACAGGTAGCATGAAAAAGGAAGATTATGTTAAAATATTGGATGAAAACCTGAAAGACTCTGCTAAAGAGCTCTCACTTGGTCGTCGTTGTTGGTTCATGCAAGATAATGACCCAAAGCATTCGGCTAAACTGACTAAGAAATGGCTTGAGGACAATCATATAAATGTTTTGGAGTGGCCATCCTAAAGCCCAGACCTTAATCCAATTGAAAATTTATGGAGAACATTGAAATTGAGGGTAATGCAAAGGAAGCCTAAGAATCTTATTCAATTGGAGGATTATTGTCAGGAAGAGTGGGCTAAAATTACTACTGAAGAGTGCAACAACTTGGTTGTAAACTATGAAAAGCGACTGAGGAAGGTAATCAAGGCCAAAGGCTATACAATTTATTATTAAATAAATCGTGCCAATTATTTTGAACAAGGGTTTTTTTTCAATTATGTTTGTTGTTCCTTTGTTATTTATTTTTTCTAAAATCCGATTGCTGCATCGGAAAGGCCAGTTAAAAATACATAATATACTTTGTTATTTTCTTTAATTTAATCCCTTTTTTTAGAATTTATTAGACAAAATTTAACTTTTATTTTACCGTGCCAATAAATATGATCATCACTGTATGTATACCAATATTTCTCTCTTTATATATATATATATATATATATATATATATATATATATATATATATAAATGTTTCTCATGTTTTCACTATGATTAATATCATATAAACTTCTAGGTGTAACTCTTTCTAAAGTATATGTTAAAAAAACCCTGTATCGACTCTTTCTGTGTCAAATTATAAAACATGCGATTACTTTTTTCTGTGTATCATATTAAGGTTTGAGTAAACAAGATTTGATAATAAAACAATATATAAACGATGATACGAAAATATTGAAATTCATTTATTTCTTTTATTTACAGATGTTCCTGTTTGATGATTGTTATAGAAAATTATTCATATGAACGACAACACATATATGTATGCGAATATGTATATATATTATTACATTTTCATGGATCAGTATGTTTTACAATAGAAAATTATTGATGTAAAAGACAACATATATGTATGCGAATACTACTATTCAAACTAATTATTGGAAATAGTGTAGAAAATCACACACACCTTGAAGATAATATTCACATATGCGGTATATGTGCTTAATGTTCAAATGAATGAAAAGCTATGAACAAGATTATCACAAATCACAGAAAAATATGCGGTTTTTGAAAAGACAAAATTGTACAATATTCGATTCCATTTAATAGCTTTTCCATAGGTAAAAAAAATTATTTTATTCTTGTGAAGGAGAATATTTTCGAAATAAAGTCTAAAGTGAAATACTGTAATATTCATAAGAGTATACATAATAATGAACCGGGATAAACTTAGTAAAACATGCAAGTACACAGTAAGGAAAGGCCACATTCTTGTGAAGTGTGTGGATATTATTTTTCTGGAAAATATTCTTTAATAAGACATATGAGAATTCACACTGGGGAGAAACCACATTCTTGTGAACTGTGTTGCTATGCTTGTTCTTTTAAATCATATTTAGTGGCTCTGGAAAATATTCTTTAATAACACGTATAAGAACTCACATTGGGGAGAAACAATATTCTTGTGAAGTGTGGAGATATTTTTTCTCGAAAATCGTCGTTAATGATACATATGAGAACTCACACTGGAAAAAGCCACATTCTTGTGAAATGTGTGGATATTCTTTTACTAATATGTGTGTGGGTATTCTTGTTCTCAAAAATAGTCTTTAGTGAAAAATATGAGAACTCGCACTGGCAAACAAACACAAACTTGTGAAGTGTGTGGATATTCTTGTTCTACAAAATCAAATTTAGTGACACATGAGAACTCACACTGGGGAAAAGCCACATTCTTGTGAAGTGTGTGGATATTCTTGTTCTGTAAAATCAGCATTAGTGAGACATAAAAGAACTCACACTGGCGAAAAAAACACATTTTTGTGAAGTGTGTGGATATTCTTGTTCTGAAAAATATTATTTAGTAAGACATATGAGAACTCACACTGGCGAAAAACCACATTCTTCTGAAGTGTGTGGATATTCTTGCTTTCAAAAATCACATTTAGTGACACATATTAGAACTCACACTGGGGAAAGCCACATTCTTCTGAAGTGTGTGGATATTCTTGTTCTGGAACATCATATTTAGTGGCAAATATGAGAACTCACACTGGGGAAAAACCACATTCTTGTGAAGTGTGTGGCTATTCTTGTTCTAGAAAATCAGATTTAGTGACACATATGAGAACTCACACTTGAGAAAAACCACATTCTTGTGAAGTGTGTGGATATTCTTGTTCTACTAAGTCACATTTAGTGACACATATGAGAACTCACACTGGAGAAAAACCACATTCTTGTAAAGTGTGTGGATATTCTTGTGCTAATAAGTCACATTTAGTGACACATATAAGAACTCACACTGGAGAAAAACCACATTTTTGTGAAGTGTGTGGATATTCTTGTTCTAGAAAATCAGATTAAGTGACACATATGAGAACTCACACAGGAGAAAAACCACATGCTTGTGAAGTGTGTGGATATTCTTGTTCTATTAAATCAGATTTAGTGACACATATGAGAACTCACACTATGGAAAAGCCACATTTTTGTGAAGTGTGTGGATATTCTTGCTTTCAAAAATCACATTTAGTGACATATGAGAACTCACACTGGGGAAAAGCCACATTCTTCTGAAGGGTGTTGCTATGCTTGTTCTCGAAAATCATATTTAGTGGCTCATATGAGAACTCACACTGCGGAAAAAACCGCATTCTTGTGAAGTGTGTGGCTATTCTTCTCCTATAAAATCCAATTTAGTGGCACATATGAGAACTCACACTGGCGAAAAACCACATTCTTGTGAAGTGTGTGAATATTCTTGTTCTGTAAAATCTGCATTAGTGAGACATATGAGAACTCACACTGGTGAAAAACTACTTTTCAAGTGCCTTGATATTCTTGTTATCTTGAATCGGCATTAGTTACATATATGAGAACTCACACTGTGGAAAAACCACATTCTTGTGAAGTGTGTGGATGTTCTTTTTCTGTAAAATATTCTTTAATAAGACATATGAGAACTCACACTGGGGAAAAACCATATTCTTTTGAAGAGTGTGGATATTCTTTTTCTTGAAAATCGTCCTGAATGATACATATGAGAACTCACACTGGAAAAAAAGCCACATTCTTGTGAAGTGTTTGGGTATTCTTGTTCTAAAAAATATTCTTTAGTAAAACATATAAGAACTCACACTGGGGAAAAAACACATTCTTGTGAAGTGTGAGAATACTCTTTTTCTATAAAATTAGCATTAGTGACGCATATACGAACTCACACTGGGGAAAAGCCACATTCTTGTTAAGTGCGTGGATATTCTTGTTCTGTAAAATCAGCATAGTGACACATATGAGAACTCACACGGGAAAAAACCCACATTCTTGTGAAGTGTGTGGATATTCTTGTTCTGTAAAATATTCTTTTGTGAGACATATTAAAACTTACACTGGAGAAAACAAAAGAGAAAAGCCACATTCTTTTGAAGTGTGTTGATATTCTTGTTCTAGAAAATCAGATTTAGTGACATATGAGAACTCACACTGTGGAAAAGCCACATACTTGTGAAGTGCGTGAATATACTTGGTCTATAAAATCATATTTAGTGGCATATATGAGAACTTACACTGACGAAAAACCACATTCTTGTGAAGTGTGTGGGTATTCTTGTCCTCAAAAATATTCTTTAATGAAACATGAGAACTCACACTGGTGAAAAACCACATTGTTGTGAAGTGTGTGCATATTCTTGCTTTAAAAAATCAATGTTATTTAGGCATATGAGAACTCACACTACAGGACCGTAAAAAATGATCTTAAAATGACATGACCTCTGAGAAAATAAACATTGTACCGGTTGTGATAGAAGCAACTGGCTTAATAAAAAAGAATCTTCAGAAATACTTAAAATCAATCCCTAGAAGACAAAGCTGTAACGAAATACAAATAGCAGCCATAAAGGGAACAGCATCTATTCTTACAAGAGCCCTCGGATATAAATTTAAATCAGCAGAGAATCAAGTGTTAGCTCGAGGAGGGAGTCCCTTGATCTCTTTAAATTTACTGAAGTAAAATCAAAAAAGGGAAGATCCACTATCGTTTGAAGTGTGTGTGGATATTTTTGTTCTAAAAAATCAGCATTAGTAACAAATATGAGAACTCACTGGAGAAAAAGCTACATTCTCCTGATGTTTGTGAATATTCTTGTCCTGAAATATGCAAGTTAGTGAAACATATGGGAACTTACACTGGCTAAAAGGTCTCATGTATGGTATTAAAAGAAACTGAAACCTAAAGGGGATATCGATCATACCAGTTATCATAGGTGCCACAGGACTTATGAAGAAGAACCTGAAGTCCTACCTAACTAATATTCCTGGTGAACCAAGTGCAAAAGAGATTCAGATAATTGCACTTAAGGGAACAGCGAGGATACTAAAAAGAGCTCTAGGTTGGTTTCAATAAAAAAGCAGGGCAATGTTGGCAGCTGGTTTGCTGCCACATACCCAGCATTACAATCTTCAAAGGAAGAAAAAAAAGGGATATAATTGACCAAACATTTAGGACACGATTGTCTTACAAAGAAGACAGAACCAGCAAATATTTCTGCTCCAAGAATTTCTCCAAAATGACAAAAAATATATCATAAACTTTCATTGCATGCATCTTAAAGAGTGGGTCAACAGATACCAGAAAGGACAGTTTGAAGTAAGTCTATTGTGTTACTATTTTTGATCGTACCATTAGTTGTTCTAGTTCCCCCACCCTGCTATGACCGGGATTTAATTTGTCACACACGGAGGCACTCACGAGTAAATGAGAACCACAGTTCACTTCCTATTCCCTCGACATCTTTTCCTCTGGACAGCCATGAACACATATTTTCTGCTTTGCTGTAAACGACGGGGCCACCCCCATTTCTGCCAACACTAGTTAGGATTACGTAGTTCACTGTAATAATTTTAAAAGTTTACGTAATAATTGCTCTTGATCCTTTTTGTAAAATATAGTAATATATTTGTGTATAGAAATAAAAAAGTAAGTATTTCTCATATGTATTAAAATTGTGTCTTGTCGTGTTATGTCTGCCTTAAATATTGAGATGGTGTGACAGCATCAAGACTCCTATCATATTGACATCATGTTTCAAGCTACCGTTTCCAGGAAATGTAATATGAGTGTAGGTCGCTCATGCTATGGACCGGCCGATAGTGTAAGTATGACCATAGAATCTTTACAGCTATGTACCTACGGTGCTATAAAACCTGACACATATATATATACACATGGTGATATATATATATATATATATATATATATATATATATATATATATACATACATACACATATCGGTATGTTTTTCAGGTCAAAAAAGGGGAGTGAGCATACCTGATGGGTTCTAGAATTTTAGTGTGGCTTTCAATTTTTGTTGTAAATTCACCTAGTTTATTTGTCAGTTACATATTTTGAAATGACTCGTAAACTACACAAGTCTATCATCTCCAGCAAAATTCTGGCGTCTGATAAATTTTTTTCAGATCGAGTACTTCAAGGGCTGTTTTTTGTTAAGTTTGTTTAGGCTGATGATTTCCTTAACGAAGATTTGTCGGATGAAATCGAATTACATTTTATTATCTGCACATTTGTTGCCATTCAATGTGAAATCTTTTTTCCAAATTCGTTGGAATATTGCATGGAGTTTTTGATCGTGGTTCTTCTGCTTTGATCCAAAACAAAGGATTATTTTAAAATATTTCGAGATAAGGCTTTATTTTTTGCGTATTCATCTTTTTCTGACTTTTGACTGTAAATGAGAGACCAGAAAAGATCACAAAAATTAAATTTCAAAGATTATAAATTCCAACCTTGATCGCACTTCGGGGATAATGGCGCAATGGATAAAGGCAGTAAATTTCTACGATTCCAAGTCAGCTTTGCCTGAAGATATCGGTTTCGGTCATACTCAAGAAAGCCAGAGGATTAATGAGAAAACAACAGCTATGGAAAGTAGGAATTACTGTGGATTCATTTAGAGAACTTCTGGTCGCGCTTCATCACCTGAAAGAGGATGAGTTGACCGAAACAACAATTACTGTGGAATCATTTAGAGAACTTCTGGTCGCATTTCATCACTTGAAAGAGGATGAGTTGACCGAAACAACAATTACTGTGAAGTCATTTAGAGAACTTCCTGTCACGCTTCATCACCTGAAAGAGGATGAGTTGACCGAAACAACAATTACTGTGGAATCATTTAGAGAACTTCCTGTCGCGCTTCATCACCTGAAAGAGGATGAGTTGACCAAAACAACAATGACTGTGGAATACTTTAGAGAACTTCCGGTCGCGCTTCATCACCTGAAAGAGGATGAGTTGACCGAAACAACAATTACTGTGGATTCATTTAGAGAACTTCTGGTCGCGCTTCATTACCTGAAAGAGGATGAGTTGACTGAAACAACAATTACTGTGGAATCATTTAGAGAACTTCGGGTCGCGCTTAATCACCTGAAAAAGGATGAGTTGACCGAAACAACAATTACTGTGGAATCATTTAGAGAACTTCTGGTCGCGCTTCATCACCTGAAAGAGGATGAGTTGACCGAAACAACAATTACTGTGGAATCATTTAGAGAACTTCCGGTCGCGCTTTATCACCTGAAAGAGGATGAGTTGACCGAAACAAACAATTACTGTGGAATCATTTAGAGAACTTCCGGTCGCGTTTCATCACCTGAAAAAGGATGAGTTGACCGAAACAACAATGACTGTGGAATCATTTATAGAACATCCTGTCGCGCTTCATCACCTGAAAGAGGATGAGTTGACCGAAACAACAATTACTGTGGAATCATTTAGAGAACTTCCGGTTGCGTTTCATCACTTGAAAGAGGATGAGTTGACCGAAACAACAATTACTGTGGAATCATTTATAGAACATCCTGTCGCGCTTCACCACCTGAAAGAGGATGAGTTGACTGAAACAACAATTACTGTGGAATCATTTAGAGAACTTCTGGTCGCGCTTAATCACCTGAAAGAGGATGGGTTGACCGAAACAACAATTACTGTGGATTCATTTAGAGAACTTCCTGTCGCGCTTCATCACCTGAAAGAGGATGAGTTGACCTAAACAACAATTACTGTGGAATCATTTAGAGAACTTCTGGTCGCACTTAATCACCTGAAAGAGGATGAGTTGACCGAAACAACAATTACTGTGGAATCATTTACAGAACTTCCGGTCGCGCTTCATCACCTGAAAGAGGATGAGTTGACCGAAACAACAATTACTGTGGAATCATTTAGAGCACTTCCGGTCGTGCTTCATCACCTGAAAGATGATGAGTTGACCGAAACAACAATTACTGTGGATTCATTTAGAGAACTTCCGGCCGCGCTTCATCACCTGAAAGAGGATGAGTTGACCGAAACAACAATTACTGTGGAATCATTTAGAGAACTTCCGGTGGCGTTTCATCACTTGAAAGAGTATGAGTTGACCGAAACAACAATTACTGTGGAGTCATTTAGAGAACTTCTGGTCGCGTTTCATCACTTGAAAGAGGATGAGTTGACCGAAACAACAATTACTGTGGAATCATTATGAGAACTTCTGGTCGCGCTTCATCACCTGAAAGAGGTTGAGTTGACCGAAACAACAATCACTGTGGATTCATTTAGAGAACTTCCTGTCGCGCTTCATCACCTGAAAGAGGATGAGTTGACCGAAACAACAATTGCTGTGGAATCATTTAGAGAACTTCCGGTTGCGCTTCATCACCTGAAAGAGGATGAGTTGACCGAAACAAACAATTACTGTGGATTAATTTAGAGAACTTCTGGTCGCGCTTCATCACCTGAAAGAGGATGAGTTGACCGAAACAACAATTACTGTGGATTCATTTAGAGAACTTCCGGTCGCGTTTCATCACTTGAAAGAGGATGAGTTGACGGAAACAACAATTACTGTGGAATCATTTAGAGAACTTCTGGTCGTGCTTAATCACCTGAAAGAGGATGAGTTTACCGAAACAACAATTACTGTGGAACCATTTAGAGAACTTCCGGTCGCGCTTAATTACCTGAAAGAGGATGAGTTGACCAAAACAACAATTACTGTGGAATCATTTAGAGAACTTTCGGTCGTGCTTCATCACCTGAAAGAGGATGAGTTGACTGAAACAACAATTACTGTGGATTCATTTAGAGAACTCCTGGTTGCGCTTAATCACCTGAAAGAGGATTAGTTGACCAAAACAACAATTACTGTGGAATGACTAAGAGAACTTCGGGTCGCGCTTAATTACCTGAAAGAGGATGAGTTGACCGAAACAACAATTACTGTGGAATAATTTAGAGAACTTCCAGTCGCGCTTAATCACCTGAAAGAGGATGAGTTTACAGAAACAACAATTACTGTGGAATCATTTAGAGAACTTCTGGTCGCGCTTCATCACCTGAAAGAGGATCAGTTGACCGAAACAACAATTACTGTGGAATCATTTAGAGAACTTCCGGTCGCGTTTCATTACTTGAAAGAGGATGAGTTGACCGAAACAACAATTACTGTGGAATCATTTAGAGAACTTCTGGTCGCGCTTCATCACCTGAAAGAGGATGAGTTGACCGAAACAACAATTACTGTGGAATCATTTAGAGAACTTCCTGTCGCGCTTCATCACCTGAAAGAGGATGAGTTGACCGAAACAACAATTACTGTGGAATCATTTAGAGAACTTCCGGTTGCGCTTCACCACCTGAAAGAGGATGAGTTGACCGAAACAACAATTACTGTGGATTCATTAAGAGAACTTCTGGTCGCGCTTCATCACCTGAAAGAGGATGAGTTGACTGAAACAACAATTACTGTGGATTCATTTAGAGAACTTTTGGTTGCGCTTAATCACCTGAAAGAGGATGAGTTGACCGAAACAACAATGACTGTGGAATCATTTAAAGAACTTCCTGTTGCGCTTCATCACCTGAAAGAGGATGAGTTGACCAAAACAAAAATTACTGTGGAATCATTTAGAGAACTTCCGGTCGCGCTTAATCACCTGAAAGAGGATGAGTTGACCGAAACAGCAATTACTGTGGATTCATTTAGAGAACTTCTGGTCGCGCTTCATCACCTTAAAGAGGATGAATTGACCGAAACAACAATTACTGTGGATTAATTTAGAGAACTTCCGGTTGCGCTTAATCACCTGAAAGAGGATGAGTTGACCGAAACAACGATTACTGTGGAATCAT
This sequence comes from Euprymna scolopes, assembly GCF_053919585.1. Lineage (NCBI taxonomy): Eukaryota > Metazoa > Mollusca > Cephalopoda > Sepiida > Sepiolidae > Euprymna > Euprymna scolopes. The sequence goes on from NC_136527.1 coordinate 188,603,363, forward strand.
TTAGAGAACTTCCGGTTGCGCTTACTCACCTGAAAGAGGATGAGTTGACCGAAACAACAATTACTGTGGATTCATTAAGAGAACTTCTGGTCGCGCTTCATCACCTGAAAGAGGATGAGTTGACCGAAACAACAATTACTGTGGATTCATTTAGAGAACTTCCGGTCGCGTTTCATCACTTGAAAGAGGATGAGTTGACGGAAACAACAATTACTGTGGAATCATTTAGAGAACTTCTGGTCGTGCTTAATCACCTGAAAGAGGATGAGTTGACCGAAACAACAATTACTGTGGAATCATTTAGAGAACTTCCGGTCGCGCTTAATTACCTGAAAGAGGATGAGTTGACCTAAACAACAATTACTGTGGAATCATTTAGAGAACTTCCTGTCGTGCTTAATCATCTGAAAGAGTATGAGCTTACCAAAAAAACAATTACTGTGGATTCATTTAGAGAACTTCTGGTCGTGCTTCATCACCTGAAAGAGGATGAGTTGACTGAAACAACAATTACTGTGGATTCATTTAGAGAACTTCTGGTTGCGCTTAATCACCTGAAAGAGGATGAGTTGACCGAAACAACAATGAATGTGGAATCATTTAAAGAACTTCCGGTTGCGCTTCATCACCTGAAAGAGGATGAGTTGACCAAAACAAAAATTACTGTGGAATCATTTAGAGAACTTCCGGTCGCGCTTCATCACCTGAAAGAGGATGAGTTGACCGAAACAGCAATTACTGTGGAATCATTTAGAGAACTTCTGGTCGCGCTTCATCACCTTAAAGAGGATGAATTGACCGAAACAACAATTACTGTGGATTAATTTAGAGAACTTCCGGTTGCGCTTAATCACCTGAAAGAGGATGAGTTGACCGAAACAACAATTACTGTGGAATCATTTAGAGAACTTCCGGTCGTGCTTCATCACCTGAAAGAGGATGAGTTGACCGAAACAATTATTACTGTGGATTCATTTAGAGAACTTCTGGTTGCGCTTAATCACCTGAAAGAGGATGAGTTGACCAAAACAACAATGACTGTGGAATCATTTAAAGAACTTCCGGTCGCGCTTCATCACCTTAAAGAGGATGAGTTGACCGAAACAACAATTACTGTGGAATGACTAAGAGAACTTCGGGTCGCGCTTAATCACCTGAAAGAGGATGAGTTGACCGAAACAACAATTACTGTGGAATCATTTAGAGAACTTCCAGTCGCGCTTAATCACCTGAAAGAGGATCAGTTGACCGAAACAACAATTACTGTGGAATCATTTAGAGAACTTCCGGTTGCGCTTCACCACCTGAAAGAGGATGAGTTGACCGAAACAACAATTACTGTGGAATCATTTAGAGAACTTCCGGTCGCGTTTCATCACTTGAAAGAGTATGAGTTGACCGAAACAACAATTACTGTGGAGTCATTTAGAGAACTTCTGGTCGCGTTTCATCACTTGAAAGAGGATGAGTTGACCGAAACAACAATTACTGTTGAATCATTTAGAGAACTTCTGGTCGCGCTTCATCACCTGAAAGAGGATGAGTTGACCGAAACAACAATTACTGTGGAATCATTTAGAGAACTTCCTGTCGTGCTTCATCACCTGAAAGAGGATGAGTTGACCGAAACAACAATTACTGTGGAATCATTTAGAGAACATCCGGTTGGGCTTCACCACCTGAAAGAGGATGAGTTGACCGAAACAACAATTACTGTGGATTCATTAAGAGAACTTCTGGTCGCGCTTCATCACATGAAAGAGGATGAGTTGACTGAAACAACAATTACTGTGGATTCATTTAGAGAACTTCTGGTTGCGCTTAATCACCTGAAAGAGGATGAGTTGACCAAAACAACAATGACTGTGGAATCATTTAAAGAACTTCCGGTTGCGCTTCATCACCTGAAAGAGGATGAGTTGACCAAAACAAAAATTACTGTGGAATCATTTAGAGAACTTCCGGTCGCGCTTCATCACCTGAAAGAGGATGAGTTGACCGAAACAGCAATTACTGTGGAATCATTTAGAGAACTTCTGGTCGCGCTTCATCACCTGAAAGAGGATGAATTGACCGAAACAACAATTACTGTGGATTAATTTAGAGAACTTCCGGTTGCGCTTAATCACCTGAAAGAGGTTGAGTTGACCGAAACAACAATTACTGTGGAATTATTTAGAGAACTTCCGGTTGCGCTTCATCACCTGAAAGAGGATGAGTTGACCGAAACAACAATTACTGTGGATTCATTAAGAGAACTTCTGGTCGCGCTTCATCACCTGAAAGAGGATGAGTTGACCGAAACAACAATTACTGTGGATTCATTTAGAGAACTTCCGGTCGCGTTTCATCACTTGAAAGAGGATGAGTTGACGGAAACAACAATTACTGTGGAATCATTTAGAGAACTTCTGGTCGTGCTTAATCACCTGAAAGAGGATGAGTTGACGGAAACAACAATTACTGTGGAATCATTTAGAGAACTTCCGATCGCGCTTATTTACCTGAAAGAGGATGAGATGACTAAAACAACAATTACTGTGGAATCATTTAGAGAACTTCCTGTCGTGCTTAATCACCTGAAAGAGTATGAGCTGACCAAAAAAACAATTACTGTGGATTCATTTAGAGAACTTCCGGTCGTGCTTCATCACCTGAAAGAGGATGAGTTGACTGAAACAACAATTACTGTGGATTCATTTAGAGAACTTCTGGTTGCGCTTAATCACCTGAAAGAGGATGAGTTGACCAAAACAACAATGACTGTGGAATCATTTAAAGAACTTCCGGTTGCGCTTCATCACCTGAAAGAGGATGAGTTGACCAAAACAAAAATTACTGTGGAATCATTTAGAGAACTTCCGGTCGCGCTTCATCACCTGAAAGAGGATGAGTTGACCGAAACAACAATTACTGTGGAATCATTTAGAGAACTTCTGGTCGCGCTTCATCACCTGAAAGAGGATGAATTGACCGAAACAATAATTACTGTGGATTAATTTAGAGAACTTCCGGTTGCGCTTAATCACCTGAAAGAGGATGAGTTGACCAAAACAACAATGACTGTGGAATCATTTAAAGAACTTCCGGTTGCGCTTCATCACCTGAAAGAGGATGAGTTGACCAAAACAAAAATTACTGTGGAATCATTTAGAGAACTTCCGGTCGCGCTTCATCACCTGAA
>NC_136527.1:188611546-188749046 GCF_053919585.1 Euprymna scolopes
TTTCCTACTTAGCACAAAGGGACGAGTTTTCCAGGTACGAGTTTTCCGGAGAGAGTTTTCCTAAATTAATCCAAGCAGTAACTTTACGATGAGCAATCAAGAACAACATTGCATTATTACTAGGGGAGATAAAATAACTGTTACGACCTGTAGTATAACAGACAGCACCCACCTCAACATGCTGGGCAAAAGTCTTATGGTCAACATGATTCAAACGAAGCTATGGGTATTTATTTGCGCCCCCACCGAGCAAATTAGGCACGAGGCTTATTTTTCATGTGCCCCAACATATGATCGTTGCTTGACACTTGTTGCCCAGCCCCCGAAGGGGAAGCTACGGTTGCCCGGAATTATTTCGCATTCTGCAGCGTCATCATACATAGTTGATTCTGAAGTTGGTGACATTTGTAGACGGAATTGATATTCCATCAAACCAGTTAGAAGAAACTCGATACAACAAGTTTCAACACGTCACAAGAGGTCATTAGCAGACCTTAGCCAGAGAAGGAGGTATGAGGAGCAAACATCATCTGCACGGATAAAACAACTGACCAGTGAATCACACACTAATGGATCCTGCAGACATACCTGCAAGCTTAGATCTATTAAAGCGCCACAGAGAGTAAATCTATACAACTCTGCAAACCCTTAGACAAATTACGTCTACATTAACGAAAAAACAAAATAAATAAAAATATTATAAGAACATATAAAATAAATAAAAAAATATTTTTTTTATATATTTAGATGAGTTAATTCTCCATTTGAATACGAAAGATGTAACTATTTCCCTTGTATAACTCGGATTTAGAGAAGAGTTGTTGCTCTTAATTTCTATTTAGTTTCCGTAATAGCGTTTTTATTTGTTTTTTTTTTACATGGGGGTCACCACTTATCAAGGCCCAAAGGCCACTCAGGGATAAGTGTTATTGCGTGTACAGTAATCAATGAGATAGTATTGTGGTAAGCATTAGTATTGAGGGTTTTGATAGGGTGTCTTACTTAAGGGGGCGGTTTCTCAGGAGTTTGTTTATGTTGGACTGTAAGCCGTCCAAATTGTAGTCAGGTGGGAAACAGGCAAGCAAGCGGCAGAGAGTTCCACTGGCGTGCAGTTCTAAGAAAGAAGCTTTGCTCATGGAATCTACGTTTGGATTTAGGCACAGATAGAGAGTGGGGAAAATTATTGACAGTAGTTTCAGCCAGACGAGTGTTTCTCGTGAAAGATTGGCGAGGAGGACGAGGGATTGGAGCGTTTCAAAGCGTTGACTATCTTATCATATGCGCCACATGGCCATAACAGAATTGTGAAGAATAAGTTGCAAGTTTCATAATGTAGTCACATGGTTATAGTGTATTTTCTTGGTTCGAATCAATTTTTTAATTGTCTGCAATTCCTTCCCTTTTTTAGTTGTTAACGTGAAATATTCAGTTTTGTAATTTTTTATATGAGAATTATTTGGATTATTCGGACTACTGTTCTCATCTTTGATGTTAACAGTAGCTCGACTAACCCAAATAATAATGAATCGTTTAGTCTTACAAAACCTGGTTTTTATATTTTCATATATTTTATTTTTAATGAATAAGGCAAAGAATAGTTAAATTTACTTAGAAATACTAACAAGCTTTAACCATTAACAAATATAATCCAAACTTGATATGGAAACTAATTCAACACACTAAACTAATGAACGGATACTTTTACACGAGGACCGAAATAATAATTACACCGTGTTATTACGATGACCTAAATTCATTTTTCTTTAGCAGTTGATTGTCTCTTTAAATAATTTCACGATTTTCACGATTTTTTATGTGAGGATTATTTGAATTACTGTCTCATTGACTACTGTTCTCATCTTGGATGTTGACTGTAATTCGACTAATCCAAATAATAATGAAAATAATAATAAAATATTCAGTCTTAAAAAAATAAATATGATTTTTACAGTTCCATGTATCTGGCAGGCTTGCAGTTAAGCCGGGCAAACTCGAAAGTAAGTTCGACAACTCTAGAAGGGTCACATGAGTATTTACATCGTTTAATGAATTTTGTGAAACATTGGTGAAAACATAACACATCTTAAAGGTAAAATATTTTTGTTGAATAGAACAAAAGGTAATAAGAGATCAATTAAACGAACAAAATATACATATTTATAACCATTTATTTAACAAAAAAGAAAGAAACAATTTTTAGGATTGTATTATCGTCTTAACAGAAAAACAAACAAAATAAAATCTGAAGTAATGCAGTTTTCAGATTACAGATTTACACATCAAGTTATACAAAAATATTTATAAAAAAACTGAAACTTTGTCGTGTGTAATAAAAGCAATCGTAAAACTTGAAATAAAATATTTAAAAATATTTTTAAATATCTAAATATTTAAAAAAATATTTTTTAATATCTAAATATTGAAAAGGTACAAAAATAAAAATTGTCTCAATCGTGAAGGATTTCTCCTCCGCTGAAAGAGAACAAGAAATGGAAGTGCAGCATCTGAAGAACAGATACTACACTTTGTCTGAAGTAATGCAGTTTTCAGATTTACAAATCAAGTTATACAAAAATATTTATAAAAAAACTGAAACTTTGTCGTGTGTAATAAAAGCAATCGTAAAACTTGAAATAAAATATTAAAAAAAAAAATTTTTAATATCTAAATATTTAAAAAATATTTGAACACTTAAATAATTAGTAATATCGTGATAAAACTTTAATAATTTGTAATATTGTCATAGACTGCCATTTGGACAACTATTCTCATCTTGGATGTTGACTGTAGTTCGACTAATCCAAATAATAATGAAATATTCAATCTTAAAAAAATAAATCTGGCTTTTATATCTTGTATATTTTAATTTTTAATAAAGATAAAAAGAATACGTTTACTAAATTAATAAAAATAGAAAAGAGAAATTTAAAAAAAAATAAATCACAACAAGTATCAAATATTGGCAAGTTTTGATCTAAACTTGTTAGTAAAACATTTTATAGGAAAACATTTCGAACATTTAACTAATTAACAGACATTTTTACACGAGGAACAAAATAATGATGACACCGTGTTATTACGATGACCTTAAGTTCTTTGTTCTTTAGCAGTTGATTTGTTTCTTTAAATAATTTCACGTTTAACTCGTGTTTTTATCTTTTAATTTTGATTCGTTTATATTTTCATATATTTTATTTCGTAATGAATTCAACACACAAAACAAAAGTTGTTTCAATTTACTAAAGAAATCCTAAAAAAAAACAAAACAAATTTTCTGTTTTGAACGCAAAAGAAAAAAAAAGGCCGTTGATATTCGCAGCCGGCTGCGGCTATTCTAAAATGCTATTCGCAGCCGGTCGCATCAGCTGACCGGAAGTGACGTCAGACAAATCTTAAGTAAACTCTTGGCTAGAATTGTAAAAATAATTTGTTTTCTTTTGTAATAGAATTTAACAATTTCTTTCATTTTGAGCTGCTTTTTTCTCCCGTTTATTTTTGTTTTCTACAATTAATAAACCAGTTTACAAGTAAAAAATAAGTTGTTTTAATTTTTAATTACCAACACAGTGGCGAATTTAATTTTTCTCTCTCCCATTTTTTATTTTGAGCGGAGAATTTAACATGTCTTTTCATTTTAATTATTTGTTTTAGTTTTTCATTACTAACACAGCGGAGAATTTGGGGTACTCATGCAGAGAACGGCATGAGCGTGGCTTATCACTTGCTCAGTTGCGAAATATTTTTGTTTTTAGTAAATAATTTGCGTTTTTTGGCAAAGTTTATTTTTAATAAAATTAGCGTATTTGGTAATCATGAAGAAAGAGAGAGCCTGTTTCCTGAGTTTGCCTATAGGTGGCGTTAATGTCTGTCCACCCAGTTACGGAAGCACAAAATGTATATAATGGCATCGTTGAAATAAAAATAAATGTTTTTATTATATTTTAATTTTAAACATGCTTTTTTTTTTTTTTGCAAACATATTTAAGTTTTATTTTGTTTTGTTTTCGCAAACATATTTAAGTTTTATTTTTCCAAACATTTACGTTTTGTTGCTGGTTTATTTTCAAACATTTACGTTATTTTTGTTTTAATTAAAATTTTTTTTTTTTTTTGCAAGCATAAATTAAATGTTTTTGCTATATTTTTCTTTTAAACATATTTATGGGTACAACCGTTTTTCCGCGAGTATTTTTTACGTTCTTATAATAAAAAAAGTCAACGTTTTTTCTTTTATCTTTTTTTTTATGGACCCCCCCTCTTTTTTCTTAATTTTTCTGGACTTATTTTACTTTTTCCGCGAGTATTTATATATATATTTGAAAAGGGATATTGTAAAACCTGAATATTACTTGAAACTACTATAAAAAAATTTTTTAAAAATAGCGCGGTTCAATAAGTGCATAAGCAAACTTTTCTAAAAGAAAAATATTTCAAAAATATTTAGTTTATGCCTGCAAAAAACAACAAAAAAAACCTAAAAACAAAAAAAAACGTAAATGTTTGAAAATAAACTAGCAACAAAACGTAAATGTTTGGAAAAATAACACTTAAATATGTTTGCAAAAACAACAACAAAAAAAAACAAACGTTAATATGTTTGAAAAAACAAAACAAAAACAAACTTAAATATGTGTGCAAAAAACAAACAAACAAAAAAAACATGTTTAAAATTAAACATTTATTTTTATTTCAACGGTGCCATTATATACATTTTGTGCTTCCGTAACTGGGTGGACAGACATTAACGCCACCTATAGTCAAACGGAGGAAACAGGCTCTCTCTTTCTTCACGATTACCGCGTATTTACTGATATTTTTGAACCGCGATATTACCATTCTTTCATAACACCGATCACTTTAGTCCTGCCTTCTTACACAGGTTTTCGGGTCGCTGACAACGAATCTGATAATCAACCCCACAGCAAATTTACCGTTTAGATGGTATTAACCCCTCTACCTGTCGCCATTTTACAGGCTTCGTTGCCCGCCCGCTAGGTGTATCAGAATTTTAGGAGGAATTTTTGACACCCCCAACAAAAAACTGCGAATAAAATATATAAAACTCGTAATTTCTGTTTTTAAAGTGGGTTGTTTATTTTCCTTATGAAATATACTTCCAAAATAAACTATTACAGTCGTTTAAAACATAATAGAAGTATTATTTTTTATTTTTTAAAAACAATGTTTACAAAATGTCTAAGCGCGTTTCTCCGACAACTTCTTTTTAAAAACAATGTTTACAAAATGTCTAAGCCCGTTTCTCTCGACAACTTCCGGTTTCACCGCCGGCCGGCTGCGAATAGCATTTTAGAATAGCCGCAGCCGGCTGCGAATAGTCACTTCGTATATTTTATTCACGAAACCAATATTTTTATTGGATTGCAATAAAAAAAATAAACTTATATTAATATTTATGATTATTTTAATGTTTTGAATAATATTGTTGTAAAGTGAACAAAAAAAAACAAAAAAACTTACCTTCCATTCCAGGAATTTAATACGAAAAGAAAATCGTTTTTCTTTTGTGTCCAACGCAGAAAATTTGTTTGTTTGTTAGGATTTCTTAATATAATCTTTAGTAAATTGATACAAATTTTGTTTTGTGTGTCTAATTCATTAAGCAATTAAATATATGAAACTATAAAAGAATCAAAATTAAAAGATAAAAAACACGATTTAAACGTGAAATTATTAAAAGAAAAAAAATCAACTGCTTCAGAACAAAGCACTTTTGTTCATCGTAAAACGGTGTAATCATTATTTTGTTCCTCGTGTAAAAGATTGAACATTTCATTATGATTTGGATTAGTCGAACTACTGTTTACATCCAAGATGAGAACAGTAATCCAAATAATCCAAATATAAAAAAATGCAAAACTGAATATTTCACATAAACAATTCAAAAAGGAAGGAATTGAACAAATAGCGAAGTCAATCAAATAACAAAAACTAGATTTGAACCAACAAGAAACAAAACAATAATCACATGATTACATTATGAAAATTGCGACTTATTTTTATCAGATTCGATTCTGTTAACTTTACGATGACCTTAACTTATAATTCCAGACTTAAACCTGATGCTTTATATGCAATCAGCATCAAACGACTAACGATGGAAGTGTAGTACCTGTTTCTAGTTTGTTTATGCATTTCAGTCATGTATTGTGTTATAACCATTCTGGCTTTACTTGTCATGTTTTGAGCCCTCCCATGTATTTCCTCCTCCTTTGATAGAGAAGTAACGCAATGTTGTAAAATGTTCCGACTCGCAGATGTGAATATGAGAAAAATATAACAGAACACAAATCAATATTTAACAACAGCTAAGTCTCATGAGTTGCATTAACGGTTACGACGCTCGGCTGACACCAATGATTGCCAGTCTCGTCCGATCCACGCTTGACGGGAATTCATGAGAATTCGGGTCAACTTATGCAAAAGTACCTAAAAATATATAAAAAAATGTAATTTTAGTTTGCACTAACTTTTCGAAAAGGAAGAGTTATCGATCCCTGACAAGCGACATCTGTCGGCGGTACTTGAAACTAAAATACAAACATTTGCCTCGTTTAACTGTCATGTATAAGTGCCGATTCTTGCTGTTAAAAACTTTATATGTTCATGAAACAGTTGCTTTTAAATCCTCCTATCTTTTCATCCTCATCACCAGATGAAATGTAAAATGCCCTGCTCGCATGTGTGAGTATGTGAGAAAATAGAATAGAACACAAATCGATAATTAATTGAATCACATTTTTTTCTTTCCTTTTTATATATCGTTTTAAGGGCAGATAACTCTTTTGGAAATATGCCCCTTTGATGGAAACATTATGATATAATGCAACTCATAAAAGTCAGCTGAATTATAATTAATGTCAACAACAAAATTATGCCTTTAAATTGCCGTAATAATAATAATAATAATAATAAGAAGAAGAAGAAGAAGAAGAAGAAGAAGAAGAAGAAGATGACTGAGATCATTTTTATTTTTGTTCCTTTTCTCCACGTAAAAAAAACGACCCTGGTGTCTAACTCTGTCCCGTTGGGAGTCATTGTAAATAGGAACTACACTTTCATTTTATAGTTCTGTCTCCGGATTCATAAACGTTTCATCATGAAAACGGGTCCAGAGGCCAAAGCTCGACAGTCAAAAATAAAGTCAAAATATTAAAAAAATTTTTTCATACTTAAACCAGAAACAGGTACTACACTTTCATTTTACTATTTTTTTATTAGTTTGAGATTCTGCGAAGAATTTAACTATTTAACTTTTAATATGAAAACATGGCCGGCATGAGTATAATTGCCGTACCTTTGCTGATTGTATGTCTAAGAGGCAAGCTAATTAGCAAATTAAGTTTGAAATAATAAGGGAAGGTCATCATAACTGATTAAAATAAGTTTAAAGTTTCATAATGTAATCATGTAGTTATAATTTGCTTCTTTTTTTTTAAATCCAAATCTATGTTTGTCATTTGACTTTACACTTTGTGCAATTTCTTCCATGTATTTGAGTCGTTTAATTCTTCCTTTTATTTAATTTGTTTATGTGAAATGTTTTTTATGGTGGATTATTTGGATTACTGTTCTCATCTTGGATGTAAACAGTAGTTCGACTAATCCAAATAATAATAGAATGTTCAGTCGTAAAAAATAAACCTTAGTTTAATATCTTCATGTATCTTATTTATTTTTGTAACGAAAAAGTGTAAGGAAAAATTCAAGATGGCGGCCGACTCTCTCTTTAACACGGTAAGATATCCTCAACACGGCACAAGAAGCAACAGCCACACGATTCCCCAGCCAACTCAATCGTCACTCCCCCACGTCTTTCCCCTCGCCCGCTTTTATTGTCGTTCTAGGCCGGCTAAATTTGCATATTCCGAGAATTCGTGTGACTTTGCGAGACATCATACTTTACAAAAGATGGCGGCCGCCATCTTGGTCTTTCTTTTCTATTTTTGGTCGGTAACGCTAAGCTGGTCTCGAGGTAAGTCTTTTTCCCCTCGTTCGTCTCTCCCACGTACCCACACAACACGCAAACACGCGGGCGCTTATCTCCTGGATGCACGTTACAGTTACTATGTTTATGTGTCCAAGCTATCTGACGAGTCACTTGCCAATAATGAATGGTTTAAATTTAATAGGATGATTAATTAATTTTCTCTGTAACAGAAATGTGTAAGGAAAAATTCAAGATGGCGCCCGACTCTCTCTTTAACACGGTAAGTTCAGGAAAAGATGTTATAAATGTTGCAGCAATTCAATAATCTTTTAACACCGGTTCTGCACGGATTCCAACAACGGTAAAATATCCTCACACGGCACAAGAAGCAACAGCCACACGATTCCCCAGCCAACTCAATCGTCACTGCCCACGTCTTTCCCCTCACCCGCTTATATTGTCGTTTTAGGCCGGCTAAATTTGCATATTCCGAGAATTCGTGTGACTTTGCGAGACATCATACTTTACAAAAGACGGTGGCTGCCATCTTGGTCTTTCTTTTCTATTTTTGGTCGGTAACGCTGAGCTGGTCTCGAGGTAAGTCTTTTTCCCCTCATCTGTCTCTCCCACGTACCCACACAACACGCAAACACGCGGGCGCTTATCTCCTGGATGCACGTTACACTCCCCCCTGATCACATTGAGAGCACTGGGGGGGGGGGCTTTTAGTGCGTGTGCTTCTGCGAAGAGGTACATTCACTGTTTCAGATTCGGGCTCTGGATCTGGTTCCGCCTCATCAGATGAAGTATTGCTATCAGTCTCTGGAAGGGGCTCACTGAATCCGTGCATCGGCAGCTCATCGCTAGACGCTTCACTGCTTTCTTCTGTAGTTGTGTGACGCACCTCGGTAGCTGGGCGAAGATCTCGCACATGTCGTGGGGTTCCATCGACCAAAACAGACTGCTGGCTAATCACTCCAGATATTTGTCCTCGCTTAAACTTGTCGGTACACCGATTTCCTGGAGGCCGCACCCACACTGGATCTCCCACTTCATATCTGTTATATGTTCCCTTGTCGGTTGGCTGCGTAGTGTTGATTCCCTTCACTCCGACTCGGTACGTGTAAATAGCATTCGCAGGTGCGGTTGAAGGGGACGTCCCGTCCTTTGGCGTAATGTTGTACCAATATGTTGCTTCCGCAATAGTACATCGCTTCCTGGCAGCAATTCTCTTGATGCTGCGATGGCTTCTTTCAGCAATGCCATTTCCTGACGGCACATGCGCACATCGCAACCGTAGTCGGACGCCCCACTCATCTAACAACTGCCGAACTTGCTGGCTACAAAACGCTGCATCATTGTCAGTCAGGAGCTCTTCCGGCGCACCTCGCTCAAAAAAAATGGATGATAGGTGACGAACAACATTTGCTGAATACTGTCTGGTCATCTGCCGCCACACCACAAATCTCGTAGGCCCGCAATCAATGAGAGTTAGAAAGGGCTTGCCACTGTAATGGGTAATATCCATGGCCAGCCGCTGCCACACACTCTCAACTTCCAAGCGACACTTCTGCCATCGCTCTGGTGCAGGATCAATAGACTGGCAAGCCTCACAATTTCTGACGATCTGTCTGACATCCATCTTGGTCACTGCTGGGTATGCACGCCTCACAAAATAAAGGGTCCTCTTGATACCCGGATGTCCGCTCTGTGCATGAATTTTTTGTATTTGACATGGGTCGATTGCAACTGCACAAGATCGAGCAGTAATCTCCATTCCCATCTTCCCGGCTTCATACCATTTGTGAGGTACACTGGTCAGTTGGTCAGCACGATTACAATGTGATGGCACCAGAGTGACGCTCAGTGATAGCCCATACTCAGATACCAGGTTTTTTAGCGTGTCTAGCCTTCTCCGTATTAACATTTCGCTTGCTGCCTTGGTACGGATTCGTGTCCGTCCTGAAAGTGTGTAAGACACCCAGTGGTAGACACAGAGAGAATTTGTGTACAAGGTCAACTTCTTAGACTGCCACTGCAGGGCCAGATTTACCCCCTTTACAACAGCGTCCAGCTCTGCCAGGTTGATATGCTGAGAATCTGTTACGGGCCGCAGCCAACACGCATCCTTGAACACGTTTCCTCCTTGCTCCAACGATACTCCCAACGCCAAAGAACTGGCATCAACCCACACACCTACGTTGTCTCCGTTAACACACGACCGCCCACAGGAAGGGTCCTTCTTGTTCTCTCTCTCCAGTGTCTCTTTAATCATCAGAGTTAGTAGGACATCATCGGATATGTCATCCCAACCCGTGGTTGTTTAATTTGCTCTGCGTTTAATCACACCAACAGCTGCGTGGAGCCAGCCACAGACCGGTAAGTGACCAACAAGTTTTCCACACCAAGAAAAAACGGTCCGCCTTGTAACGAGGTTGGGGATGCTTGGAATTTCACTGCCACGCCTCCATTGTAGGGTGCCATCTTCTTCATAAACATCCAATCCCAATACACGTGCTCCTTTCCTTAAACGTTCGGGATTCTTGCATTCCAGAACAAACTGAGCCAACTTTTCTTTGACACACGACGCAGATTGTACATCTTCATTGACGTATACGTCATCAATGTAAGCTGACGTTGAGTCCCTCATGGGCTTTTCTTGGGACAATACTGTGTTTACAATAGTCTTCATGATCTGTGGTGCCACATTTAGGCCAAAGCCAAGGCGTGTAAGGCAGTACCTCTGCCCCTGGAACCAAACTGTCTGGAACGGCCACAACGTCTCATCAACTCGCACCTGTAAATAGGCTTTTCGCAAATCCAATATCGAGACATTAGTGCCTTTCTGACGCCATTCCCTCAACTTACTGGCGCATACGTCAGCATCGGCAGTGTAGGCTTCAATATGCTTGTTAAGCTCCCTATAGTCCAGCACGGGCCGTACTTTCGACTTGTTATGCTGGACTACTGCCATCAAGGGTATTAGATCCTTGGGAGGCCCAACCTTGTCCTCAGGGTAGGGGATTAACCAGCCATCTTGGATCCACGCCTTTAGTTCCCTTTCGTATTCTGCTCGGGTCTCACTGGGTATAGGGTACTCTGCAATCCCATTCTTGAGTTTAGTCGGTGCCATTCCCTCGGCCATTTCCAAGATGCAATCCAGGCCCTCTTGCACGAGTCGTAGTCCACTGTAAAATCCGGCCGATTGATATGGAGCGCTGCACACACTGGGGCCTCTAAGAATCGCACCTTTCCATCCCGATGAATTGCGACTCCCCCCAGCGCCTTGATGGCATCGTATCCGAGCAACAGGTCAAACCCCAGGAGATTTCTTTGGGTCACGAGCACATTGATCTTAGTGGGTGCACCGGTGTCCGTGTAGATCTTGACAGTTCCAGCTCCACAGCATGTCTGGGTCTCGCCTCCTATCATGGTTACTTTGATCTTCCTCTTAGTCCAACTTGGACACAGCCTGGTGCTCACTATAGTATGCGAACAGCCTGAGTCGAGAAGTGCTGAGCAGGGTATCCTGTTTACGTAGACGGTCATCACTGGTTGCGCCTTGTTCAAATTTTGCTCGGGGAGCAGGGCGGCGCTGACGTCCTCTCCCTTGATAGGTTTCCCGCACAGTTTTGGACTAGATGCCCCAAACCGCCACACTTAAAACAGCGCACACGCCCCCTGTTGGTGCAATTCCTTGCAAAATGTCCGTGTCGGCTGCAGCAAGAACATTTCCCATTGCTTGCAGAGTTCTGATTCGGAATCTCCTGAGCGCCAATCTGGCCTGTCTGTGTCGCCATCACAACTGGTTCCCCCAGGTTCTCCTCATCTTTGAGGATGGCTCGAGCACGTTCCATCAAGTGTTCCATGGTCGTTGTTGAAACGCTGGTTGAGGCTCTCAGTAGCTGCTTCACCCGAGTGGGAAGGCCCGCCACAAACACATACGCGAGCGTCCGCTCCGACACCCCTCCACCGAACAGAACTGCGAGTTTCTTTAACTCAGCAAAGAAAACGTCCAGGCTTTCCTCTGGTAGAAGTTTTCGGGAAGCAAATTTTCATAGGCCGTACAAGGATCCATGGCAAATGCCTTGTACAGCGCAGCTTTAATTGCGGTGACATCTTCCTTTTCGGCAGCACTGAGTTGCTGATATACACTCAAGGCACCCCCAGCCAATCTCAGGGGAATCACAGTGTGTACCCTTTTCACCTCACAAAGGTCGCACGTCAGCTCGACCCTTTCAACCCAGTCGACGATGGACGTGGACCCGTCAAACTCGGGTATGAGCTTTAAGTCAAATTTCGACTCGGTCATAGTCCTAGAGGCCAAATGGCCGGAATAGCTTGTAACGAAAAAGTGTAAGGAAAAATTCAAGATGGCGCCCGACTCTCTCTTTAACACGGTAAGATATCCTCAACACGGCACAAGAAGCAACAGCCACACGATTCCCCAGCCAACTCAATCGTCACTCCCCCACGTCTTTCCCCTCACCCGCTTTTATCGTCGTTCTAGGCCGGCTAAATTTGCATATTCCGAGAATTCGTGTGACTTTGCGAGACATCATACTTTACAAAAGACGGCGGCCGCCATCTTGGTCTTTCTTTTCTATTTTTGGTCGGTAACGCTGAGCTGGTCTTGAGGTAAGTCTTTTTCCCCTCGTTCGTCTCTCCCACGTACCCACACAACACGCCAACACGTGGGCGCTTATCTCGTTACAATTTTAATAAATTAGACATACAAATAAGAAGAGAACTTTTTAAAAAATCCAACTGATGAACGGACATTTTTACACAAGGAACGAAATAATAATTTCACCGGATTACGATGACCTTGAATTGATTGTTTTTTAGCAGTTGATTTTCTCTTTAAATAATTTGATTTTTAAATTATGTTTTTCATCTTTTAATTTTGATTCTTTTATATTTTCATATATTTAATTTCTTAATGAATTGAACACACAAAACAAAAGTTGTATCAATTGACTAAAAAAAATCCTAACAGCAAAATTGAAATCTTTGAAATATACGTAAGTTCGTATCTGTTTCGTGTTTTTACACTAAAAAATTTAATCTGTAACTTTTGCTATAATCTTCAACATTAAAATAAGTTTATTTATTGTTTTTTTTAATCTAATAAAATATAATGATTTTGCCATGCTTTAACAAAAACGTATGATTAAAAAATATCCTTAAATTTTATTATTCAATGTGATATTTAGATTTTTGTTAAAAATATTATTTTTTTTGTTTTAAAACTTGTGTGATTTTTGAGGAAATGATAATTTAATTCGAAGTTGATTGAATTATTAACAACAGTTCCTTGCGAGCCTCATTATGTAGTTCCTAAAATTTGACTCTAAATATTGGAAAACCTAGGCAATAGACATTCCTTAACTTAACAGAAGCGAGGATTTACTTTATTTTTATATAAGGATTATTTCGATTATTCGGATTACTGTTCTCACCTTGGATGTAAACAGTAGTTCAACTAATCCAAATAATAATAGAATCTTCAGTCGTAAAAAATAAACCTTAGTTTAATATCTTCATGTATCTTATTTATTTTAATAAATTAGACATACAAATAAGAAGAGAACTTTAATTTTTAAAGAATCCAACTAATGGACGGACATTTTTACACAAGGAACGAAATAATAATTTCACCGGATTACGATGACCTTGAATTGATTGTTCTTTAGCGGTTGATTTTCTCTTTAAATAACTTCATTTGTAAATTATGTTTTTCATCTTTTAATTTTGATTCTTTTATATTTTCATATATTTTATTTCTTAATGAATTGGACACACAAAACAAAAATTGTATCAATTTACTAAAGAAATCTTAGCAAACAAAACAAATTTTCTGTTGTAAACACAAAGGAAATACGAATTTATCCCGATGTTTTTTTTTTCGTATTGAAATGTTTGAAATATACGTAAGTTTGTATCTTTTTCTTTTTTTTACACTAAAACTGTTTTATATAATTTTAAACATTAAAATAAGTTTATTTATTTTTGTTTTTCAATCTAATAAAATATAATGATTTTGTCATGCTTTATAATAGACGTGAATAACAAAAACGTATGATTAAAAAAATATGTTAAAATTTTATTATTCGATGTGATATTTAGATTTTTGTTAAAAATATGATTAGTTTTGTTTCAAAACTTGTGTGATTTCTGAGAAAATGATAATTTTATTTGAAGTTGATCGAATTATTAACAACCGATCACAAAAATACTTTTTTTGTATTTCATTGTTTTTTTTTTATTATTCATTGGTCATCAAAGCATGTAGAAATTTTTTTTATTGGCCATCCCAATTATTTTGTATTTCATTGTTAATCACCAATTATTAGCAATTATTTCATGTAGAAAAAAAATATTCGTAAGTCTTTTCAATCTAACAGAGTCTAGTTTATCCCCTTGAATAATAAAAAAAATAACTTTATTTTAGCTATTACATTTAAACAGCCTTAAAAATATCCGCTAAAAGAATGAAAAATTAATATGTATTTCAGATTTTAAATCTTACACCTTTAAATAAGTTTATTTCTGCCATGCTTTATAATAGACGCATATAAAAAACAAACATGGTTTAAAAAAATCGTAAAAATATATTATTCAACAACATGCATGATTAAAAAAAATATCATAAAACTATATTATTCAATGTGATAACCACATGTAAAATTGTTAGCAGCTGATCAGAATTATTTCAATAAAATACTATGAAGTGTTTCTAGTTTAGTACCGCAAAATACAAAAAAAACGTCTTTTCAATCCAAGCAAACGCCGCGTTTGAAATCACTAGTTGCACCAGACTTCGTCTGTCTCTGCCCGATCTAACCTGTCAACTCCATTTATACATTCTTACTGCGTGATTTCACGTGATTTTTCCTGACTTCCGCCAGCGCACACCTTTTAAACCTACGGGCGCCATCTTGATTTCTATCTCTTTCGCCCAACCTTCGCCTGACACACAAGCGGTAAGACTTCTGTTCATTTGATCTGGGTTCCCCCTTTTCCTTTTGCTAACTTTAAACAACACATGTTTTATAAACATTAGTTGTTATAACTATCAAACTGATGTGCATAATCGTCTGTATTCTAGTTGTCCGCTCGGAAAGGGATTACTATGAAAAGTTGAATCATGCAATCAACGCTTTTAGTCACTGCATTAGGTTATCCATACTTATCTTTCCTTTGAAAAATCAATTTAACTGATAATATTATGACGTCATTCCCCCTCAGTCTGCATCTTATAACCCACTTGTAAAATTGTTAGCAGCTGATCGATCAGAACTATCTCAATAAAATACCCATGTACATGTTTTATAAACATTAGTTGTTATAACTATCAAAGTGATGTGCATAATCGTCTATACTTTAGTTGTCCAATCGGAAAAGGGATTACTATGTAAAGTTGAATCATGCAATCCACACTTTTTGCCTCTATTTATCGTTTACCTTTTTAAGATCACAAACGTGTCATTGTGTGAGTAGAATTGCTAATCTACTTTTCTTCATCATTTCGTTATCAAACTAGTATACATAATCGTCTGTTGTTCGCTCGGAAAGGGATTAGTATGAAAAGTTGAATCATGTAATCTACGCTTTTAGTCGATATTTTATTGTTTTTTTTTTACCTCTTTGAGAACACACACACACACACACACACATATATATATATATATATATATATATATATATATATATATATATATATATATATATATATATATATATATATATATGCCAGGTGTCATTGTTAATCTACTGTTCTTCATCATTTCATTGTTAATGTACTTTGTTATAATACATTATTATATTATAAATAGATATCGGCTGCCATCGCGTATTACAATCTGTATGTAACTACTATTTTGGACTATTACAAACAGTGAAGTAGCGAGATGTTTCTTCACATTACATTTAAACTACTGCATTTCAGTATAGTCATGGAAGCAAAATACAGCGAGGGAATTCCAAAGTCCATATCTATGAGATTTGAAACTCTTGAGCCTTGTCTAAAACGAATATAGTAGTGGTAGTTGCACTCACTTATGTATGGAAAACTACTCAGCGCATTTGCTACTTAGTGTAAGTTTTGTAAACGTCTAGAATATTCTCGGTTAAAATAATTTTCTATCAGTGTTGAGAAAATCCACTTTTTTAAAGAAGTCTTTGCAATGTTCTCAAATGATTTCATCATTTATATTATAATTAGTAAACTAATATCTGTTTGTACTGATATTTAAAGATATTCAAACATTAACGCCTATATTAGTTAACCTCTGTATTTACAAATAATTTTAATATTCAGATAAATTTGAGGTTAACGGATGTATTTCCTCAAACAAACCTTAGATCCTAAGATACTCAGTGCATATATTAATGTGAGCTTTTTTAAAGGTCTAGGATACTCACAGTTAAAAGTAATTTTCTAGCAGTCTTGAGAAAACCAACATTTGTAAAGAAGGCTTTGTCATGTTCTCAATTTATGTATTTATTTATATTTAAATAAATAATTTTTATATTCAGATGAATTAGAGGTCAACGGATATATTTCCTCAAACAATTCTTGGATCTAATAATATGATTGAAGAATTGACAAATATATAAGATAAAAAACAGGATAAATACAAAGTAACATGTATCGTATTAACTGTAACTTTGTCAACCACATCGGTCTCCCAATAAAAAGCACATATTAAGAAGACATTGTCAATATTTTTGTATTATTTTTCATGTTCATGTTATATTATGTGCTTGAAGTATGCAGAAGAGGTTTATGTATTAAATACGTTTTGATGGACTTATTGTAATTTATTCTCATTACTGCATATATATATGTTGTAATCTATTAATATATTTTGTAATATATTAATATATATATTTATATATGTATCGTTCTATATTATGGACTTATTGTAATTTATATACATATATATATATATATATATATTTATATATATACATATTTATATATATATATGTATATATATATATATATATATATATATATATATACTAAGTTACAGGTATGCAGGAGATAAAACCCATGAATTAAAACGAGGTTATTAACAGTGCTCAATAAAAAGAGCAAAATGTAATATTTTTTATTAATATAAACAAATATTACAGAGTCGCTACACTATATATGTAATAAATAAATGAATAATAAGACAAAACGTGTATTCAGTACTTTTTGATGGACTTATTGTAATTTATTCTCATTACTGCATATATATATGTTGTAATATATTAATATATCTTGTAATATATTAATATATATATTTATATATGTATCGTTCTATATTAATAGATAAATATATTGTTATCTAATATACCTTAATTTAACAATAGTAGTAAATTACAATAAGTCCGTCAAAAAGTACTGAATACACGTTTTGTCTTATTATTCATTCATTTATTACATATATTTATATATATTGTAATATATTAATATATATTGTAATATATTAATATATATTGTAATATAGTAATATGTATTATAATATATTAATATGTATTGTAATATATTAATATATATTGTAATATATTAATATATATTGTAATATATTAATATATATTGTAATATATTAATATATATATTGTAATATATTAATATATATTGTAATATATTACTATATATTGTAATATATTAATATGTATTGTAATATATTAATATGTATTGTAATATATTAATATATATTGTAATATATTTATATATATTGTAATATATTTATATATATTGTAATATATTTATATATATATATTGTAATATATTAATATGTATCATAATATATTTATATATATTGTAATATATTAATATGTATTGTAATATATTTATATATATTGTAAGATATTAATATATATTGTAATATATTTATATATATTGTAATATATAATTATATATTGTAATATATTTATATATATTTTAGTATATTAATGTTTTGTAATGTATTAATATGTATTGTAATATTATATCATTCTCTTCTCATTATCTAAATCATAAATACGCTAGATAGAATTTCAACACGACTATGTCTTCAAATAACACCTGTATGGAAATGCGTAACAATAAACAGACATAATACTAATATTTGAATGCAATATATATAAATATAAATGTTCTCTTTCACTAGCATATTAATAATAAAAAATGCAAGAATTATTTTCAACAAGACTATATCTGCCTCAGCACTCCAATTGACTTGTCAAGTTAGGAAATTAATTACAATTAACTTTTTTAAGATTAAATTACTCTTGATATATGAGTTTAATCCAATAATATTTACAACAATAAACAAATATAATATTAATATATTGACTTTCCTATAATTTTACAGATGTTGCTGATTGGATGCTATTGTTAAATTTTAATGGAGTGACATTTTCCTAATCATGATCCTATGAACAATTATTGCTTCACTTGAAAGTGTACAGCGACATCTGTTGGAAGATTTATTATACTGGACATACTGTGAAGTATTTGGGTGTTCTTATCTGACAAATCAGATTCAGTGAAACATGAAAACTCACAGTGGGGAAAAGCCATATATTTGTGAAGTGTGTGGATATTCTGTTTTTCGAAAGTCAGACTTAGTCAAACATAAGAGAGCTCATACTAGGAATAAGCCACATGCTTGTGAAGTGTGTGAATATGCTTTTTCAAAGAAATCAAGTTTAGTGAGACATATGAGAACTCACACAGGGGAAAGGCCACATACTTGTGAAGTGTGTGGATATTCTTGTTCTGATCAATCAAGGTTAGTAAAACATAGACGAACTCACACTGGAGAAAAGCCACACACTTGTGAAGTGTGTGAATATTCTTGTTCTGAAAAATCAAATTTAGTGAGACATATGAGAACTCACACTGGGGAAAAGCCACATACTTGTCAAGTGTGTGGATATTCTTGTTCAAATAAATCAAATTTAATGAAACATATGAGAACTCACACTGGCGAAAAGCCACATACTTGTAAAGAATGCGGGTATTCTTGTTCTGAAAGGTCAAGTTTAGTAAAGCATATGAGAATTCACACTGGAGAAAAGCCACACACTTGTGAGGTGTGTGGATATTCTTGTTCTGACAAAGCAAGGTTAGTAATACACATGAGAACTCACACTGGGGAAAGGCCACATTCTTGTGAAGTGTGTGGACATTCTTGTTCTGAAAAGTTCAGATTAGTAATACATATGAGAACTCACACTGGGGAAAAGCCACATGGTTGTGAAGTGTGTGGATATTCTTTTTCTCACAAGTAAACTTTACTGAAGCACATGAGAACTCACACTGGGGAAAAGTCATATATTTGTCTAGTGTGTGGATATTCTTGTTTTGAAAAGTCAGACTTAGTCAAACATAAGAGAACTCATACTGGGGAAAAGCCACATGCTTGTGAAGTGTGTGGATATGCTTTTTCAAATAAATCAAATTTAGTGAGACATATGAGAACTCACACTGGGGAAAAGCCATATACTTGTGAGGTGTGTGGATATTCTTGTTCTGATCAATCAAGTTTAGTAAAACATATGAGAACTCACACTGGAGAAAAGCCACACACTTGTAAAGTTTGTGAATATTCATGTTCTGAAAAATCAAATTTAGTGAGACATATGAGAATCCACACTGGGGAAAACTTGAATGCCTACTAGACACTATCCTCGAGTGTCTAAGGCCTCTCTGTACAGGGGTTTGTTAGCATATGAGAACTCACACTGTGCTTGAGAGATTAAGAACTTAAGTTGAACATTCGAATATTTATGTATCTCATATTGACTTCAAGTGTTAGCCAATGGTTGTGGTCGCCTTGATTTCTGAGAACTTTGACTGAAGTAAAATAAACCAAAAAAGGGAAAGGCCACATACTTGTGAAGTGTGTGGATATTCTTGTTCTAATAAATCAAATTTAATGAAACATGAGAACTCACACTGGCGAAGGATCAAGACCATCATAATCCTGGAAACAAAATTAGCCAGCAGGGAAGTTCCTAGAGAAGCTGAACCAGCAGTAAATAGACAAAGATGCTTCACTCCAATGGCTCAAGAGTGGGAGACTTCCATTTGATGAGGAAAGACTTATTGTAGCCGGGAAAGATCAGGGCTTACTTACAAATGGATTTTAAAAAATGGCTGGCCTACAAACAAATGGCCAGTGTATGTTTTGCCACTCAGCGATTGAAAGCACAAGCCATCTAATATCTGCATGCCCAATCTTATTGGCAGATGGTCATTATACTGCTCGTCACAACAAAGTATGCAAGTACCTCCATTAGAAGATCTGTGGAGAGATGCAACTTGACAAATCGCCGAACATCTGGGAACATGAATCACCACCAATAACATCAAACAGAAATGTGACCGTGTTCTATTACAAAGACATACAGGCAGGCAGATACATAAAAGACAAGGGCAGCAAACAAGATATTGTTATATGGAACAAGCCTGAAAGAATTGCACTCATTATCGATGTTACAGTCCACAATGATTTCGGCCTTAACAGAGATGAACGGGAAAAGATAACAAAATATCATGAACTAAAAATGATCTAAAAACGACATGGTCTCTGAAAGAAATAAACATTATACCGGTTGTGATAGGAACAACTGGCTTAATAAAAAAGAATCTCCATAAATACTTAGAAGCAATCCCTGGAAGACCAAGCTGTAATGAAATACAGATAGCAGCCATAAAGGTAACAGTATCTAATTTGAAAAGAGCTTTCGGATATAAATTTAATAGAATCAAGTGTAAGCTCCAAGAAAGGGACCCCTTGATCGCTTCAAACTAACAAAAGTAAAAAAAACAAAGAGGAAAAGCCATATTCTTGTGACGTGTGTGTGTGTGTTCTTAAAATTTGTTCTAGAAAATACATTTGGTGATTGTAGATTAAAAAGAACAAACAGGGTGCAGGAGAAAGTGGTTCTGCATCAACAACCAATTGTTGTTTTACAAGATTATCAACAACCAATTGTTGTTTACAAGATTATCAACAACCAATTGTTGCTTTACAAGATTATCAACAACCAATTGTTGTTTTACAAGATTATCAACAACCAATTGTTGTTTTACAAGATTATCAACAACCAATTGTTGTTTTACAAGATTTTCAACAACCAATTGTTGTTTTACAAGATTATCAACAACCAATTGTTGTTTTACAAGATTTTCAACAACCAATTGTTGTTTTACAAGATTA
This sequence comes from Euprymna scolopes, assembly GCF_053919585.1. Lineage (NCBI taxonomy): Eukaryota > Metazoa > Mollusca > Cephalopoda > Sepiida > Sepiolidae > Euprymna > Euprymna scolopes. Next base: position 188,632,703 of record NC_136527.1, read on the forward strand.
TCAACAACCAATTGTTGTTTTACAAGATTATCAACAACCAATTGTTGCTTTACAAGATTATCAACAACCAATTGTTGCTTTACAAGATTATCAACAATCAATTGTTGTTTTACAAGATTATCAACAACCAATTGTTGCTTTATCAGATTATCAACAACCAATTGTTGCTTTACAAGATTATCAACAACCAATTGTTGCTTTACAAGATTATCAACAACCAATTGTTGCTTTACAAGATTATCCACAATCAATTGTTGCTTTACAAGATTATCAACAACCAATTGTTGCTTTACAAGATTATCAATAACCAATTGTTGCTTTACAAGATTATCAACAACCAATTGTTGTTTTACAAGATTATCAACAACCAATTGTTGCTTTACAAGATTATCAACAACCAATTGTTGCTTTACAAGATTATCAACAACCAATTGTTGTTTTACAAGATTATCAACCGCCACACACAGGCTGAGCCATTCAACTGTCAACAGAGTTAATCAGGTGTTCTATTGTGTGTAATGTTTGGGTGTCGGAAATTAAATAATAAGATTGAAAAATGCCTTAAATATCATTTAGCTTATATAGACTATTATTACAATTTTTATTTAACAGCATGTGTTTAACATGACGAGAAAGTTTTAGCGGCTAAAACATCGTTCAGAGATAAATTTAGAGAAAATCAAGTGCGACAGAGAAATTATATCCCGAAATGACTTAAAAACAGTAAACAAGAAAGTAATATAATTGTTGCCCTATTTTTTACAAATATTAAATATTAGAAAATCTTTTCAAAACCAATTGTATCAAAACTTTGAAAATAAACTATACTATATGTTGTGTGTCTTGCCTATACTTAATAAAATATATGTAACATATTGTATAGAAACTCATAAAATCTGTTGGTTTTCTATATTTTAGTTATTGTTGGATCAACTGAAGATAAACTTGATAAAGTTTTAATATTTTCTACAAGTTGATAAGTTGGTCAGCTCTTTTTTATGTAGTGAATTGTAGAGTCTTTTTGTTTGGTTGTTTATGTTTTTTGTAGTATTGCTTTTATTATGTAGTGGATGTTGATACAATACTTTGATCCAATGCTAAACTGTAAAGCATTCTTTCGTTTCTCAGGTTTTGCCACTCAGTAATTGAGGGCTCGATCTACCTAATGTCTGGATGTTCAATCTTATTAGCAGATGGGCATTACAATATCTGCCACAACACAGTATGTAAATAAATTCGTTGGAATATTTGTGGAGAGATGCAGCTTGACACGTCGTTGAACACGAAATGAAAACGTGACAATCTTATATTATGAAGGCATAGTAGTATAATATGAATTGTGACAATAATATATATATTGTAGTATTGTATGCATAAATATGTTTTCCTTCACAATGTGATGTTATAACTGTGTTATATTATAAAGACATACAGGCCGGCAGATGATTATGGCCTTAATATAGCTGTACGGGATTTTCTTTAAATATTAGAATCTAAAAAATGATTTTAAGACATGGTTTCTGAACTCACATTTTCCAGTTTTTATAAGAGCATAAATAATTAAATTAGATATTAAATATAACAAAAGCAAATCTAAATACCAGGAATAACACAGACTGTTGATGATACCATGGGATTTATTTATAAAGAAAATTTTGCAGATAGTACTGACCAAATTACTGGATAAAGAAGCAAGCATTAGTTCATAGTAATTATATCGGTTTTTCATCAATTTGTAGGTTTGGTAAGCAAGCTACACAATTATGGTTCATAAAAGGCAACACAAGCCTCATCTCCATAACAGTGACGAACTACTCCCATGAAACTGTAAAAAAATCTCGGTTGGAATGTATAAGATAATAAAATATTTATTATATCGTTCGATGGTAATCTCCAAAAATACCGTTAGGGCTTACAACATGGCCGCCAGAAGAGTCACGTGATCCGGTTGATCCAAAACATGAATCGCCGTATTACGAAACCGGAAAACGCAAATTTAAAGCAAACTTTGACAAACAAGCATAATAATTAAGTACAAATTCAATGTTTACAAAATGGCTACGAACGTGCGTAGACATTTTGTAAACATTGTTTTTAAAAAATAAAAAATAATACTTCTATTATGTTTTAAACGACTGTAATAGTTTATTTTGGAAGTATATTTCATAAAGAAAATTGACAACCCACATTAAAAACAGAAATTACGAGTTTTATATATTTTATTCGCAGTTTTTTGTTGGGGGTGTCAAAAATTCCGACTAAAATTCTGATACACCTAGTCGACCACTTGTTTGTTCTGAATAAAATACTTTTTATAAACACTGTTTTAACTAAAAACAACCTAAGATTGTTTCTCAAAGTTTGCCTATTTTTATAACAACATTATATCAACAAAAAATTAAATACAAACAAATTGTGATTGTTTGTCAAAGTTTGCCTTCAAGGCTGCGTTTTCCATTTGCACGATTCATGTTTTGGATCAACCGGATCACGTGACTCTTCTGGTTGCCATGTTGTAAGCCCTAACGGTATTTTGGAGATTACCCGTTCGATGTATAAAATACCAAAGGTTAAAGATATCGTTTGATTGATTTACAGTATAAAAATCGATGCATAGAATAAAATACAAAAAAAAAAAAAAACTCGATGCATAAAATACCTATAAATTTCTGGATGAAGTGACATGCATCATTTCATAGCAATTGTATTGGTTTTTCATCAATTTGTCGATTGGGAGCAAACATGTCTCATAAAAGGGGACACAACCCTCATCGCCATAACAGTGAGATACTACTTCTTAACAATAACAGCCGAATCTTCTCTCTTCCTGCAATATAAAAGCTCTTCATTCAATGAAATATACTGTCTGGAGTGTAATATAAAACGAACAAGCAGAATGCAGGATAAATTGTTTTCGTACCAACAAGTTTCTGATTAGCAAGATCATCACTACGGGTAAAAGGAAACCACATAAAGATGAAATGCAAACACGTGTGGACAGATAGATAGAAGAAATCTTTATTGAGGCACAAAGAAAAGGGGATTGTGGGATTTTTACAATCAAAGGCAGATAATCATAAGATTTGTTATTAGAATTTCATCACGAGTTGTCGAACTTTTAACGTTAATATTATATTATTTTCATTTTTTTTAATTTATACTTTCCGCAAATACGTGTGGACAGATAGATAGAAGAAATCTTTATTGAGGCACAAAGAAAAGGGGATTGTGGGATTTTTACAATCAAAGGGAGATAATCATGAGATTTGTTATTCGAATTTCATCACGAGTTGTCGAACTTTTAACATTGATATTATATTATTTTCAATTTTTTAAATTATACTTTCCGCAGGATATTTTTTATTCTTATTTTATTATGAATAAATTCTATTATTTTCATAATGGATTTATTTCTAATGTCATGAAATAATTTTCCATTGCTTATTTTTGTTTTTGCCAATTTTTAAAAATATTGATCGGAAAAATGTACTGTTTTCTTTACGGATTTCATTAAACGAATTGCACAATTCAAAACGGAACAAGTGGAAAATTAAACATTCATAATTCAGGTATTCATTGTCTGAATTGGAAGATCTGCTTTTTTTCTACATTGCAGAAACAATGAAGAGTTATAATTTTTTTTTTGGTATTGATTCCTCAAAGCATTCGCTATTTAATGGTGTATTGGATTGGACATCTTTGTTTCGAGATTTGCCTTTGTTTTTTTTCTATTCTTTTAAGTGTTTCATTGAATGTGCATACATTGCACTCTGCCTGTTCATTTAAAGATAGTAAAAAAAACTATGAGTGACATTCATGAATGTTTATAATTTTGGACTTGTAAAGCAACTGTTTCTACTCATCAGCAATATTGGCAGTAGTTGTTTTCAATACGGATATCGATATTAACTTTAATGTTAACTTTAAATTGACATCTACTAATATCAAATACATGTGTATCAAAAGAAGACCCACAAAACATGTATAATTTCTTTGCCATAGTGTATTAAAATACCTCCAACCATGGATGGGAGACTTGCTGGGTTATTTTGAATAAGCATGCACGTTTCGCAATCTTTGGATATCTTCAGCCACGAATGGCGATGTTGTTGGGTTATTTTGATTAAGCATACATGTTTCGCAAGCTTTGCCAACTTTTTCAATATCAACGGCTAAATTTGACCACCGCACATATCTGCAACCTATATCCATACGATCGTTGTGCGTATTTAATGCAGTTACTTTCTGTCAACTGCATTCCGTTCTTAAAATACGGCTTCATTGTGATGTAGTTGCTCCAGACACTCATGATGTATTGCTGAACTCGACTCAAAGTAATTTCACTATTTTCGTTGTTACAACCGCAAATGTTAGTGAAGCGTGAATAAAATTCAAATGTATTCTGTTAATGGTGTCTGTGGCATCCTCCTCCTGATGACGACTAAAACAATATGCATTTATATTGAGATCATGTACGATACTCTAACTTATAATTGTCGAATACTAGTAAAATTGCATAAAGTTGACCCCTGACTAAAGCAAAAGAAGGAATCGATCAGTGTTCAGCAAACAATAATGACTTCTGGTCTGTAAACAAGATAAAGCCGTTCTTATAAATATAAATGTTATAAAACTGGCCACACCAGAAAAAGTTCATAACATGTATCATACTGTTTTCTCAATCGAAACCTTCAGTTGTGGAAATTATTTCAATCATCTTCCTTTCTTTCTTCTTTTCCTTTTACTTTTTTGTTTCCTCCCTTCCTTCCTGCTCCTTCCCTAGCTTTTATGCTCTTTTCCCCCTTTTTACGTCACGTGACTGCCTTATGCCCGTTGATTGGAAGGGACGTTTTCTGCGTCAAATTGGAGCACGTGCAGGACCTTTGAATTAATATCATCAGTTGAAAAAAGGACATCGTCAAGAGAACAAAAAAAAACAACGAACAGGTAGAACAAGACAGAGAAACGTGAATTCAATTATCGAGAAAAATATAATTTTGGATTAAGAAGAAAATTTGTCTCGAGAAAGTTTTCAAAGAAACGTGTAAAAACTAAAATATTCTGCCTTCATTGAATTTTAACCTTCGTGAAAAAAGGAACACGGAACGAGCCTACAGGCTGCAGTGACTGATAACTATTAAAATAAGGACGGTTATTATTTAAAAAAAAACACTCATATTGTTTCATTTCGGATAAAAGCACGTAGAAGCTTCCAGTAAGTGCACCCCTTTCTCTCTCTCTCTCTCTCTCTCTCTCTCTCCTTATCTCTCTTCCTCTTTCTTTCCCTTCATACTCTCCTTTCCACAGTTATTACTACAAGAAATCTTGTAAGCCAGATGGACATTTTTGGCAGCCCTATCAGGTGACAAACATTTCTTTCTGTCATTATATTTAATAAAATAGATTTATCATTTCTCCTTTTTTTGTTGTTTCTTCCTTAATTGTGTTATACCTTACTTGTATTTAGCTACGAAGAATTACCTTCCACGGGAAGAAGTGGATAAAAATTTCCTCATCGTTTATAAGATATCACATCTCCTATTCTATATGGAATATGCTTAGATGGATCAAAATGAGTTAATAAAAGTGTGGTTTCTTAAATCACTTCGTTTATCCAGCAGCCCACACCAACGGGGCAGCTTTCCGGATTAAAAAGTGAAATCATTCTAGTATTGTCGATAAATGACTGTGAGATAAAGTTAGGATTTTAATTCATCTTTAATTTCTATCCATAACAGTCAAACCACTCCTTAGAATAAGATTTCATCCACACACACTTTGCAAAAGCGGATGCTTTCAACCTCTTGTCTATTTCCCTTTTAAAATATTCTGGTGGCAATGTGCACCCGAAATTGTAGTCTGTTCATCTGATATAATCCATGTTAATCCATGTTAATCCACAGAAACGTTTCAAAGTTCATTACTCAGCATAGACATTTCTACGTTCATTAAACATAAACCTTTAAGTATGGACATTTCTAAGTTCATTATTATAAGCTTGCTAAAAAAAGGAAAGCCGGATTACCCTAAAAATTATTACGATTTAAACGTCTCTGAAATGAGGATACTTTTATGAACAAAAATAAATCTACTAGAAATAAACTAGAAAGGGATTTAATTTGAACTCTGAATATTGGACGTCTATTAAGTGAACTTTCTTTCCATATATATATATATATATATATATATATATATATATCTATAAAAGTGAACGTGTCTGTCTGTCTGTGTACATTTCCCTACGCAATAACTCTGTCAATTTTTAGTCTATAGACTCGAAATTTGAAATACCGGGTACTGAGATTTGGGAAAACGATGTGACGGGTGTCAGCCAGAAATTTGGCTGTTAAGGGGTCAAATTACAACGATTTGACCTTTAAGAACTTTACCAAACTCCTCCGACAATTTTGGGTCTAGACACTTGAAATTTTAGATATAGGTTCCTTGAACCAGGATCTAATTTAATAAAGTGATTTGAGCCCGAAACAATAAATTTTAAGGGGTCATAACAGGGGTCAAATTAAAAAAAAATTTACTCTTTTTTTTTTTTTGCTCAGCATACACCTCCAAACACTCGGGCAACTCCGGGCTGAAATGCTAGTATATATATATATATATATATATATATATATATATATATATATATATATATATATTCATTTCAAAAATGCTAATTTATAAAGATTTTCTTTATGAAACAGATGGACATATCTTGGCAGCGAATTATTAATTTCGTTTTATTAACCTCCCTTTCTTGGACGCTAAGTCCATGTTTAAATTGTTTCCATTTCTTTTCTTCTTTGCTTGTTTCTTTAATTCATCACAGTTGTCAAGTTAACATGCTAAGTGGAAATGCACTTCATTGCACATAACAGAAATCATTCATGCAAATAAAAGTTTGGAAACAAACAAAAAACAAATGCAAAAAACAATCTCTGGCCCCCCCCTCTCCAATCTTTCACGAAAAACACCCGTCTAGCTGAATCCACTGTGAAAAATTTCCCCCATTCTTTATCTGTGCCTAAATCAAAACGTGGATTCCATTAACAAAGCTTCTTTCTTAGAATTGCACGCCTATGGAACTCTGTTCCGTCTGCCTGCTTCCCACCTTACTACAACTTAGATGTCTTCAAGTCCAACGTTAACAAATTCCTAATCAACCACCCCCTTAAGTAAACACTTCATCAAATCTCCACACTAACGTACTGTACTTGCAATAACCCTGAGTGGCTTCCGGGCCTTGATAAGTGGTGACCTCTGTGTAAAAAAATGCAATACGTTCCATGCATTTTTTTATTTTTTATTTTTTTTTATAAGATAAAATTGTTTTAGACAGAATATCTTCAATAGTATTTTTTATTTTTCTGTGATATGTTCAATTATAATATTCGATTCATAGAGAAGTAGACTCCATCCTGTGAGTCCTTGATTTTTATTAATCATCTTTTGTTGAAAAGTTAAATGATTATGGTCAGTCTGGATTGGAATAAGATGCAAAGTTACGCTGAAATAAAAGTCAAAGGGTTGCAAGGTTGGTAGCATTGCCAAACATTCTATTTCGATAGTTTTTTTGGTAAGTTATTCATTTTTTATAGAAATGTCCAATGCTTTTGTTGATGACTTTACCATTTACTTGGGCGGGGATTTCAGCCAATTTAACATCAATGACATCGACTTGTAATTTGCTTTAGAAAAGATTAGATTCGACTTGATTCTATTGAAATGCTCACTGTAAATTTTATTCCACTTATCGTTCACAGCTATTTTAGGAAATTAGAGAGAGGACTTGATATTGACAAGAAATTTTAACCAAACTTCGACAGAATCTTACCATGCCAAGAAATATCCGCAGCTGAGTTTTTATTACTAATGACAGTATCTTTTACAATAGCTTCCATTATTTGCCGAGATAGGCTTCGTCCGTCCCTGGCATATAGTATAGCAGACGTAATCCACTTGGCAGAATTCACATTTGCTTAAATTTACATACAGCTTCCCACAAAATTGTTTAATGATGTTTAAATGTTCATTGAAAGTTCTGCTATATACAATTACATCGTCTATGTAAACTCATCATCACCATCATCACAATCAATTACATCGTTTATGTAAACTCATCATCACCATCATCACAATCAATTACATCGTCTATGTAAACTTCACATCCTTTAATAGTATTTTAATAGGGGAAGCATCATTTTATGAAATTTGGCATGGAAAATGTTTTTTCATTTAACCACTTGCTCCTATCACAACTTGTATAACATTGATTTATTAAGGGATTATGCCGTTTTGAAATTAGACCTGATATTTGTTATCTTTTTCCATTCGGGTATATTAAGGCCATATTCATCGATAATGAAATCCGTTCTTTCAGGCTAGTTCCATATGCAAGTCTGGTTTAATGATTTCATATGCAATGTCATGTTTAATTGTTTCATATGCAACGTCTGGTTTAATTGTTTAATATGCAACGTTTGGTTTAATGGTTTCATGTGCAATGTCTGGTTTAATGGTTTCATATGCAACGTTTGGTTTAATGGTTTAATATGCAACGTTTGGTTTAATTGTTTAATATGCAACATTTGGTTTAATGGTTCCATATGCAACATTTGGTTTAAGGGTTTCATATGCAACGTTTGGTTTAATGGTTCCATATGCAACGTTTGGTTTAATGGTTCCATATGCAACGTTTGGTTTCATGGTTTCATGTGCAACGTTTGGTTTCATGGTTTCATATGCAACGTCTGGTTTAATTCTTTCATATGCAACGTTTGGTTTAATGGTTTCATATGAAACGTTTTGTTTAATGGTTTTATATGCAGCGTTTTGTTTAAGGGTGTCATATGCAACGTTTGGTTTAAGGGTTTCATATGCAAAGTTTGGTTTAATGGTTTCATGTGCAACGTGTGGTTTAATGGTTTCATGTTCAACGTCTGGTTTAATGGTTTCATATGCAACGTCTTGTTTAATGGTTCCATATGCAACGTCTTGTTTAATGGTTTCATATGCAACGTCTTGTTTAATGGTTTCATATGCACCGCATTGCTTAACGGCTTCATATGCAACGTCTCGTCCAATGGTTTCATGTGCAACGTCTCGTTTAATAATTTTATATGTAACGTCTGGTTTAACGGTTTCATATGCAACGTCTGATTTAATTGTTTCATTAATTTTTATTTCTTTGCCTGCATTTCTTTCAATTAGAACTTGATCACGTTTTCTTTCACTTTTTAAAATTTATTTTACTTTAGTAAGTTTTAAGATATCAAGTGATTCCCTCCTGGAGCTAAGACTTGATTCTGTTATGATTTAAATTTATATCCGATGGCTCTTTACTTCTCTTTTGTTTTTTTTACTTCAGTTAAAGTTCAAGATATCAAGAGCCTCACAACCTGGGGCTAACACTTGAACTCTATACAAGATACATAAATATTCGAATGTTCCACTCAAGTTCTTTATTCCTCAAACACTGAGTAAATAAAGAAGTTGAGAACATAACTTTCCTCTCCCCAATTAACCATTTTCATATATTGTATTATATCTTTTATTTTGGTCTCTTGGTCTTACTGAATTTCAGGACAAGAATTTTTACTTCTTTTTATTTTTCTTCCTTTGAAGATTGTAATGCTGGGTATGGGGCAGCCAAACCAGCTACCAACATTGCCCCGCTTTTTTATTGAAACCAACCGAGAGTTCTTTTTAGTATCCTCGCTGTTCACTTAAGTGCAATTGTCTGAATCTCTTTTGCATTTGGTTCACCAGAATATTAGTTAGGTAGGACTTCAGGTTCTTCTTCATAAGTCCTGTGGCACCTATGATAACTGGTATGATCGATATCCCCCTTAGGTTCCAGTTTCTTTTCATATCATACATGAGACCTTGGTATTTGGTCTATTTCTCTCTTTCAGCTCTGTTAAGCTCTGTTTTCTCCAGTGTGAGTTCTCCTATGTTTCACTAAGTTTGATTTTTCAGTAAAAGAATGTCCACACACTTCACAAGAATGTGGCTTTTCCCCAGTGTGAGTTCTCATATGTATCACTAAGTTTGATTTTTTAGAAAAAGAATATCCACACACTTCACAAGAATGTGGCTTTTCCCCAGTGTGAGTCCTCATATGTATAACTAAATTAGATTTATTAGTAAAAGAATATCCACACACTCCACAAGCATGTGGCTTTTCCCCAGTGTGAGTTCTCATATGCTTAACTAAATTTGATTTATTAGTAAAAGAAAATCCACACACTTCACAAGAATGTGGCTTTTCCCCAGTGTGAGTTCTCATATGTATTACTAACATTGATTTTTTAGAACAAGAATATCCACACACTTCACAAGAATGTGGCTTTTCTCCAGTGTGAGTTCTCATATGTGTAACTAATGTGTATTTTGCAGAAAAACAATATCCACACACTTCACACGAATGTGGCTTTTCCCCAGTGTGAGTTCTCATATGTGTCACTAAATGTGATTTTTGAGAACAAGAATATCTACACACTTCACAAGTATGTGGCTTTTCCCCACTGTGAGTTCTCATATGTGTCACTAATGTTGATTTGTGAGAAAAAGAATATCCGCACACTTCACAAGAATGTGGTTTTTCCCCAGTGTGAGTTCTCATATGTATAATTAACTTTGATTTTTCAGAACAAGAATACCCGCACACTTGACAAGAATGTGGCTTTTCCCCAGTGTGTGTTCTCATATGTGTCCCTAAATGTGATTTTTGAGAACAAGAATATCCACACACTTCACAAGAATGTGACTTTTCCCCAGTGTGAGTTCTCATATGTGTCACTAATGTTGATTTGTAAGGAAAAGAATATTCGCACACTCCACAAAAATGTGGCTTTTCCCCAGTGTGAATTCTTATATGTCTCCTTAATTGTGATTTTTGAGAACAAGAATATCCGCACACTTCACAAGAATGTGGCTTTTCCCCAGTGTGAGTTCTCCTATGCTTCACTAAGTTTGATTTTTCAGTAAAAGAATGTCCACACACTTCACAAGAATGTGGCTTTTCTCCAGTATGAGTTCTCATATGTATCACTAATGTTGATTTTTTAGAAAAAGAATATCCACACACTTCACAAGAATGTGGCCTTTCCCCAGTGTGAGTTCTCATATGTATTACTAAATTCGATTTATTAGTAAAAGAATATCCACACACTTCACAAGAATGTGGCTTTTCCCCAGTGTGAGTTCTCATATGTATCACTAACTTTGATTTCCGAGAACAAGAAAATCCACACACTTCACAAGAATGTGGCTTTTCCCTTATGTGTATATTCATATTAAAATAAAATTGCTCCTGGAGAAGATGATCACTACCAAGTTATAAACAATATGAGATTTTATCCGGACTTTTCAGTTTTAATCTGGAGTTGTTGATGCAAGTCAGAGTTTATGCTAAACAAATTTTATTTTGTATTATTCGTTTGATAAGAGATATTTCGTAGTGAAGAAGTTAAAATATTCTGTCTTGTAAGCAGATTTTTCTGAAATGTTAAATTCGATATCTTATGATCTATGAAATCATTAAACAACAATTTCACAAATTTAAATATGTGTGATGTTTTTATCACTATTTGCTAAACAATCCAGATAAAAGAACTCTCTATACATGTATGTATAATAATGTTGTGTGCAGCTGTTTTTGTTGTCTGCCACGCAAGCAAATAATTGTATATAGACTAATAATAATAATTATGTATAGAATACTGTTTAAGGAGAAGGATGGTCACTTAATATTCAGTAAAAACATTCAACCAAGAACATCTGAAAATAAAAAATAAATGAAATTTAATATTTTAATATCATTGTTTATTTTAATTGTGCCAACAAAACAAGAAATATAACTTAATAACCCATTTAAAAATTACAGAAATAAACACTTAATTCAAATTCATATTCTTTAAATGTTTAATACTATTCATAGTATTGTGTAATAGATAAATGAATTATGCAATTAATAAAGTATAATAAACAATAATATAGTAAGAATTTTAGGTAGAATAAGCATACAACTACCATCGTTGCTACTGAACAAAAGACGTCAAATAACAGATCTTCACATCTTCCAGGAGATTTTGTGTAAGACCTGAGTCGGTCCCACACCAGCTAGTCGTGTTATAATATTGTCTATTATTCTTTTACAGAATAATAAAAAGATTGTTCAACTTAAAAAGAAGTTATAAATTGATATAATGTTACATGAAAAATACCAGGCGTCGTTGGAATAAATCGTTGCTAATGTCCAGATTGGCAAAGCTTAGTTCTCTTTTTTCAACTGCAACTATTTTGCATGTGGTTTATGATGTTCAGGCCTGATGGTACGACGTCATAAAATTTGTAATGATGTAAGAGTTGTTTAGAAAATAGACCAATAGTATCTTGGATAATTTGTATTATGTGTATAGGAGTGTATAACAACTCACCTGCCAAACCGATTGACCTTTAAAATGTTTATGTGTTGTATCAATACTAATTCATCTTCACATAATAATCAGACAATATATATATTGTTAGGTGATTTTTGTGTGTGGTTTATAAAGTAAAGGGGTATAAAGTTATTTACTTAGAACTAGAGCAGAAGTTGTTCACGGAAGAAACTTTACAGAATTTTATGATCTCCACAGAATATGTTCTTACAAAGTGTTGAAACATGTTGGATTTAAATTTGCGACCCAAGTTTTTAATAGTTTGTGACAGTTTTTCATAGTGTGTAACAGTTGTTTTTTTAAGTTGTTTCCCCACAATAATTAATATATTTTTTCAAGTTTAAGAAAAGTTTTAAATTATTATATTTTTTTGAGTCATTGAAAATTGTACGTTTGAAATTTTATATACCTACGTTTGATTTGTTTTTTCTGCAAAGGAGTCATCATTTATCAAGGCCAAGAGGCCACTGGGGGATAAGGGTTGGTAAGCATACAGTGGTCAATACGACAATTTCATAGTAATTGTTAGTGGACATTTGATTAATTGGATTAAGAAGAACGGCTCATCAAGACTTTGTTTACATTGAACTTGATAATGACCATATTATAGTCAGCCGGAAAGCAGGGAAATGGAAAAGAGTTTCACAGGTGTGCAGTTCCAAGGATGAAACTTTATTCTTGGAATCTGCATTTCGGTTTGGGCACAGCTAAAGAGAGGGGAAAATTATTGATACGTGTTTACAGTTAGGCACGTATTTCTCCTGAAAGTTTGGCGAGGGGAGGCGTTAGACAGCAGCTCAAATGAGCAATTGTCATGAAATAATGATAAAACAGAGACAAGCTCATACCGTCTCTTCAGTGAGAAGAGGCTACAAAGTCTATTTTGAACTCCATAAAGGCAGGATAAGTCTTTTCTAACACCTACTGCCCACTTGTGGCAACACTACTCCATCCGTGGACAACCTGGCTCTTACATAGAAAGGGAATTGCATTAGGAGTGAGATATCTACTTGAGTGGTACAAGGATTGCACCATTTGACCAGCGATCTTGGGAACAGATTTGATGCACATGTTCCATTTCAGATGAAGAGTAAAGGTCAAGCCCAGAAGTTTGTCAAAAAGTCGGGCCTCCCCAAGATGAGAGCGATTCATTTCAATTGATGACAGATGGAGATCAGAGTGTTCCTGATATACAGATCGAAGCTTGGTTTTAGATGCATTAAAAGTAACCAGCAACCTCTTTCTCCATTGTACCATATGCTCAAGATCAGAGGAGAGAGGATCAGAGACAACGTGGTCGTTTACAGTCTTTGATGTACTGCCATATACGATAGTGTCCTCAGCATAAATGTCTACAAATGATCTAAGGATATGATTTGGAGGATCATTGATGTAGATTATGAAGACAGTTGGGTCCAAGATTGACCCTTGAGGGACTCCAGCATAAATACTATGAGCTTCTGATTTATGTCCATCAACCACTACTCTTATGAACTTATCAGAGAGAAATTATTTAATAATTGAGAAAACATTTCCAGCTATGGTGTAAGTGGAGATCTTGTGCCATAGACCATTATGCCATACTCTATCATATGCCTTTGCTATGTCAAGAAGAGCTGCCCTATAAAGTAAGCCTCTGTCAAGATATTCGCAAATATTATGAAATATAACCGTTAGCACATCTGCTGTAGATCTAGCAGAACGAAAACCATATTGTTTTTTTTACATAGGCATCACCACATATCAAGGCCAAGATGCCACTCAAGGATAAGGGTTAAAGAGTGTACAGTAGAAATTGGAAAATATAGTAATCATTAGTAATGAAAAGTTGGTAAATTTGATAACTTATATGGAACGGCTCATCAAGAACTTATTTACGTTAGACTTGAAGACAACCATATTGTAGTCAGCCGGAAAGCAGGAAAACGGAAGGCAATTCCACAGGCGTGCAGTTCTAAGAAAGAAGCTTTGTTCATGGAATCTATGTTTAGGTTTAGGCACAGATAAAGAGTGGGGGGAATTATTGATAGTGTTTACAGCTAGACGAGTGTTTCTTGTGAAAGATTGGCGAGGGGGGACCATAGATTGAAGCTCAGTCGAACACTTTCCATGAAAATAACGATACATCAGAGACAAATTCGCAACATCTCTTCTGTGAGATAGAGGTTGCAAGGAAGAGAAAAGGACATCTCCTACGAGGCTACGAAGTCTATTTTGAACTCTATTAAGGCAGGCCAAGTCCTTTCTAGCAGCTCCTGCCCAGATGTGGAAACAGTATTCCATCCTTGGACGTACCTGGCTCTTATATAGATAGAGAATAGCATCAGCAGTGAGATATCTACCGGATCGATAGAAATATCCCACCATTTTTCCAGCGGCCTTGGCAACAGATTTGATGTACGTGTTCCATTTAAGATCAGGAGTAATGGTCAAGCCATGAAGCTTGTCAAAACTTGAGGCCTCCTGAAGACGAGAGCCATTCATTTCAATTGATGCCAGATGTGGATCAGAATGTTGATGATGTAAAGAGAGAAGCTTGGTTTTAGATGCATTAAAAGTAACCAGCCACTCCTTACCCCATTGTACCACATGCTCTTAGATGTGCTACTATAAATGGTAGTGTCGTCAGCATAGATGTCTACAAATGATGTAAGGATGTGATTTGGAAGATCATTAATGTAGATCAGGAAAAGAGTTGGACCCAGGATGGACCCCTGAGGGACACCGGCATTAATACTGTGAGCTTCTGATTTTTGCCCCTCAACTACTACTCTTATGAACCTATCAGAAAGAAATGATTTAATAATTGAGAAGACATTTTCAGCAATACCATAGCTAGAGATCTTATGAAGTAAACCTTTATGCCATACCCTATCAAAGGCCTTAGATATGTCAAGAGCAATTGCCCTAGAAAGGTTGCCTCCATCGAGAGATTTGCTAATCCTATGCGATATAACTGTAAGCACATCTGCTGTAGATCTAGCAGAACGGAAACCATATTGAGTGTCACTTAGAAGGTTATTTATGCTGAGGTGGTTGATTACTTCTGTATTTAACACAGATTCCAGCAAGTTACTCATGACGCACAGGAGACTTATTGGCCTGTACTGAGAGGGGGATGAGCGATCACCTGAGTTCTTAAATACAGGGCATACTGATGAAATTTTCTAGGGAGATGGGAAGCTATTCTCCTTAAGACAACGTTTAAACAGTTTTGTAAGTATGGGCGCTAGTTCAGGTTGAAGTTTTTTGAGTACTATAATTGGAATACCGTCAGGGCCAGTTGCTTTACTGGAATCAAGGTTTTTGATTAGCTTGGCAACATCACGTACAGATATACGTATATCACATAGCGTGTTTTCTGATACAGGAGGAAATATTGGGGGTTGGCGGCCTTGATCGCAAAGGGTAGAATTAGCTGCAAAGTTCTTGACAAAGTGTTTGGCTTTGTCTGATGCTGACGAGATTACCTCAGGTCCATTGATAATAGTTGGGATGGAGCACACGCTTCTGTTCATGATTCTGTTTGCTATTTGCCAAAACTGGTGGGAAGCAAGCCGCTGCTCAGCTACTTTGGACTTAACAGATTGAGCATACAACTCTCTTGCATTCTTTATTACTTTCTTACAATGGTTGCTGGCAGTCCTGAAATCGGCTTTAGTTTTCATATATCTATTACGTTGGAAACAGTGGAAAAAGTGATTTCTGTGCGCAATGGCAGCAGCACATTCTGGAGAGAACCATGGCTGGCTGTTAGGTTTTTGCTGAAACTTTTTCGAGGGTATGAAACGGTCAATACCTACAATTAACCATTCCGTCAGGTCTAATACTATAGAGGATACATCCTTTTTAAACATGGAATGCAGAGGTAGATCAGATATAAATGTACGGAAGCTATCCCAGTCAGCCTTAGTGTATCGATATACTGTACGATGGAGGGGTACGTCTGGGGACCCTTTACATTTCATTTTTATCTTGATTGATACAACAGAGTGGTCGGAAGATCCAAGAGGCGACAGAACAGAAACTGAACATAGTTCAGGGCAAGGTGTGAGAAAAAGGTCTAGTAGACTCGCATACTGGCCGTCATTGTCGGGCACACGGGTGGGTTCCTGAACAATCTGAGTGAGGTCATAGGCAATGGAGAAATCATGACACAACCTCCCCTCATCATCGGTCTTGTTAGAGTGGGTCAACCATTCGACGTTGTGAACATTGAAGTCACCACATACGTGAATGTTAGCTGAAGGATAAGCAGATAGGACTTGGTCAATTTTCTCAGATATGCTTTGAAAGATAGTAACTCCGCTGTTATGGGGGCGATAGAGAGTAAATATAAATGCCGTAGTGTGAGCTAAAGCAACCCGGAAGCACATATAGGGTAAGTTAGGATCTTCCCTGGAGATGTCCCTACCACATGGAAAGTTATCCCTAATATAGGCACATATTCCATGCCCATGGCGATCTTGGGGGTCAGATTTAGAAGTTAAGTTAGAGTATCCTTTACTTGCGAACTCTTCTAGGGAAATAGCCTGCCAATGCCAGTTTCACTTAAAAATAAAAGGTCTGGTTTAGTCTCCTGTAATTGGGTTTCAACCTCTGGAAGGTTAGAACGTAGACCCCTGATATTGGAGAAGGAGACATGGTAGTAGGGGTCTACGTTGGAAGTTGGAGAACCGGGTTTAATCGTGTATTTTTTCTTGAAACTTGTCATGATAAATTTTTGGAATTTGTGGACTAGGTCGTCAGATTTACTTAGAGCAATATAGAGGGAAAACTAAGAGAGAAAAAGAAACGAAGAACTTTTTTTATTTTTTTATTTGTAGCTAATGATAAGGTAAAGCCGTAACAATTACCCACTAGTATGGCATCGAGAGGCCCCACCAGAAGCTACTGCATGGTCCAGAATCCATTCACCAAATGGCAATACAGCAGCCCCAGTACTCTGCACCTGCTGATAGGACAGCCTCCTTAGTGGTTAATCCAAGGTTCGGGTCCCTGACTATCAGGCGGATAACGTCAGCCCAAACAAAACGTTTACCTCCAGCACCCTTACTAGTGACATGGCTACACAGATAGACATAAAAGCAGAAAATCTCCGCCATCTCTGCCAACTGTTCACGCAAAATACTGCCAACCTAGATTGTATGTCACTAAGAAGTTTATTTTCGTTGACTACTTCTCTATTTAATACAGATTCCAGCAACTTACTCATGACGCACAGGAGACATAGGTCTGTACTGAGTGAAAGATGACCAATTACCTTAATTCTTAAATACAAGGCCGAGGTTTTATAGGGTGTTGGGAAGTAATTCTCCTTAAGAAAATGCTTAAACAGCTTTATACTTATAGGAGCTCTTTCAGGTTGAAACTTTTTCAACACTATAATAGGAATGATTTGCTAGAATCAAGGTTCTTGATTAGATTGGCAACATCATTTGTATGTCGCATAGAGTGTTTTCTGATACAGGGGGAAATCCTGGGGGTTGGCGGCCTTGATCACATAGGGTAGAATTAGCTGCAAAGTTTTTGGCAAAGGGTTTGGCTTTGTGTGATGTTGACAAGATTACCTCAGGTCCAGTAATGATAGCTGGGATAGAGCACACGCTAATGTTAAGGATCCTGTTCACTATTTTCCAAAAACTGGTGGGAACCAAGTCGCTGCTCAGCTACTTTGGACTTGACAGACTGAGTATACAACTCTTTTGGGTTCTTTACTATGCTTTTACTGTGGTTGCTGACAGTCCTGGATGCAGCTTTAGTCTCAGTACATTTATTACTTTGGAAGCAATAGAACAAGTGATTTCTGTACGCTATAGCAGAAGCACATCCTGGAGAGAACCACGGTTTCTGTAAGGTTTTTGTCTTTTTTTGTCTATACTTACAATTAATAAGGTTTTTGTCTTTTTTTGTCTATACTTACAATTAACAATTATGTCAGGTCTGAGATGGTACATCCATATTAAACATGGGATGCAGAGGAGATCAAATAAAAATGTACGGAAGCTATCCCATTCAGCCAAAGTATATCGATATACGTCTAATGACTTATTATATTTCATTTTTATATTAATTGTATGGTCGAAAGATCCCACTGGAGACGGAACGGAAGATGAACATAGCTTAGGCAAGTTGTGAAAAAAAGGTTGGTTCGTGAACAATCTTAGTTAGGTCATAAACAATGGATAAATCATGACACAACCTCTTCTTATCATCTGTCTTGTTTGATTAGGATAAATTCCACTGTGAACATTGACGTTTCCACAGACGTGAATGTTAGCTGAAAGATGAGCAGACAGGATGTGGTCAATTTTCTCAGATATGCTTTTAAAGATAGTAACTCCACTGTTGTAGGGGCGATAAAGAGCAAATGCAGTAGTGTGAGCAAGTTCAGTCCAGAAACACATAAAGAAAAAATTAGGGTCTTCTCTCGAGATGTCCCTCCCACATGGAACGCCATCTTTAATATGGGCATATATTCCATGCCCATGGCGATCTTGGGGGTCAGATTTGGAAGTTAAGTTAGAGTATTCTTTAACTATGAACTCATCTACGGAAATAGTTGATCCGATGCTAGTTTCGCTTAGACCCTGATTTATTCTATATGTGCTTTTAGGTTGCACTTGCTCACACCATTGCATTTATATGTGTCCTCTATCGGCTCCACAATACACTTTTTAAGAGCATATCTGAGAAAATTGGCTTCTGCTAACATTCACATCTGTGGAAACTTCAATGAAACTCCACAATATAGAATGGTTAACCTACTTAAATAAGACAGATGAATAGGGGAGGTTTTGCAACGATTTCTCCATTGCTTATGACCTCACTCAGATTGTTCATGACCCCACCTGTGTGCCCGACATTTTTCTTACAACTTGCCATAAGCTATGTTCATCTTCTATTCTGTCTCCACTGGGATCCTCTGATCACTCGGTTGTATCAGTGAAGATTAAAATGACATACAATAAGTCCTCAGACGTACCTCTCCATCGTATAGTATATCGATACTCTATGACTGACTGGGATAGCTTTTGTACATTTATCTGATCTACCTCTGTGCTCTGTTTAAAAAGGATGTGTCCTCTATTGTATCAAACCTGGCAAAATGGTTAATGGTAGATATAGACAGCTTCATACCCTAGAAAATATTCCAGCAACAACCTAACAGCCATCCCTGGTTCTATCCAGAATGTGCTGCTGCCATAACACTCAGAAATCACTTGCAACGTAATAGATGTACTGAGATTAAATCCGCATTCAGGACTGCCAGCAACCACTGTAAAAGAGTAATAAAAATACAAGAGAGTTGTATGCTCAGTCTGTTCAAACCAAAGTAGCTGAGCTGCGGCTAGGTTCCCACAAGTTTTGGCAAATAGCAAACACTGTCCTGAACAGAAGTGTGTGTTCTATCCCAACCATAATCAATGGACCTGAGGCAATTTCCTTACCATAAACAAAGCCAAACTCTTTGCCCAGAACTTTGTAGGTAATTCTACCAAGGTCATCCATCCTCCCGTATTTCCTCCTGTAACAGAAAACATGCTCTGCGACATACAAATATAAGTGCATGATGTTGCCAAGCTAATCAAGAACCTTGATTCCAATAAAGCAACTGGCCCTGACAGCATTCCAATTATAATGTTGGAAAAGTTGCAACCAGAAACAGCTCCCATATTTGTAAAACTGTTTAAGCATTGTCTTAAAAAGAATTGCTTCCCAACACCCTGGAAAACCTTGTATTTAAGAATTCAGGTAATCGCTCATTTTCCTCTCAGTACAGACAAATAAGTCTCCTGTGCGTTATGAGTAAGTAGCTAGAATCCATGTTAAATAATGAAGTAGTCAACCACCTCAGCATAAATAACCTTCTAAGTGACATACAATATGGTTTCCATTCTGCTAGATCTACAGCAGATGTGCTAACAGTTATATCTCATAAGATTAGCGAATCTCTCTTCAAAGGCTTCTATTCTAGGGCAATTGGTCTTGATATATCAAAGGCCTTTGATAGTGTATGGCATAAAGGCCTACTTTACGAGATTTTAAGCTAGAGTATAGCTGGAAATGTTTTCTCTATTATTAAATCATTTCCCTCACCTACGTTCGTAAAAGTAGTGGTTGATGGGCAGAAATTGGAAGCTCTCAGTATTAATGCTGGAGTTCCTCAGGGGTCCATCCTTGGTCCAACTCTCTTCTTGATCTACATCAATGATCTCCCAAAACACATACTTACATCATTCATAGACATTTATGCTGACGACACTACCATCCATGGCAAGGCATCTCTTTCCTCTTATCTTGAGCACGTAGTCCAATGGGGAAAGAACTAGCTGGTTACTTTTAATGCATCTAAAACCAAGCTTCTATCTTTATATCATCAACGCTCTGATCCCTATCTGGCATCAATTGAAATGAATGGCTCCCGTCTTGGGGAGGCCCCACTTTTTGACAAACTTCTGGGCTTGACATTTACTCCTCATCTAAAATGGAACATGTACATCAAATCTGTTCCCAAGGTTGCTGGAAAAATGGTGGGATCTTTATACCACTCCAGTGGATATCTCACTCCTGATGCAATTCACTATCTATATAAGAACCAAGTACGTCCAATGATGGAGTACTGTTGCCACATCTGGGCAGGGGCTGCTAGAAGCAGCTTACGATGCCTTGACGAAGCTCAAAATAGACTTTGTAGCTTTTTTTTACACAGTGATCACCACTTATCAAGGCCCGGAAGCCACTCAGGGATAAGGGTTATTGCAAGTACATTACGTCAGTGTGGAGATTTGATTAAGTATTTACTTAAGGGGGCGGTTCATTAGGAATTTATTAACGTTGGACTTGAACACATCAAAGTTGTAGTCCAGTGGGAAGCAGGCAGACGGAACAGAGTTCCACAGACGTGCAGTTCTAAGAAAGAAGCTTTGTTCATGGAACCCGCGTTTTGATTTAGGCACAGATATAGAGTGGGGGAAATTTTTCACAGTGGATTCAGCCACACGGGTGTTTTTCATGAAAGATTGGCGAGGGAGGGACCAGAGATTAGAGTTCAGACGAGCGCCTGCCATGGACATAACGATAAAACAAGGATAGTAAAGCTTAGTAAAGGAATCCCTTTTCTTTTCCCAACAACCTCTTTCCCAAAGAAGAGAAATAGCGAGCATGTCTCTGCTTTATCGCTATTTCCATGGCAAGTGCTCATCTGAGCTCCAATTTATGGTTCTCCCTCATCAATCTTTCATGAAAAACACCCGTCTAGCTGAAATCACTGTCAATAATTTTCTCCACTCTTCATCGGTGCCTAAACTGAAATGTAGATTCCCTGAGCAAAGCATCTTCCTCAGAACTGCGCACCTCTGGAGCTGTCTTCTGTATGTCTGTTTTCCAGCTGACTACAATTTGGTTGATTTCAAGTCCAATGTAAACAAATTCTTGATGAACCGTCCCAATAAATAATCCAATTTACCAAATTTCTACTACTAACGATTACTAAGAAATTATCCCATTGTATACTGTACATTCAATAACCCTTATTCTCCGGTGGCTTCCCGGCCTTGATAAGTGGTGACCTTTTCGGAAAAAAAACGAACTTATGAACAGCTTTTTCTATTCTGCTTAAATCTTTCAATAATATTTTCAATTTTTCTTCTTGACAAAGCTTTATATTTTGAAGAAAATATTTGGTGCAGCCATTTATTAATTCAAAGGTTAACATACCCTCTGATGAGGATAAGAACCATTTTTAAACGTTCGAGCTTATACGACTTGCCTTTTTAAGTTGAGCATAAAAAACAGTTAAGTCTTATGCTTGAAAAGAACGTGTGGTAATTTATTTGCCGCCTCCAATTTGGAATGTGATATTCATTCATAACACACGGAAAAAAACCCTATAAAAATGGACATTTTAATGGTAAGTTGTGCGTTGGTGTATTATCGACATTGACCTAAATAATATATATTACAAATAAATGTTACCAAATGCAATATAAATTAATTTCTTCCAACCTGGATAAGTTTTTTTCAATATTTTAACTTATTTTTAAGCGTTTATTTACTTTGAAAATTACTACTGACGATTCCGTTAGAAAAAGAATTGGCTAACATAAATGTTACCAAATGCAATATACATTAAGTTCTTCCAATATGGATAAGTTTTTTATTTTAACTCATTTTTAAGTGTATATTGACTTGGAAAAATACTGCTGACTATTCCGTTAGAAAAAAAAATGAAAGGGTCATTTTGGGAGTTCCGATAATCGCTCATGAATCGAAAATTAAATCAAAAACTTGTAGAAATAAATCTAATATATGTCATGGTGACATTTTTTTGCAAAGTTTTGTTATGCCTAATTATATTTTTACGATATCTTTCGTTTATTAACTTGTTAGGTGAAAGTACAGAATAGTTAACATCACATTGACTCCAACCCCCACCACAAAAGCGTAATAAAGAAAAACCAAATGATCCCCTCGTACCACCATCACAAAAATGTGAAACTGCAAACACTGACAACATGTCTCGTTGATTGATAACTGACCATGAATGTTCATCGTATGTTAAATTTATGTAGGAAAGTAATCGCTCAATCTAAAATCTTTAAATATATATATATTTTTTTTAGTTTCTTATTTACGGATTTTTTTTTATATAAAGAAAACAAAAACAGTATATTTTAATTTCTAGTTTAATCTAATATTTTCCTACATTAAGCTTCTCCTAATTGATGATGGCCAATAAATGGGGGCTCATTTCATGTAAACTTTATAAAAGAAACTGATCAACATTCAAATAGCAAACAGAATTCGCTAGCGACAAAATAGGTAAGACAGACAACACAGATTTTTAAAAAATCAAAATTTGAAAACAATTAAATAAAAGAAAAAAACAGTATATTTTACTTTTTAGGAGGTAATATTGTTTTTACATTAAGTTCCTTCGGGTTTGTATTTTTGAGTTTGTATTACTGTACACATAGATTCGAAAAAGTTGTCAAAAAACAAATATATAACAAATAAATGTTATCAAAGGCAAGATAAGTTACTTTTCTACCAAACTGGATATATTTGTATTTTTATTCAAGGTAACATGTTTATTCAGCTCAAAAACCATACAGTGTTTACCGATGTATTGGAACATTCAAGACGGAGTCTGATTCTCTCTTTAACACTGTAAGTTTGGGAAAGGATGTTATAAATAAAAAACCGGATAAAATACTGTTAAAAACTCGCTCAATATATCTTACCGCGACATAGGTTGACATATATTCGTCGGGGTTTTAATAGTATTTTGTATAGTTTTTTTATTTATAACACCTTTTTCCAAACTTACGGTGTTAAAGAGGGTGTGAGACGCCATCTTGAATTTTCCAATACATCGGTAAACACTGTATGTTTTTCGAGCTGAATAAATATGTTACATTGAATTAAAACACCAAAAATATATCCAGTTTGCCAGAAAAGTAACTTATTTTGCCTTTGATAACATTTATTTGTTATATATTTGTTTTTTGACAACTTTTTCGAATCTATGTGTACAGTAATACAAACCCAGTTCCTTCTAATTAATGATGGCCAACTAAGAATGGCTGCTCATTTCATGTAAACTTTATAAAAGAAACTGATCAACATTCAAATAGCAAACAGAATTCGCTAGCGACAAAATAGATAAGACAGACAATAAACAGATAAAATAATAAAAATTTGAAAACAATTAAATATCGAAAAATCAGATGTTTAACAATTTTACCAACTTTGAAATAAATTATTGTCATTATGGTAAACATTTTTTGCTCAGAAGTCAAATAAGTTTTACTAAAATAAGCATTATTATTATTATTATTATTATTATTATTATTATTATTATTATTATTATTATTTTATTTTATTTTACTAAATAAGCATATTTACCAAAATGTAAATGTCAGATTGAATAATATATTTAAGGTGATTTTATTTTTTAATTCGGGACTCATATTTTTTTTTTATTCACGTCTGTTATAAAGAATGGTGGAATCGATAAACTTATTTAAATTTTTAAGATTAATTTAAAAGTTAGTGATTGAATAGTTTTATAAGTGTAAAAAAGATGAAAAAACTAACCTTTCATTAAAGGAGTTCAATACGAAAAAAAAAAAAAAAAAAGAAAAAAAAATCGGGATGAATTCGTTATTTTTCTTTTGTGTTCAAAACAGAAAATTTGTTTTGTTTGTTAAGTTTTCTTTAGTAATTTTACCGAACTTTTGTTTTGTATGTTGAATTCATTAAGAAATAAAATATATGAAAATATAAAAGAATCCAAATTAAAAGATGAAAAACACGATTTAAACGTGAAATTATTTAAGAGAAAATCAACTGCTGAAGAACAATGAATTTAGGTCATCGCAATAACCCGGTGTAATCATTATTTTGTTCCTCGTGTAAAAATGTTCGTTCATTATTGAAACGCGTCGAATTGTTTTCCTATAAAGTTTATATTATCTTTGTTCATTCTGATACAAAGAAATCAATAGATATATATAAAAAAAAAAATAAAAACACGATTAAAACGTGAAATTATTTAAATAGAAAATTAACTGTTGAAAACAACAATAAATTTATGTCACCGCTTTTAAACATAAAAAATATATTCCTTAAAATCCGAAAAACGACATATTTGAAGAAAAGTTGGCAAGACTGGAGTTTAGGTGGAAAAATAATCTCGAATCCTTTATCACATAAAAGGAACTAATTTCCCTAAATCACCGGTACGTTACTATGTCAATAATATATAAACAATATTGGTATTTCAGAAGTTGTTTTTGAAAACAACTTTAAAAAAACCAACTTCTTTTTATATTGCTTTTAATTAAAATAAAAAAGGTTTTCGTAGGTTACAATTATGAAAAGGTCTATTCATATTTAAATGTCTTATATGTTCCGTGCTTTTTTTTTGTACACAATGAATACCTTTTTTAATGAAGGTGTTAGTGCAGAGAGTGATCCGCGCTATTTTTTAAATCGTATTTACAAGTTTAATTAAAGTTTTATGATATGTTTTTTTTTTATTCAATTGTAAGGTTAAAATATAGAATATGTACAAAACACTCTCCCCTCCCCATATTAAGAATGGCTTTTTAAATATAACGTTATTATTTATGTCCGGATCGCTCTATGCACTAGTACCTTAATGATGAACAATACATAGTAGAAATAATAAATTATCAGACTTTTTAAAGTTTAAACAATATTTTTTAATTAAAAATTGAATCGCGTGATTATTATTAAATTACGTGAGTAGTTATAAACGATACAAATTAATATTAAACACGCGTAATATCTTGCAATTTATTATTTCTCTATTTCAAATTTAAATTTATTAATCATAAAACCTTCGGTACTTATGTATTTTTGTTACCGTGCTAAAAAAAAAAGGTGCTTAAGATATCGTGGAGCGTTCTGTTTAGAAAGATATCGTGAAAAAAAGATCGTGAAACGTTTTAAAATAAATAAGTAAAAAATTGGGCTTCTTTAAGTTGTTTTCAAAAACAACTTCTGAAATACCTATATTATTGACATAGTAACATACCGGTGATTAGAGAAATTAGTTCCTTTTTATGTGATAAAGGGTTCGAGATTATTTTTCCACCTAAACTCCAGTCTTGCCGAAAAGTTAAATGCGATATTCGTTTTCAGCATACTCGAAAACTTCAGAGTCGTCATTTTATGAGAAAATGTTAAAGGGGATACCAAGTTAAAATGTACTCTTTAAATTTATAAAAATAATTCTACTTTATTTATATAGTTCAAGCTTTTAAAAAATAAATATATTCTGTTTTTTTAAGTGTTTATTGTTTTCAAAATAGTTATAAATTAAAAAAGTTCTGTATATATTGTTTAAAATAAATAACATCGGTTTATTCCTACAAAAACGTTGTTTTCATTTTTTTTTTTTTTTTGAAAAATTCGACTTTGTTGGAAAACGTCTACTAAATCAAGAAAAACGAAAATAGCAATGCAACAACACAAAGAAAAACAAAACAAAACAAAAAAAAAAACAAATAAATGACCCTGAATTGAAGTTTAAAAATTCCAAAGTTTATTTTTGAAAAACTGGTTGTTGTTTTGCTTCCCAAAAGCAAATGTAAAAAATACCACATTAACAAGGTTACAGAAATAATATAACGAACAAAGTTCAAATTCAATTGAAGTAAATACAAAAAAGGAAGAAATATAATTTGCAATGGAGACTCGAAATTAGATTTCACAAATGGGAGGCATTCTTGTTTCCCTTAAAATAAATAAGAAAGGATTACTTGAAAAAAAGGGATTCTGATTCATGCAAAGAAAAGTTCTCAAAGTTTTTTTTCATGTTTTTTTCTCTTCTCTGTCCTTTAATCAAGCTTCCTTCAAAACAAACAAAACCTTCAAAAGGTTCAAGTGTTAGGCTCTCTCTCTCTCTCTCTCTCTCTCTCTCTCTCTCTCTCTCTCTCTCTCTCTCCTGAAGATTAGAGTCCAAATTAAAATTCCTTTTCTCTGAAAAGGTTGTAAGCTTCTTCTTTTTATGGTCGTATGGTCACCAATACGATGGACTCCCCCCAAAAGAGTCTTGCTCTCAAGAAACCCTACCTTGACTGATTCGAAAGACGTGCAAAATAAAAGAAAGAAACAAGATTTCTGGCACGCTTTCCTGGACAGCCAATCATTAACAAGCTTTTTCCACTTTTCAGAGATCACCAAACTATCTTGCGAGTAAAAAGGAGAGAGAGAGAGGGGGGGAGTGAGTCACACACACACACACACACACACGCACACGCACGCACACACACACACACACACACACACACACACACACACACACACACACACACACACACACACACACACACACGGTCACCCTCAGTGTCAACTCATGGATAATCTTTCCTTGCTGTACGAGTTACGTTCCTTATGCAAATAAACATGTCTTCCTTGAGCTAACACGTCTCGTTTCGTCTCCTTAAGATAACACATTCGTACTAATAATATTACAAAAAAGGTACAACATGATGGCAGCAGAAAAATTGGATTATAGAATATTACTGTTAAAAAAAAAAGAGGAGAATCCTTACAGAATCCGACAATAGCTCAATCGTCTAACTGGCAGAAAAAAAGGGCGTAGCCATGTGTGTCCAAAAAGACGCAATATTGGATTTTAACGGGTGAACTGTAAGTTGCCTAAAAAATTGTTTGTCTTTCAACCCTATATTGTTTTGACGATACCAAGAATAATGTCGAATCGTACAAGTGAACCAGATATGTGATTAGAAACGAGTAATTTAGTGGAAGCAACAGTGTGAGTTATATTTTCCGTCGAAGGCATTATTGAAGATAGACAAGTTGATCACATTCGCTTGTTTTGGGGGAAAGAAAGTCTTAGGACTAATATTTCTTGGTCATTGAAAACGAGGCCGACGGAAGCAATCCTGCTATAATTTAGAATAAACTCCTAGAGCAGTTAGAACCTCAAGTTAATTTTCAGATCGCACGTTTTTGTTTACAGAATCATTCGCAAAACGAAACAGAAACCATTGATTATTTTTTGCGAGCTACAAGCTGCAAGCACACAAATGAACGCACACGGAACGGAACATCTGGAGCTGCAAAAGCAACTACTGAGCAAGAAATAGACCATGTCCTTACAGGAAGTACTTAACATGTGTAGAAGCTGTGAGGCTTCGATTAACTGCATGAAGACAATAGGCAAACTGCAAGGAAAAACTGACAAAAAGATAAACGCGATAAAAGAAACATGTGGCAAATGTGAGCTTCTCAATCAGCATGGAAATTGCCCCGGTTGAGGCAGCACTTGTTCAGCATGCGGACGCAGGAACAACTGGCTAAGATGTGCCTGACCAAAAGAGTCAATAAAAAATGGACAGCCACAAATAGACATACCAAACACAAGAAAAGTGTACCAGTAGAGCCTACGCCTAAAAATCATCAGAACAAAATGGTTGATGAATTTGTGAATATGTCATTTTATTCAATGCAGGACCACAGAAAAAGGAGCTCTAGGTCAGAATTATTTGTCACCCTAAACGTCATACTACCAAACAGAAAAGGTGTTCACGAACTGAAGGTTAACGTAGGCACAGGAGCGGGGGGAAATACACTCCCATTACGTACATTCCAGCTAATGTTTCCCGAACATGTGGAACCTTCCAAAACGTCCATTATTCAAGTTTATGCATCTTCCAGAAGATTGTGAGCAGCCCTAATCAAAGAAGGTAAGCCCATATCTTTTGCTTCGAAATCGTTGACAGAAACAGAATAGTGCTATGCTAATATCGAACGGGAACTCTTGGCTGTCATGTTTGCCTGTGGACGCTTTAGAACGTATATTTATGGGTGTTCATTTGAAATTGAAAGTGACCACAAATGGGAATGATTAGCCTCAAGAACTTAACAGCAGCACCGAATGTTGTTGGGACCCCAAGAATATGACATAATCATCAAGTATAGACCAAGAAATGAGATGCTGATGGACAATCTAGGCTACCCAGCAAACAGAATAAAGAAGCCATAGACCTAGACATCAAGGTAGACTTTGTGCAATTCTCGAATGAGAAATTAGCACAGATCTGCCAGGCAACGAGCGCCGATCCAACTTGATGCGAGTTGAGATGATTCTTAAAAGTTGGCCAGAATCTCGCAGAGAACTGAAGAAAGACCTTCATCCATACTGGTCTTATCGGGAAGAGCTCTCGATTTAGTGGTGTATAGCTAACAAAAATAACAGGATACTGATCCCTAAATCATTGCAACCAGAGATTTTAAGAAAAAGACATTATGGGGACCAAGGAAGCGACAAATGTAAACTAAGAGCCAAAACCTGTTTTTTTCTGGAATTGCATCAATAATGACGGCAAGGTGATGACACAGCAACTATTCTGCGAGTGAAAGGGAAAGCGAGAGGTTACAGCAATAATATTACGAACAAAGTTCAAATTCAATTGAAGTAAATACAAAAAAGGAAGGAATTACTACTCAGAGTAATCTTTAATCTGCAAACTATGGGAACTCTCTTGCAAGGAAGTCATCGATTGAGTCTAACAAATTTTTGGTGAACAAGGAGTACCAGAAAGGCTAATCAGTGACAATTACCCACAGTTTAGCTCACAGCATTTCAGAGATTTGCCAAAGCATGGGATTTTGAACACATAACATCTCCCAGATACCCACAATTGAATGGCATGGCAGGACGCTGCATACAGAGCGTCAAAGCTCCCAAAAAGAAAGATATACTTAGCAGTCGAGATATAAACATGAGTCTGTTTTGTCTCCGATTGACTCCCTTAAACCATGTACTCCCATCGTCGGGAGAGCTGTTATTCAATCGGAAAGTCGTCAGCAATCTACCCACTAAATATCCCAGCTAAAATATTCGGAAATAGAAGATTTACGAGCGCCTACTACTGAGACAGTTGTCGCAGAAAAGTCACCATGAGAAACACGCTAAGGATCTCTCTTAGCGCAGAACAAGACCAAGACACTAAAAGTAGACTGCAGTAATCGTCAAACAAGTCTGCACTGAACCTCGATCCTACATTGTGGAAGCCTCGGCAGGACAGGTTCTTTGCAGAAATCACAGGCACTTCAAGAAGGATGCCCATCTTTCAAACCCGAGACAGGCATTATTGCAAAATACACACCCGCATAACATGCAGCTCGCACCCTCTAATATTTCAAACATAAAGCCTGCAGAATTTCCAACAGAAACACCAACAGTCACCAGATCAAGTCGTTTCATACCCCCCAAAGTACGACCTATAGGATAGGTTCATACCTGAAGACCCGTCCAGTGCATTCTGACTGATCGTTCATATCTGTTATGAAGAAGGGATGTAAACATATGGATTATCTTTCCTTGTTGGTTGTAGGAGTTACGTCCCTTATGCAAATAAATATATCCTCTTTGAACTAACACGTCTCGTTTCGTCTCCTTAATATAACACATTCGTACTAATGATATTACAAAATGGTACAGCAGCATCCTAAACTAATAAAAGACATTAAATCCTTTTTGAAATGGAAGGAACTAATTTCTAATAGCCGAGGCGTCGACACTAGGTAATCCCAGTTTGGCTTTCCTGGTCATTGTTTTTAGGTAAGTGTCACGCTTATTATCTGTTTCCATATAAAACGTTAAATTCTTCAGAGAATCGTAAACTAGCAATGTCAGAAAACAACATTAAAAATGCGCGATAAAAAATTGAATAATTCGACCTCCTATCTTTACAACCTTATAACTACTTAAAAATGAAATTCAAACCATTTTTTTTCAATTAAAGGAGCAAAACCCAATTTTAAAAAATAGCAGGTTTAATAGCAAGTTATGCAATATTTGTTTTTTTCAAAATCGGTTTTCTTAAAAAAAGATTGAAAGAAAATTAAAGAATTTTAACTTGATTCGATAAAATATATGTATATATAAATTCAAAAAATTACTTACCTATGAAAAATATAAATTGTTAGGTGAAAGTTTTTTTTCAGGAAAACTTTCATTTTTTAAAAAGAAATTGGGCAGAAAACGTTTTTTTTTAAACGGAATTTTTATTATAGAAAGAACATATAAATGCTTTATATGAATACTCTAAATATTTAGGTGAAAATAGAGAAAAGTTTGATTTTTTTTCTAGAGAATGTACAAATGATTTTGCAGATGTTTAGAAAATAAACAGAAAAAATACTGCCACCATTAATTACTTATGCAAAAAATAAACAAAGTTTTGATTTAGTGTTTCAACATTTGAACAACGCTCGGTTGAATCCGGTGATTGCCGGTCGAATCCTAACCATAATTGAGATGGGGGGAGTAATTCTGCATGCCTGCAATTCTTTGTAATTTCGTCTTTTGTTCAATTTTTGAGTGGGCTATAAACGATTGCAAACAAACAAATTTAACCAAAATGAAAAAAATTTAACAATTGAATAATTTTAATAACTGCTCAGCTTCTAATACAGTGAATCAACCCCCCTTATTGGAAACACTCAAGGAAAGGACGAAACCAAATGTTGAAATACAAATTGCCTGTATGTTTGAGAGAGATTCTATTTTTCTTATTTCTTTTTTTTATTCAATATTTTAAGCAGATTTTACACTATACAGATTTTTATGGGTCGCTCGGTTTCTAATATAATGTAAGTAGATCTAGATGTTAATAACGACAGAACTTGCTGCATATGTGCTGTTTTACGGTTATTGTAAAAAATGGAATGAAAACTTAAATTTCGCTTTGTTTTAATCTTAAATTAAAGTAAAAGGAGGTGTCAAATGTTTATACATATTGAGTATCGGCATTCAATTTGCCCATACCTACCATTTTTTATGAATATTTGATAGAAAAGTAAACCACATGTGGTTCATTTAAATTCCAATCACATGGTTACATTATAAACAATCACGTGATTAAATCCATTGAAAATTTACCGATATTGTAAACACATTCTTTTTACATTAAGCTAGACCACGGCCTGTAGTGGTGAGACCAAAAGATTCTTTTTACTGATGTCACGTAACGGCAGGCGGTGGTAAATAATTGTTCCCAAATAAAAAATGGCCCATCGATACAAATAAAAACACCTATTTATTAACGAAAACATTAAGTATGATGTTATAATTAAAAAGAGGTATATAAAAACACGCATGGGTACAATAAACATATACCAATCGTTCCAGTGGTTATTTAGACAACTAATAACGAACGAAACAAGAATTATATATATATATATATATATATATATATATATATATATATATATATATATATATATATATATATATATATATATATATATAACACGTGCATATGTTCGTGTAAAGTTTTATAGCGTCTCTTTTCATGTTTTTCTGTGTACGGGTGTATGCACATATCGACACAATTAGCAATCGGGACAAATACCATATGTATGTGAGTTTTTTTAGCATAACGAATAGATACCTTTGCATGGTACACCACACAAAAAGGAAACATACCTTATCCGCTTGTCCCTTGCTCTCTTGGTGGTTGTCAAGCTACAATGAATACATCTTCTGAATGAAACACAAAGGTATATTATAGATTTATTCAATGTCTGTGACTTCTCTCTCGGATGCACTCAATTCTCATCGTTTCTAATTGGTTCATCTACTTACACGGATTGCAAGGAAAAAATCTATATTCACCGACTTACTTGCTCACTATATGATAAGTCGTATTTTTATTGGATACTGTACTTTTATTCCCAGCTTTAAAAAAATTATATTTGTAAAAAAATGTATTTTGATTAACTTGCATCTCAATGTCCTTTGTTTATTTTTCAGAACTGATTTATTTTGTAACATTTTTCTATATGAATTCTCATCGTTCAGACCAACATGACAGACTGACCAACAATATTAAATTATACATGTTATTTGCAAGACCAAACTGTAGCAAAGTTTTTGTAGATAAACTATATTTATATGTACTGAATAACATTTGAAATTGGAGTGTTCTCTCTGCCCGGTAGTCAAAATATGTGTTAGTATATAGCATTAAGACAGTAGATATACATCTATTTACTAACGTCGCCTCTCACTCGTTTTGCATATGAAGTGTGTATCACATTTTAGTAAGCATGTACTGTGGAGAAAGAAGCGGCTTACCATTAATGCGGCTGCGCGTTTGTGCTTGCAGAGCACAAATTGAGAATCAAGATGGCGCCCGCAGGCTTTGATGTGGAAAAAAGTCTCGTGGAATCTCGTACCCTGTTTCCATAAATAACGAGGAAAGGAAAGCGGGAGGGCAGACGATTTTGTAGTCACTAAAGCGAACGGACGTACGTAAAAGAAGAGGTAGAAGAAAAGAATGTGGTGAACGAAACAAACACCGACTCGGTTGAAAGTAGAGTTGTAACGAACACATGCACTTCTATCCTAATTGTTCTTTATCCTTGTGTAGCCTTCTTACCAAACAACAAATTGGTGAAATAGCCGCTATAATTTATATGGAATGATGCTAAATTCTTCAATCCAAAATTTGGTGATTATTCTATGCAATGATTTTGTCATACTATAAATCATTCCAACGATATCATCAACATCCCAGGCGTTATTCTTGGCTTTGGCATTTATGATAACATTTCTACTTAATCTGTTATTATGTGGTAACTAATATTTATTAGATGAAAATGCAAAAACACAGTAAATATAAATATAGTTTATCTACAAAAACTTTGCTACAGTTTGGTCTTGCAAATAACATGTATAATTTAATATTATTGGTCAGTCTGTCATGTTGGTCTGAACGATGATATATCCTTATCCTCTTGTTATTAATAGAAACCTTACAAAACATAAATATTTCTAAGAATTATTATTTTTTACATGTAATAACATCAAACCAAATACTACAAAATATTTCTTAATTTCAACTGTTACTTCTTTTTATCATACTTTTAAATAAGATAAGTTCCTATTACTATCAATAATTATAAAACTATATTTTCATAGTCATATAATGGTAGAATCTTAATCTGATATAAATTAAAAAATATGATTTAATGAAGTGGATGAAAAAAGGACAACAATATATTACTCTTGTGTTCACAATAGTCAACTGAAACTTGCTGGAAACCTAATTGAAAATTAAGAAAACAAAACTTTACAAAACTTTGGAAATATTTAATACAATGGTAAACGTGCAATGGCTGTAGACAATGTCTTGTACAAATATCGATTTAATCCACCTGAATCTTTATGATATGCGTGGTATCTGTTGAGAGAAATATTAAATCGCATAGCATTTCAATGCTTTAAGACTGTATAAATTTATGACAAGAACATTTAATTTCCAAACTATGTTCATGATTTAATTACTTAAACAAGTCACATAAAATAAATTTGTAAAAATGATTGTTTGAGAAAATGTGTGGAATATGATTTACATGTTCATATCAACATTGTAAGTCTTAAACAATTTTTATTGTTAAGTTACTGTCAATATTAAATGAGATTCGTATGTTAACTTTATTCAGAGTTCATTAAAAAAAAAGAAGTAACGAAATGTAAATATCAATAAATTGTTGAACACTTGTCTTTAACAAGGTTGTCTCGAGCAGATAAAATGACAACTAAAAATATAAACAGCACCACAGATTTCATGATAACATTTCTGTTTAATCTTTTATTATGTAGTAACTAATATTTATTAGATGAAAATGCAAAAACACAGTACATATAATATAGTTTATCTACAAAAGTTTTGCTACAGTTTGGTCTTGCAAATAATCTGTATAATTTCTAATATTTTTCGTTAGAACAATTGCACCACAAGTATATTTATTTCTTGAGATCTTACTTTGTGTTCAAGTCATTCCAAGATAAGCGTCCATCTTTACCACTTGCATTTTTTCAGATTTTTATGTCAAGGCAATTTATGTAGTCATGTGACCAATCAATAATGAAACATCCACAAGAAACGACACGTTATATTAGTCATAGTTCTGTGGCCTCCTTACTAATCAAAGGATAAGTAAAACAACTACCATGGTTTCTATTTCAATTACAATATATTAAATATATACACGGAACATGAGCTATTTCTGATGCAGACTTGCAGTTTCTGTCTCATAGTCTTGTGCAAAATTTTTGGCCAGTATTGTAATGAGGGTAGTTCTATTGGCTCTCTATTTTTGGTGTTTATTTTTAAGATCTGGGAGCTTATCATATATTGCCAGTGCTCACAATAGTGGCTAGGTGTTGATGGTCAATGTCTGACAAACCCATATCTTCTGCACCTCTTGGTAGATTCAGTCTTGGAAGATAATGATTTCGGTATAATGTTAACATTTTTCTTCTTTTAGTCTCCAACCTGTTAATTTCTTTGTGTCCAGTCAACAATACCAAAGCTATACATCACCACTAGCATCGCAAGTTGGTTAATGGCAGTTACTTTGTTTGTTTTTGTCAATTGTGTTTTGCAAATTTTTCTGACACGGCGCACATACTCTCTGCTTATTTTCGCTGAATTGCATTGTTTTCTCCTATGCCAACACATTTATATTTTTCTTACACTTCTAGCTCTCTAATCTCGAAATCCTAACAAAGCTGTGTTTTCTATGTGGATCTTTTAAGTTCTGATAGGGCACTTGGCAAATTTATCTAGACGAAATTTCATGCCAATATCTTTATAGAAAGTATGTACAATTTGTAATAGCTCACTTAATTCAGCATCTGAACTGGCATATAGCATGAGGTCATCCCTGAAGAGCATGCGGCTGATTTTTTTATTTGGTTCTTGTTGGCTCAAGTTGTAGGCACTCCCACTTTTACTTAGTAATTTGCTTAGCGGATCTATTGTCAAGCAAAATAGTAAAGGAGAGAGACTATCTCCTTGAAAAATTACGCTTCGGATTTTTTAATCTGGAATTGTTAATTTTCCATTATTGTGGCTTAATGTAATGTTTTTTGTCACATCTTCATATACATAGCTATAAGGAATTGTCTTATCTAAGATAATTTCTTTTTACATTTATTCAGTTGATTCTGGAACTTCCTTTTCTATACTGGTGCTTGAACGAGTGTTTTTCTTCCACTATAGAGTCCAACAGCATATGTGAATTGATTCAGCTACGTGAAACATGTGTTAAGTTTTGAGATTTAAGTTTTAAATTATGGCCTTGGCTTTTTCCCACTGTGAGTTCTCATATGTTTCGTTAAAATTGATTTTCGAGAAAAAGAACATGAACACGCATTGCAAGAATATGGCCTTTCGCCTGTGTGAGTTC
Source organism: Euprymna scolopes (assembly GCF_053919585.1). Classification (NCBI taxonomy): domain Eukaryota; kingdom Metazoa; phylum Mollusca; class Cephalopoda; order Sepiida; family Sepiolidae; genus Euprymna; species Euprymna scolopes. Next base: position 188,668,912 of record NC_136527.1, read on the forward strand.
GCATATGTGTCACTAAATGTGATTTATCGGAAAAAGAATATCCACACACTTCACAACAATGTGGCTTTTCCCCAGTGTGAGTTCTCAAATGTCTCAATAAACCTGATTTTTGAGAAAAAGAATATGAACACAAATTACAAGAATGTGGCTTTTCTCCAGTGTGAGTTCGCATATGTGTCACTAAATGTGACGGACTAACAAAAGAATATCCACAGACTTCACAAGAACATGACTTTTCTCTTTTCTCCTTAGTGTGAATTTTCATATGTGTCACTAAATTGGATTTTTCAGAAAAAGAGTGTCCACACACTTCACAAGAATATGTTTTTTCTCCAGTGTGACTTTTCATATGTCTCACTAAATTTGATTTTTTAGAACAAGAATATTCACACATTTCACAAGAATGTGGTTTCTCCCCAGTGTGAATTCTTATATGTTTCACTAAATACGATTTGTGAGAAAAGGAGTATCCACACACTTAACAGGAATGTGGTTTTTCCCCCGTGTGAGTTCTGATATGTGTCGCTAAATTTGATTTTTGAGAAAAAGAACAGGAACATGCATTACAAGTATATGGCTTTTCGCCAGTGTGAGTTCGCATATGTGTCAGTAAATTTGATTTTTTTGAAAAACTGTGTGAACATACTTCACAAGAATATGGTTTTTCTCCCGTGTGAGTTCTCATATGTGCACTTAAATTAGATTTTATAAAAAAAGAGTGCCCACAAACTTCACAAGAATGTGCCTTTTCACCAGTGTGTCTTCTCATATGTTTTAGTAAACTTGATTTATTGGAACAAGTGTATTCACACACTTCACAAGAATGTGACTTTTTTCTGTTTTCCATTTTATTTAACTTCAGTTAAAGTTTATATATCAAGAGGCTTACTACCCAGAGCTAACAATTGAACTTTATCTGAGATACAAATAGTATATTAAAGATACTAAGAATATGCACACACTTAACAAGAATGTCACTTTTAACTTTCTTTCTTTGAAGATTGTAATGCTGGATATGGTGCAGCCAAAATAGCTGCCAACATTCTCTTACTTTTTATTGAAACAAACCGAGTGCAATAAGTGTGATTTATCATGTTTCACGAAATGTGATATTTGAGAAAAAAAAATAAGAACACACTTCACAAGAATGTGAGTTCTCAAAGGTTTCTGAAAAAGCAAGGGCCCACTACAATCAGGCTTACACTTGAACTCTATATGAGATATGTAGCTATTAGAATGTTCCATTAAAATTCGTTATTTCTCAAACACTGAGTTTGTCAATAAATTGAGAACATAATTTTCCTCTCCACAATTAAGCATTTTCGTATGCTCTGTATCTTTCGTTTATTACTTTCAAGATGTGCAAATTTTCAACACTTATTTCAGTTATTTTGTTAAATGGTAATCTCCAGTAGAATAAGTGCTTTTGTCTTCTGTATAAAGGATTACTTTTCCATATAAAAATGTTTTAAGATGATTCCTGAAACATTTAATAAATGCAATCAAGCAGGAACATCTGTAAAGAAAAACAATAATAATAAAAATCAATATATTTGGTATTTATATTCACATAAGAATTCTGTTTAATATTATGTTGTTGAATTCACAACATCTTGATTAAGGCAAAAAATCAGACTAGGAAGATAATTATATATATATATATATATATATATATATATATATATATATATATATATATATATATACATCTGAAGTAAATCAAGTCTAACACAATCCTGTTTTGCAATGTCAGTATTTAGCAGAAAAAACATGTGTGTGCATTAGCTTTTTTGGGGTAATATATATATATATATATATATATATATATATATATATATATATATATATACATATATATATATATATACATATATATATATATATATATATATATGATTGTTGAGCTGGATTAAATCCGACGATATGAAATAAAATGGAGGTGGAAGGACCTGGATACTCAACGTTTCGCCCGATCTATGCGGGCTTCTTCATACATACATGTTTGATCAAAATAATGGAAATAATATTCCGACAAAATAGAGAAATAAAAAGGAACAAACCGTATTATGTGTTCAACCAGAGGAAGTCTCGAAATAAAGATGAAACGTTGATGAACACATACTACAGTTTATTCCTTTATATATATGTATATATATATATATATATATATATATATATATATATATATATATATATTAGGGTAGGTCGATTTTTATAACTTTTCTCGAAAATCAAAAACTTCTACGCAGGGAAAGTTGTGTGTTGGTATGATGAGTACTAATTAAAAAAAGTTTAGCTTTTCATCTTTCAGACGTGGTGAAAAATCGTTGTTTTTTAGACAATTTTATAAATATTTGAAAATTCCAGCCCAACCAAATTTATTAGATTAATCATTTTAGTAAATGAGTAGAGATATATTAAAATTAATATAAAAAAGTTAATTACCCCCCCCCTGCGTATGATCTTCATTTGACAACGTTAACTGAAGATGCAAGTAATAAAAAGTAATTCTGGGTCAGAATCTTTTCCATCTTATGCTTATTGTTGGCAAAATTTTGACCTTAAAATATTATTTTAGATTCTTACATTAAGTGGCTTCATACCTTGTCTGGAACGATTTCCATAAGAATAAAATTAAAATAAAAATGTCAAAAGTCATAAACACAACTGATTATCAATGATGGAATAGTCATTAAGAACGAAACGTGCTCAGAATTTATAAGGGAATCAATTTCTTTTTTTTGTTAATTGAAACTGCTCTAAACCCTTGATTCATCATTGGTAATCTTAGTTTCAAATTTATACACTAATTTTTAAACAGATTCATAAAAAATATCTCAAACCACACACAAATGTTAGCAATGATTATTGTTGCATTATTTCATAGTGTTCTGTAGTAAAGAAGAAAAAAAAGAAATAAAAAAAAAATATAAGACACAGCTGTTCCTTCCAAAAGGTCGAGCTCTTCAACGGGCATAAATAATTCACCGTCACAAAAAGAATTCGCCGTCACTTCTTCCAACCATCGTTTAACTCTCTGCGCTCTTCACCCCTGATTAAAAAAAGTACCGTTTATATGCTGCCCATTTCTCCACTTATGCAAATTGACTATCAACCAGAGCCATCTAGTTTTCCATTTCTCCAAACAGCCAATTTGCAAAGGGGGACAACTCAAACCACACAGAGCCATCTAGTTTTCCATTTCTCCAAACAGCCAATTTGCAAAGGGGGGCAACTCAAACCACTCGCCCCCTTGATCTACACGATCATCACATGTCAACCCATCACGTAGTCGCTCGATCAAACATGGCGGGCATCTCTCTCGCTGCGATCTCCACGGAGCCTCTTCGTGAACGTCGCTACTTGGCTCGACATCGCTGTCTTCTACTGATATCACCACTACTGGCCGCACATAAAGGATGTGTCGAGCGATGCCGTCGATAGATACATTGTTCGGGGACTGGACACTTGTCACAATGCCCCTCCCCCAGCGTGTGGTACAGCGAGCATCAGGCGGTTTGATCAACACTTCCTCTCCCACTCGCACAGTCACTCGCTTCTCGCCTTTCTCCGCGGGTACTTGTGCAGTTCGGGGATGCCGCCACTCGTACTTGAAGACTGCCCTCTGCGGCACTGACTCCACTTTTTGCCCTGACTTTGGAGCCATATTATACCAGAAGACAGCTTCTGGCGGTGAAATCTTGCCCCTTTCAGCTATAGCCTTAATGGTCCTGTGATGCCGCTCAACAATTCCGTTTCCGCCTGGTCTATATGCAGCCCTGAAATAGCGCCGCACTCCCCACTTATCCAACACATTCTCCATGGCAGCTGAGCGAAAGGCAGTTCCATTGTCCATTAGCACTTCTGTCACTGGACCCCTCTCCAAAAACACCTCTTCCAAGACCTTTGCAATTTCACCTGCATTTTCCGCCTTGATTTCCCTCCAAATGGCTACTCTTCCTGGTCCACTGTCGACCATTGACAGATACGGCCTCTGTCGATAGTACATTACGTCTATCGTCAATCTGCTCCAGTTCTCTGCCACCTGAACCTCACCAGCTTCGTGTCTACTCGGCGCAGGGTCGATTGATTGACACCAGCTGCATCTCTCAACCACTGTCCTAACGGCCTCCTTTGTGATTCTGGGGTCCACCTTCCTGGCCAAGAACAAGGTTCTATCCACTCCAAAATGGTGCATGTCATGCAAATCCTTCAGAGTGTCTTCATTTAAACAACATATTCCAACAGCCGCCTCATTCGGTACCTTTAGCCAGGTCTTCCGCACTCTCGTCATCACATCTGCTCTGTTCTTCGCTGAAGGAACGATAAGTTGAAGATCAAATTCCCTAATAATCTCCCTTAACATCATCAATCAACGCTTTACTAGCATCTTGGCAGCGCCTTTCGTTTTCACCCTCCTTTCTCCTGTAGCTTCGAACTGGATCCAAGAGAACACAGTGGCTGAGTCGGTCCTCACCTCAACATTCTGTAGCCCCCATTTCAAGGCTAAGTTGATGCCCTTCATAACCGAATCCAGTTCCGCCACATTTATGTGAGCCACGTCGTCCTTCTTCCACAACCAAGCAGTATCTTCTGCAGTAACACCACCTATTTCCAAGGTGACCCCCACTGCTATACAGCTTGCATCACACCACAGAACACCTGCACTGTGGGGTACATGCCAAACACCTCCTTCGAATTGCACACCTGCAGCCCTTGATGTTCTCCAAATCTCACGGAGTTCCTATATACCGTAACGCCCCCTAGTCGAGCAATTGAGACCATCCCTAACACCACATCGACACCCGTGACAATTTTCTTTATAACAATCGCCTGGATTGTTAGTGACATCCCATCAACTGAACGATACTTGTGCAATCGCACTTTACCTCTCTGTCGTCAACTGCCGTAATGCTGCTGGTTCCATCGCATGTGTCAACCATGTCTTTGGTGACAATTGTTGAAGTACGGCCTGTGTCGACAAGGACTTTTGCACTTCGTCCATTTAGGGTCACCTCTACTTGTGGTGACATAACATGAAGCGCCTTCATCGAATAAGTGGGGTAGCCACCGGCGCAGTGGCTTCCCCTGTTCGTTTTTTCCTGGGGACAGAATCTGCTGATGTGGCCGACTTCCCCACAGCGGTAACACGTGACTTCTGGCTTTGGCTCCCTGCACTTTTTCGCCATATGAGGCCCTTGGCATCGGTAGCATCTGCCAGAGAACCTGGGTCTCTACCACAGTCCTCTCTACTTTTCGTCCTTCACAATTTCCTGCTGCAGTTTGCTTCGTTGAGTGACAGCTACGATTCCCTGCTCACTCTTTTTTTTCTGGCCTGCACCCTCGCCTGTGTAATCAACTCCGCGACCTCCATAGTATTTACACCGGGCACTTGCTGCAGAGCTATAGAAATATGGTCCGGGAAGTCATTGATAAAGGCCATCTTAACCATCCATCGACGCCCTCCTCCATTTAATCCTGCTAGTCCCGTCAACCTCCTGATATTGTTGGCGTAAACATCGACAGGCTCTCCGGTCCACACCATACGGCTTAGTTTGCCATATGTCACAAACGGTCCTTCGGTAAATGCTTCCTTCAACTTTTTCCCAATGGCGTCAACAGACAGTCGATCCTCCTCCCACATCTCCAGATATAGGGCCAGAGCATCATCATCAAGATACAGTGGTATCAAGCTGGCTACATCCGCGATGTCCCGCAACTTAGCGACAAGTTTAACCTTGGTCAGACATCTCCCTCTCCAGAGAACGTCTTAAGTATTTCACTGCTGATCATCTTGGCTTCCATAGTTCCCGCCGAAATAGCTTGTAGTGAAGTAGAAAAAAAAAGAAATAAAAAAAAATATATAAGACACAGCTGTTCCTTCCAAAAGGTCGAGATCTTCAACGTCCAAAAATAATTCACTGTCACAAAAAGAATTCGCCGTCACTTCTTCCAACTGTCGTTTCACTCTGCGCTCTTCACCCCTGCTTAAAAAAAGTACCGTTTATATGCTGCCCATTTCTCCACTTATGCAAATTGACTATCAACGAGAGCCATCTAGTTTTCCATTTCTCCAAACAACCAATTTTCAAAGGGGGACAACTCAAACCACACAGAGCCATCTAGTTTTCCATTTCTCCAAACAGCCAATTTGCAAAGGGGGACAACTCAAACCACATTTTCTACATAAGATCCTTTTGAATCAAGCAAGACCTCATTTCTCGACATAACACTTTTGCAATAATATACTTGTGTCTTCTTTCAAATCCATAGACCAACTGAGAAGCCTCTTTGGTTAATTTTACTGCCTTTTCGACACTTTGCAAATGTGCAGGTAAATCAGAAAAATCTAGTTTCTTCCCAATCAACGATGAATCCTGAAGTTCCTCACCTGAAAATTCTTCAGACTCCACTTTGCGATAAGTTGATTAAATGAAACCAATGTGAAGCTTGGAAATTTATTGTTGATATTTTTTAGGCAAGGTTTCGTTGATGGGATAGAGGTTGAAGATTAGCTTCAATTTAGAACCTATTCGATTGGTAACTTTCTTTTGAACACTGTCCAGGAGTGAGAGACAGTAGCCCAAATATGACAATAATATTCAATACATGGGCGAATGGTGGTATTGTAGATATACAGAATACTTTAAGGCATAAGTAACTTTCTAGTATGGTAGAAGAGCCCAGCTTCCTCACAGCAACAGTATGTATCTGTTGATGTATCTGTTCGACCTCATGTTTCCTGTGAATGTTAAGCACTTTTATGTAATCTTGTAATTTTTAAAGGAAACGAGCTTAGTCTTGGCAGCATTAAACGTTACAATCCATTTTTGTTCCATTCCACTACAAACTGCAGGTCTTCCTCTAGGGTTTCAACGTTGTCAGCAAATATGCCTATCTCAGAGACAATTTTTTCAGGGAGGTCTTTTTTGAATATCAGAAATAATAAAGGTCCAAGTTTTGATGTACGACCATCGAGGAAAACCTGGACTTTTGTTTAAAAATAAGTATGTTAAATATTCATCCTGTAATACCATATGATCTGATTTTCAGAAGACCATCGTGCAATTCTCTGTCAAAAGCCTTAGATATGTAGAGGATAGGATGCTCGTTATTGTAGTTGGCTATCCCATCCTCATATGTTGTTGGGTGATTGAAGCAAAAGTTTTGTAATGAAGAGACGAAGTGATATACAAATAAATATAAACAAATAGTAAGAATAAAAATTAAGAGTTCAGTGCAAAGAGATTACTTGCGATTATAGGCAACAAAGAGTGCAATATCCTCACATCTTTACTTGTCGAGGGTGCCAACAAAAAGAGTAAGACATCTATAAAAAAAAGAATTGACATATCTGCCTTGCCCTCTGGTGTCAAGGCACTGTCTTACCAAAGTTAAATGGTGAGAATCCTATTTAGCTTAAGAGTACAGTCTGTTGGCTGGGAAATTTGAATTTCTACAGATATCTTAAGGGCTACTACCTCCCCTCCTGGTTGTAGCTGAATTGAACAACACTCCGTTGGTTCTACTGATGGTTACAAAATGATGTGCACAAGAACAACCATCATACGAATGCGAACACTTCAAGCTATTCCGGCCGTTATGATGGTGCAAATACAACTAAGTAGAATGCGCTGCTCAATACCAAAGGCAGTGAGAGAAGGCACCAGATAATCGGTGTACCACAAGGTTTGGCCAGGGTCAGGTAACTGCGATAATCAGTCCACAATCCATCTTTCAGGATGGGATGCCCCACCACGTGAAGGACCTGTGCGCCCGATACTGTGTCAAAAGATTTCAACAGCAAAACATCCTCAAAAAGCATGTCGGGAAGTCTTATATCTGATGACAAAACAGACTCAGAAGACACGCGTGCTCCTGTGGAAGAGACCCCACAATTGCGAAGAAGGACCCAACAAAGAAAACCACTGCCGGGATGCAACCTATGTTGATTCAGATCATGAAGTGGGTGGGGAGTAGCAGAACTGAACAAGACTCCATTGGTTCTACATAGGTTACAAAATGATGAGCACAATAACCATCATCATTTGCATTAGGAACCGTCCAGAAAAGAGAAAGATATGCAAATAATGGTACTGTCACAATTAAAAGCCTGTATATAAGGATGATTTTTTTGCGCGACGGTCAGAATGTAATCGTGATTTGTGGTGATGACGAGGAAGAAGAGATGAGAAATCAAAATGAAGATAGCTTTACACAATCTTCTGATTTTTTTTATTCGCCAAGTTAAAACATAATTTCAACGCTTCAATGGTGCATATGTTCAGAGATTACAGTAAAGATATCTGCAGTAGAGCTTGCCAAAATCCATATTCTTGTTCGGACAGAAGTTTAGCAACTGTAAGGTGGTTAACTAGAGCTAATTATGAACTCAAATATATTTGGCAAAAAGAGGGAGAAGGGTAATAGGGCAATAATTTAAGGCATCAGTTCTTCAGCCAGAATTCTTGTAAACGGCTACCACAGAAGCAGTTTTACAACAGTAAAGGAAGCAAGATTCGTTAAGGCATTTGTTGAAGAGTTTGGGGAGAATTGAGCAATCTCAGCTGAACATTTTTTTTAATACTATAGGCGGATCAAGTTAACATACTTTTGAGGTGTCTAGGTTTTTATATATCATTTACTCTAGAAAGGCTGATTTTAAGGGGAGATTGTGGATTGACCATTATTTACTGCACTGCCTAAGGAAGTAAAGGAGGAGATGTGAGCTATGTTTGGATAATGTTGCCATAACATGTCAAACAAGTTGCAGTGGAAGATCGAATAGCTGACCAGAAGGACATGTTTGTCTATCATTTTAGAGTTGAGTAGGATGTCAAAGAAAGATGATCTGAACGGTATATCCTCCTGAGAAAGGGGGCAGTCTCAGACGTGAGAGATATAAGAACTAACCACCCAAGCAAAGATCGTTGATCACACCTCTGCTGGACGTAATGCCTGGAAGTGAAATAAAATATGTATAACAGCAAATTATTCCTCTTGAGCTGTTGAAACGTTTTGTTACAACAGATTTTCAGCTCCAACACGGACGGATGGCAACTCCTCCAGGGAGGCCAATAGAAAAGTAAGCAACAGCAAAAAAACAGGTATGTTGTCAAATTTATATGTTTATGTAATTATGTTGACACACACATATGCATCAACACGTAGACGAAATAAACCACAGGCCGTAAATGGATGTAAATGCATGGTTTAGAAAGTGAAGACGCACAATACATATTTAGTGACACATATACACAAGCACAAATAGTAAAATATATGTCAGTCAATTCCTCAATATATATGTTAATCTGAATGCCGCATAATAAGGCAAGATAGCATATATATACATATATATATATATATATATATATATATATATATGTCATATATGGCTGTTTGGTTTTAACATACATCGGTTTGGTATGCCACTATGTAACAGTTGGTATGCATCCAACTCCGCTTTAGACAAATCAAAACATAATAGATTTTTATTTGTGGACAGAAGCCACACTCGATACTTTGAAAATCAATTCTTTCCTATCTTCGACCTATCATTATAAACCTAGACTCCTCAAAGGTGTCTGATCTGGATCCAATCCTTGCTGTACTATTTAAAATGTTCTGTTTATTATTATTATTATTATTATTATTATTATTATTATTATTATTATTATTATTATTATTACTACTACACAATCTTTAATTATTATTCTCTCCACTCTCCAACAAATACCTTGCTGAATTTTGCTTTTCTGGCTGCTGTAAAATTGTCACTCTGGTACCAGTTTTCAAGAATTTTCCAGAAAGTACTAAACTAAGTTATCGCCCTATTCGCCTTCTCCCTCTCTTTGCAAAAATCTTTAAGTATTTCATGGTTCATTGCATCATGAATGCTACCTACTTTCTGACAGACAATATGGATTTAAGCAAGTGTGTTCCACTGTATTGTATCCAAACTATAATCTCTGTCATATGTAGATAAACACTGGATAAAACAAGGTAGGATAGGGCAGTAGCTCTAGACTTATTTAAGGCCACAGACGGTCTGTTATGAAGAATTTTTCTTGAAAATTAAATTTTATGGCATTAATGGTGATAACTTGATATAATCTAATCCTTTTCTTAAAAGAGAAAGATCCAAGTTGTCCTCGATGATTGTATCTCAAAACATGATAGAAATACAAGTGAGACACAAGGGTTAATCCTTGGACCGTTATTATTTCATTATATTCAGAAATGACTTTCCTGATAAATTGCCCCCACGATGGGGGCATTTGCTGATGAAACCTTACTGTATAGTTGACATGAGGGGAGATCGAGAAAACTTAAAGACTGATATTTAAATAAAGTGCCATCCTATTTAGTATTTGTTTGTTTTATATAAAAATGGTGAAGGGTTCAATTTTTTAAATATCAATCTAAGATTTATGAAGGCGAATAGTTTTTACTCATCTATTTTATTTTTATTTTTTATATAAAAACAATCTCCCCTCATTAACATTATTATTTAGAAAATCAATCTTAATAGGTTATTGGCTGTCTTGTTTGAACTTTCACTTAACAATTTAATAAACAAAAAGAGCATTTTCAGTACTTGTGCACTTTTGCTACCATTTTTTTTACATAGGAATCACCACATTATCAAGGCCAAGAGGCCACTCAAGGATAAGGGTTAAAGAGTGTACATTAGAAATTGGAAAATATAGTAATCATTAGTAATGAAAATTTGGTAAATGTGATAACTTATATGGAACGGCTCATCAAGAACTTATTTACGTTAGACTTGAAGACAACCATATTGTAGTCAGCCGGAAAGCAGGAAAACGGAAAACAATTCCATAGGCGTGCAGTTCTAAGAAAGAAGCTTTGTTCATGGAATCTAGGTTTAGGTTTAGGCACAGATAAAGAGTGGGGGGAATTATTGATAGTGTTTACAGCTAGACGAGTGTTTCTTGTGAAAGTTTGGCGAGGGGGGACCATAGATTGAAGCTCAGTCGAACACTTTCCATGAAATTGCTGAAATAATGATGTAATTATTTTGAAAATCATTCTTAACACGGAATGGGTGCTTTGACACTATTCTGTGTTTACACCTAACAATTTAACAAAAAATGATATCGTGAAGCTTGAATTTGACCTAAAAAAACTATATAAAAATAGTGCGGTGGCAAAAGTGCACAAGCACCAATTTTTTTTATTATGGACAAAAACGAACAAGTGATAAAAAACGAATATATACCAAATAAATTTTACCAAAGGCAATATTAGTTATATTTCTAGCAACTAAGACATTTTTTTGTTTTAAATTATTTTGAGGTGTTTATTTATTTGAAAAAATAGTGAGGAATTGTACATTAGTACAAGAAAAAGGGGCGAACACCAAATGGTTGGAGTCCAGATAATCGCCTGTAAAGGAAAATTATTAAATTAAATAAAATACTCACAAAAATACATTTAATATATGTCTTATTGATACTTTTTGCTAAGTTTTGTTATGCTCGACTATATTTTATGGTATCTTTTGGTTATTAAATTGCTAGGTCAAAGTACAGAATAGTTAATACCAGATTGCTAGGTGTGTCAGAAATTTCGTGAAAAATAGTGAATAATTCCACCCCATCTTTCCAAGCGTATAACTGCTCAAAAAATTTAATTCAACCCCTATTTTTTTTCGATTAAAGGAGCAAGAACCAAGGTTTCATTTAAAAAAAATAAAAAAAATAAAAAACAACGTGTTTTTTTTTAAAATGTTTTAAACTTCGGACTTTACAGGTAAATTTCTAAAAAACACTACTTTTTTGTTTTAAATTTGAATATATTATTTATTGACCTTTTCTCTTCAATTTGTGATGTATAAAACTTTGGTGAGTAAATTATTTATTTACTTTTTAATAGACACTTGAAAATGGGGGGCGTGAATTAAAAAAACGTTTGTCTAAAATATTATATTCTGTTTATTGGAAAGAGCATAAAATTTCACATTGACCCTGAAAATATCATAAAAATAGAATCAATAGAAAAATTTGGATAGATTTTTAAAGTTTAAAAATTGAAAAATATTGAGTTCGTAAAATTCATTACTGTTTTTTAAAAAAAAAAAACAATGTTTCTATTACTTTTAAAACAACTTTAATAGTTTATTTTGGAAGTATAATCTATAAAGAAAATAAACAACCCACTTTTAAAGGAGAAATTACGAGTTTTTTTACTATTTTATTCGCAGTTTCGTGTTATGAGGCTGTTGAAATGTAGCACAAAACAGATTTTTACAAATTTTTCCAATTTTTTTAATACATTACGTTCCTACTAATTGGCGATGGCTAATAAATCGGTGCTCATTTTATGTAAATTTTATAAACTAAAGTGTTTCCAATTCAAATAGCAAACGAACATCTCTAGCGACATAATAGGCAGGCGTACATGGAAGAAATAAAATTTTAAAACAATTAAATATTGAAAAAAAAGTTTTTATGTTGGGTCGTTTAACAATTCGACCAACTTCCATTTAATTATTGTAACTAATAATATTTTTTTTATAAATCACATTTTTAAAACTAAAATTACTATATTTTTAAGAATTGAATACATATTTTAACATTTTCTTTTTAATCTGAGATTGATACATTTTATTCACGTCCGTTATGAAGCATGTCGGAAACAATATTTTTTTTAATTTATTGGATTGCAGTAAAAACAAACTTCATTTAATATTTAGTTTTTTTTTTTTTTTAAGTTATTGAATGGTAATTACTTTAAGGGTAAAAAAAAGAAACTTACGTTTCATTCCAGGAATTCAATACGAAAAAAAAAAAAAACGGGTTGAATTCGTTTTCGTCTTTTGTATTCAAAGCAGAAAGTTTGTTTCGTTTGTTAGGATTTCTTCAGTAAATGGATACAAGTTTTTATTTCGTGTGTCCAATTCATTAAGAAATAAAATATATGAAAATATAAAAGAATGAAATTTAAAAGATGGAAAACACGATTTAAACGTGAAATTAATTAAAGGGAAAAACGTCTGCTAAGAAAAATGAATTTAGGTCATCGAAATACGGTGTAATCATTATTTTGTTCCTCGTGTAAAAATATAACTTTATTAGTTAAGCGACCCGAATTGTTTTCGTATCAAGTTTAGATTATATTTGTCAACGTTTGGAATTCTTTACTGAATTGCTCTTTTGTGAATAAATTATATATATATATATATATATATATATATATATATATATATATATATATATATATATATATATATATATATATATATATATATATGTATATATATATATGTATGTATATATATATATATATACATATATATATATATATATATATATATATATATATATACATATATATATATATATATATATATATATATATATATATATATATATATGAAACAAAATTGTAGTAGGCAAAACAACAAAAAAATACAACTAAAAACAGAAGGAACAAAAACTCGCTTCTTGCAGACACGTGGGTCGTAACAAGCACAATCTACTCGACAGAATCACCTACACACAATCTGCAGAACGCTCCCTCTCCTTTCCCGTGTCCTGCCTTTATAGCGGCCGGGAATGACGTATTTGCATAATCGCGCGAGAGCAGACGTGATTCAACGATAATTACATTGGGTAAACGCTAATAAAAGCCCACGGACACCATCTTGGAACTCTCTCTTCCGCTCAGCCCAAAACAGACGTATCCGAGATAAGCTCTCTATTTCTCATTTTGCTTACTGCTAATTCTGTTACACTTCCCCCCCCCTGATCTCATGATCAAAAACGGGCCAGGGGGGGCACTCGTTTTTGTCGGGTACTTCTTCGAAGAATCAGAGGCAGCACTTCCTCCTTGTCATCTTCCTCATTACCACCGTTATTGCCGCCAGTCTATTCCATAGGCGGTGTTTCACAATCTGGGCAGGGACAGGGGGGGCAGTATCCATCTTTGTCGGGTACTCCTTCGTAAAGGCAAGACGGGTGGTCCCTCTTCCGCTTCTTCAGTATGTGCATTATATGGCTCTCCATCGTCCTGCATTATACTCTCTGCTCATTCAGAAGACATTGTACTGTCTTCCTCTTCCTCTGATGTAACAACATAATGGCGAGGGCGCAGATCTTTCACGTGGCGAGGCACACCGTCCACCAAAATCGATTGAGGGCTGATTACCTTGGTCACCTCACCCTTGCCGAACCTCGTGGTACATCGATTTTGCGGTCTTTTGACCCAGACGCAATCTCCAACCTGGTAAGAGCTGTCCTTGGAATCTGCAGATGCAGTTGCGAGATTGGTCTCCTTTACTTGAACTTCGTATCGATAAATCCTGTTGGCAGGTGCAGTGAAGGGAGATGTGTCCTCTCTTGGTGTGATGTTATACCAGTAGACAGCTTCCTGTTTGGGACAGCGCATTCTAGCGACTATTCGCTTCACTGTATGGTGACATCGCTCCGCTATGCCATTCCCGGCTGCAGCGTATGCACAACGGAATCGCAAGTGAACTCCCCATTTATGTGCAAATGCTTGGAATGTGTTGCTGCAGAAAGCCGTGTCATTGTCTAAAAGGATTTCATGCGGCGAGCCACGCTCGAGGAACACTGTTTCAAACTGATGGATCACGCTTGCCGAGTCCTGCCTTGCCAATTTCCTCCAAATGGAGAAACGCGATGGGCCACAGTCTGTCAGAGTTAAAAAATGGAAGGTGCTATAATGCGTGATATCTATTCCAATTCTTTGGTAATTCTCGTTAACTTCCAGCTTTCCCTTTTCCCACCTGACTGGCGCTGGGTCAATGGACTGACATTCCTCACATTTCTGTATGACCGTTTTAACGGTTGTTTTTGTCGTGGTTGGGCAACTTCTCCTGACAAAGTAGGTAGTGCGTCGCACCCCCGGATGTCCACTACCTTTGTGAATAGCCATGATTTGACTCTCATCCAGCTCGTCTGTGTGAACCGCGCCTATCACCGGGTCAGGCCCGTTTTTCTTTTTCATTGCCTCAAACCATGTCTGTGGTACTCGTGTCAATCGGTCAGCAATGTTTCGTGCTGAAGAAACCAGCGTCACGTCCACTGTCAGCCCATACTCTTTCACAAGCTCCTTTAGAGTGCTTAGTCGCCTCCTAATAAGCATCTCGCTTGCTACTTTGGTGCGCACTCGCACCTTTCCAGTTAGCATGTCCGAGACCCAATGGTATACACAGATAGAATCTGTCTTTATGTGTAGCACTTTGCTCTGCCACTGTAGAGCCAAATTAATACCTTTCAATACGGCATCCAGCTCGGCTAAGTTGATATGTTGAGAGTCACCTTCAGGTCGCAGCCAACATTAATCCTCCAACACAGTTTCGTGCATCTCCAAGGCTGCACCAATTGCTAGGGAGCTAGCATCGACCTATACATTCAGCTCTTTGCCATCCACACACCAATTTCCCCAGACCGGATCGTTCCGCTGCACAGATTCCAAGGTTTCGAACATCATATGATGCAGTACGGCGTCCCTTGCTTCATCGTCCCAGCCCTTCGTTACCGGACTTACTCTCCTTCTGAGTATTCCACAAGCCACACGAAGCCAACCGCACACCGGAAAGTGCCCGACAATTCGACCACACAGGGAAAACATTGTCCATCGCGTAACAATGCTGGGAGCTTCTGGAATTGCATTTCCTCGCTTCCACCGTTGTTCACTGTGTTCCATCCAGACCGCCAATCCCAGCACTCGTGCACCGTCCTTCAACCGCTCCGGGTTCTTGAACTCTAGCCCAAACTGCGCTAGGTGTTCTCTTACATGGGTTGCGGGCACCACGTCCTCGTTGACAAAAATGTCATCGATGTAAGCAGATGCTGCACGGCTTACAACTTCTTCCTGAGACAGTACTTTGCTGACAATTTCTCTCATGATCAGGGGAGCCACATTCAAACCGAACCCCAGACGGGTCAGGCAATATTTTTCCCATCGATTTCCACAGTCTGGTATGGCCACAGTGTCCATGGACCCGGACTTGTAGGCATGCTCTCCTGAGGTCCAGTAGAGACACGTTAGCACCTTTTTTTCGCCATTCGCGCAGCTTAGCCGCACAAACATCTGCTTTGGCTGTAAACGTGTCTACGTAATGATTTAGCTCCCGGTAGTCCATTACCGGGCGCACTTTGGCTTTGTTCTGCTGCATCACAGCCATCAGGGGAATTAGGCCTTTGGGAGGTCACAATTTATCCTCTGGGTACGGCACGAGCCAACCATTAGCTATCCAGGTGCGGAGCTCCTGCGTGTATTCTTCACGGATTTCCGCCGGCACTGGGTATTCTGACACTCGATTGTGTAGTCTTTCAGTGGGTGGTCCTCAGACCACTTCCCCGATGCGGTCCACGTTCGGTTTTGATGATCAAAGGTGGCGGTGAAATCTGGTTCATTAATAGAAATGGCTGCGCATTTAATATTTTTCCTGTCGCCCAGCCGCACTGATCCTGTAGGGTTGACAACAACACCGCCCAGAGGTTTTATGGCCTCGATCCCTAGAAGTAAGCCAAACCCCAGCGGTTTGCCACGCACCACCAACACATCGATTCTGGCAGACACACCTTCGTCAGTGGACACAGAGACCGCCCCAACACCGCAGCACGCATGGGACATTCCACCAATCGTTTTGACATCTACATTCGTTTTTCTCCAAGACCGACACCGGTCTGCATGTAAAATAGTCCTAGAGCATCCTGTATCAATAAGCGCCAAACATCGCGTCCCGTAAACCTGGATGCTTATCACCTGGAGCGTTGTGTTCGCATCTTTGTGGGGAAGGAGACTGGCGCTTATGCGTCCTCCCCGTGCTCGTTTTCCGAGCAATTCCGAGCCCAGTGTCCACTCTCACCACAACGGTAACACCGTGTTCCACGTTTTCGACAGTCCTTTGCAAAGTGGCCTTTCGTATTCCACTTGAAACAGGTCACACTAACAGAAATATTCTGGGCCCTGTGGTTGTTGGGTGAGCGTGTGGCCGCAACCACGTCCTGATTGTGTTTCCCAGTCGTAGTCAAAATTCTTGCTCTCGACATTAGTTCCCCCATGGTCAGGACTTTGATGTTCGGTACCTGTTGAAGAGCAATTGAGATAGCGTCAGGGAACCCAGTGACGAAAGTCAATTTTATGAGTCTCTCTAAGCCATCTCCTGTGAATCCGGCCGATCCAACCAACTGCCTGATTTTGTTGGCGTAATCATCCACATGTTCGCCAGCCCATCTAACCATAGTTATTTTTCTGTATGCTGCAAACGCATCGTCGGTAAATGCCTCCTTTAATCGGGCCTTCATCCGGTCTATTTCTCTTTAATCGTCCTCCTCCATTTCCATGTAGAGGGCCAGTGCATCACCTTCCAGATATAAAGGTAGCAGACTCGCTACATCATCCACCTGCTGAAGATGTGCGACAAGTCTCACTTTTTTCAGCCACGGTACAACGTCTCCCTCGCCAAAGAACGGCTTGATAATATCGCTGCTTATCCGCACCTTCGCCATAGTCGGGCCGAAATCGCTTTAAACAAAAATGTAGTATGCAAAACAAAAAAATACAACTAAAAACAGACTGAACAAAAACTCGCTTCTCGCAGACACGTGGGTCGTAACAAACACAATCTATTCGCCAGAATCACCTACACACAATCTGCAGAACGCCCCCTCTCCTTTCCAGTGTCCTGCCTTTATAGCAGCCGGGAACGACATATTTGCATAATCGCGCAAGAACAGACGTGATTCAACGATAATTACATTGGGTAAACGCTAATAAAAGCCCATGGACGCCATCTTGAAACTCTCTCTTTCGCTCAACCCAAAACAGACGTATCCGAGGTAAGCTCTATTTCTCATTTTGATTACTTCTAATTCTGCTACAGATATATAAACACTCTGAAATATATATGCACACCCAAATGACGGTTCTCAGAATGGACCCACTATTGAACACAATTAATTGTCTATGCTAATGACGAGAATAGGAGACAACTTACATCTAAGTTATTTACTGAAACGCTTTTTACCGTCATAAGTTTTTGTTACATAATATTGTTTTTGTAAATTAATTATTTTCGCAACACATTTATTACAAAGAACATGAACATTGAAATAATGTGTAAAAATAGTTATTTAAATGACTTATTTTCACAAAAAATGTATTACAAAAAAATGAACATTGAAGTAATGTGTAAGAATATTGTTTTTATGAATTAGTTATTTTCACAACACATTTTTTACAAAGTACAGGAACATTGAAATATTGTGCAAAAAGAGTGTTTTTTTTATTAATTTATTTTCGCAACACATTTATTACAAAGAATATGAACATTGAAATATTGTGTAAAAATATTGTTTTTGTGAATTAGTTATTTTCACAACACATTTATTACAAAGAATATAAACATTGAAATATTGTGTAAAAATATTGTTTTTGTGAATTAGTTATTTTCACAACACATTTATTACAAAGAATATGAACATTGAAATAATGTGTAAAAATATTGTTTTCGTAAATTAATTGTTTTCACAACACATTTATTACAAAAACATGAACATTGAAATGTGTAAAATATTGTTTTTGTAAATTAGTTATTTTCACAACACATTTATTACAAATAATATGAACATTGAAATAATGTGTGAAAATATTGTTTTTGTAAATTAGTTATTATTATTTTATCTTTTGCTGTTATATCCTGAGCTCCTTCTTTATATTTATATTAAATCAGTTTGATTGCATCAGGTGGTTACCTTTTTGAGATTTGTTTTCAAAATACCAGAGGAGTTCATGAGATAATTTCATATCTGCCGTTAGTGGTTCCACAACAGTTTTGCTTTCGTCGACTATACTGTTATTAAACAACCCTTTATTACCCCATATATTGATATATATATATATATATATATATATATATATATATATATATATATATATATATATATATTCTTTTTAATATATTATTAAAGTAGTGGTCTGGGATAATTATCAATACATGTTTGAACACGGAATACTCTTTTCAAGTTTTCTAAAAACAAATATTTGCTCCTACAAATGTTGTTCATTATATTTTTCAGCTGTTAATGAACAATTATTTATTTATAACCATTATAGTAATAGCGATCAACTAATTAGGTCAATAAATTTGATTTTTTCATAAGGCGAGTGGTTTGCAAAAACATAGCATTTATTTTTTTGTGTACTTTTTACTAAACTTTGTTTCTGAGAAAAATATATTCCCACATTTCGTAAGAATGTTTTTTTCTTATATTACGATCAAAATGTAAGATGATTTAATAAGAATACCTTGCCCGTTCCATAGCTTCTATTAGTTTTCTTTAAAATTCATAACGGCTTGGTCTTCCAAAGATTGTTTATATATTTCCTATAAATTTTCCTATTTGCTCCAAGTTTAACTGTCAACGATTTGCCGTCATTAAACAATTCTTGTGAGATATACCCTTTCCAATCTAAACAGTGATCCTTTGAGCCTTTGACCTATGTAACCTTTGACCTATGTAACCTTTGACCTATGTAACCTTTGAGCTATGTAACCTTTGACCTATGTAACCTTTAAATATAATACCTTTTGGAAATTTTCATAATGGGAGTTTGTAGAACATTGTTATGCATGGGTCTTGCTTTTATTTATTGTGTATTTTTTTATGTGAGTACGTACATGTGATTTTCGAGGATAAGAATATCCACACACGTCACAAGAATATGGCCTTTCCCCTGTGTGAGTTCTGATGTGTCTCATAAATGCTGATGCTTCAATACAAGAATATCCACACACTTCACAAGAATGTGACTTTTCCCCAGTATGAGTTCTTTTATGTCTCACTAATCTTGATGCTTGAGCACAAGAATATCCACACACTTCACAAGAATATGGTTTTTCTCCAGTGTGAGTTCTAATATGTTGATCTAACGTGGTTTTTTGAGAACAAGAATATCCACACACTTCACAATAATGTGGCTTTTCCTCAGGATGAGATTTCATCTGTCTTATTAAATTGGATTTTTTAGAACAGGAATATCCACACAGTTCACAACAATGTTGCTTTTCCCCAGAGTGAATTTTCACATGTGACACTAACGCTGATTTTTGTGAACAAGAATATTTACGTTGTCAACAAGAATATGGCTTTTCCCCAGTGTGAGTTCTCATATGTGTCACTAACGTTGATTTGTGCGAAAAAGAATATCCACACACTTCACAAGAATATGGCTTTTCTCCAGTGTGAGTTCTCATATGTTGATCTAATGTTGATTTTTTGGAACAAGAAAAGCCACACACTTCACAAGAATGTGGCTTTTCGCTGGTGTGAGTTCTTACATGTGCCATTAATGTAGATTTTTTAGAACAAAAATATCCATAGAGTTAACAATAATTTTGTTCATTGTGTATTTTCATATCGTTCACTGACTTTGATTTTCTCCAATATAAATATCAGAATTTTGCTCGTCCTCATTGTGTAACTCCAGTTTCTCAACTATTTCAGAAAATCTGTTAAATAATAATATCCGGATATATACAGTTAAAAAATAGTATCCAGATGGTTCTATTATTTTCTACATATCTATAGAAAGATCTTTAAAGAAAATGATGATCCATTAACATTCAATAAAGGTTTTCAAGCAGGAACACCTGTGAATAAAAAATAAATGAAATTAATTATTATTAGTATCGTCGTTCAGTTTAGTTGTCCATACTGTAAAATAACTTTGGAATATTATAGATTTTTCAATGATCTATCTGACTATGTTAAAAATATTTGAATATAATGAAACTATACTTTATATTTGGGATACTTAGGATATTTGAATTTGTGAGTTTTAGGGAGTATGGAGTAATCACTTAATGGCAATTACTGGTTCAGTCGGATCTTTAAGAATGATATTTTGTTTAAATTAAAGTAAGAAGTTATAATCGAGACAAATATTGGTATTTTCTATTTTCGATACATGTGTTTCTTAGGATATGCCACAAATATATACTGAATATATATACATAATATATATATATATATATATATATATATATATATATATATATACATATACTAATCATTGTATTAAAAAAAGATTATATATATGTAATGAACTCTCATTCTTGCATTTTAATTCTCCGTGTTTATTTGGAGTTGTATATTTACATTTTTGTTTATTTTCTCTAAGACTTTGCGGGTGAGATTTTTTTTACATTTGTATCTCTAGTTTGACACTTTAACAGATATGCAGTCTGTTGCCTGAAAGTTTCCCGGATATATATTTACCGACATGTTACGTTTCAATTAATCTTTAAAAAAATATCTCATAACACTCTGTACTTCGATATCAATTTCACCAAACATCAGCTTTTTTTCTAATTCTGTCATCATTCATTCTCAATATATACGATGACCAGCAAACCTGCGATGGCATGGGGAAGTTATCAATCCCTGTAATCTTATATTTGAAAATAAATCCATATCTGCAACCTTGTAACAGATTGAATGAGCACACATTCTCCACCGGCAAAATTTGTAGAAGATATTTAGCTTGGAAATGTGCTATTAGTATGATGTCAATGTTTCTGAATTATATAAAAATCTAAACAATCGTCTACATACCGCATTGGTTTTTGCGATTTCAGAAGAACTGTCATCACCATTTATTTTGATTCTTGAGTAAATTATTTTACATATTTATTTCTGTCAACAGATGTACAGCTGCATTCTGTTTCACTCAAACAACTTGTTTGAATGTTGGCTTAGACTTTTTTGTAATTTTAATTGTTAGTCTAAAAACATTTGCACTGTTCAACTCCAGAAGTACCTTCGCTTTTTCATTAGATGCAGCAACGAGTAAATCAGCAGCAAAATTGGTTTTAATGGTTTTTCAGACAAGTGTTTTTCTTTGAAGCGCTAGTTATTAAAAAGCCTTCAATTAATAATCAAGTAAAATTAAATGCAAAAATCATCAAACACATGATTAGGCATCACCAAAAAAAGAAAAAACATTTTTATGACTTCATGAAAATATATGAAGTCTTCCATATATTAGCAAGAAATCAGAGTCTTCAAAACTATCTACAAAGCAGTTCTATTTATAGTGACAAAACATTTTTATGGCTAGAAACACCGTATAGACTTTCTGATTCTTCTCTAAAAATACCATGGTGTGAGCATCAAACAACTCATAACTTCATGACTCGTGCTAGAGGCTAAATGATGTCATTGAGGAGGCGAGCTGTTTGCACCCAGCGAATAATGTGCAGCATATTAACTTGGTAAAACTGGATGCTAAATGTTAAAATGAGTAAAACTGGTATTGTTCCAGCGGCAGACGAAGATTCTACATATCAAGACATGTTCAGTCTACATTTAGCGATGGACAACAGATACTTAGAAAGGGAAATCACAATTCTCTACACAAGCAAGTAAATGTTGACATGAAGTTAGCTCATGGCTTGTTTCGAGATTATGAGCTAAAAGTAGATGTGGCACTAGAAAAGACAGGAGAAAATAAAGTTGACCAACTGGCAAGAGTGCCACAACGATGAAGCAGTAATTTAAAATTTAATGTTGAGCCAATTCTACTGCATATAACTTTAAAAGTAAGCACATTACACACATCCAGCATCATAAAACGCACATTATACTTTGCTAAGCAAAAAGGACAACTGTGTTGAAAAAAATGGTCGGATCCTTCTATCGATCCAGTAGATATCTCACTGCTGATGCAATTCTCTATCTATATAAGAGCCAGATACGTCCAGGGATGGAATACTGTTGTCACATATAGGCAGCAGCTGCTAGAAAAGACTTGTCCTGCCTTGATAGGGTTCAAAATAGATTTGGTGGCCTGGTGGGAGATGTCCTTTTCTCTTCACTGCAACCTCTATCTCACAGAGAGATATTGCGAGTTTGTCTCTGCTTTATCGTTATTTCCATGGAAAGTGTTCGACTGAGCTTTAATCTATGGTCCCCCCCCTCGCCAAACTTTCACAAGAAACACTAGACTAGCTGAAAACATTATCAATAATCTGTGCCTAAACCTAAACATAGATTCCATGATCAAAGCTTATTTCTTAGAACTGCACGCCTGTGGAATTGTCTTCCGTTTTCCTGCTTTCCAGTTGTCTATAATATGGTTGTCTTCAAGTTCAACGTGAACAGGTTTCTGATGAGCTGTTCCACTTAAGTTAACAAATTTACCGAACTTCCATTACTATCGATTACTATATTGTCCTTTTGACTACTCTACACTCTTTAACCCTTATCCTTGAATGGCCTATCGGCCTTGATAAGTGGTGACGCCAATGTAAAAAAAACTGATGTGCGAATAGTGGTTAAGACCATCCACAGGTTTTGGAGGCGACTTTCGTCTTGAATACATTTAACCTGATATATATATATATATATATATATATATATATATATATATATATATATATATATATAACATACTTAAATGCCTTTTATAACTCCCCTCTCACTCAACCTGATCCTTCCACTGACCCTAGAACTGGCACACTCTCCCCTTCCCCATGATACTAACCCTACCACTACAGCCACCAACAATAACAGCGTCATCAGACCCACTGACCCCCACCACACCTTTGCTTGCAAACCAGCTACTATTTAAATAAATCCTCTCGATATTTACCAGCAAATCTCTCGCACAAATTCTTGAAGATGTGTAAATGATTACACGAAAAGTTAACAGTCAAAACCCGCTGACACTTTGATATGAAAAAATGCTTTGACCATACATCCATACCCTCGATGTCTATAAAAAAGATATTATGGAGAAATGTAAAAATAAAAACGGTATATATATATATATATATATATATATATCTATCTATATATATATATATATATATATATATATATATATCGTCAGCTTTTATTGTGGCTGACACTCAGAAATCCCTCACTTTACAACAGGCATCTGTGTATTTCATTGAGAGACAGCTGACCAGAACATATCCATCCACACCTGCCCTCTAGGTCGGCTGACATTTGGTCTGGGACGGCTTACTGAGTATTTACAGTAAACTTCCATATCTGAAATGACGTTCCCTATATGTGACCGATGATTAGGATATATGTTTTTTTACTCATGTTCACCCTCTATTTGGGACCCTGCTTAAGAAAGATGAACAGGATGTTGGTTTACATTACATTTAAAATTCTACATATCAGTCCATTCAGGGAAGTATGCAGCAGAAAAGGAATTCTTAAAATGTGAATAAAGCTCGACAGTGAAGATGTGTGATTTTATTGCCAAAAGAATCTGTAGAGCATATGCATGTCGAGGGGACACAAGAGGTGTGAGTTCATCAGATCACATTCCATTACAATATTGTAAACCAGGCATAGAAATTGCGGCGATGGGAAAGGGATTGGAACTTAGTTGATAAAAAAGCGGATATATTAGATTGGTGATTTTTCTTTGGACATTCTCCATGAGGGAGAGTCTAATGGGAGATGCACCAGCAACAATGCTCCATCTATGGTGGCCTTGTAGAGGTGTGAGTAGTATTCTAGCTTGAGAGAGGGAACCCACATTCTTTGCAGCAGCCTTTGCAATGTCCTCAATGCATTTGTTCAAATTCAAATTGCATGTGATTGTTAAGCCAAGAAATTTGAAGGATGAAATCTCAGGTATGGTGGTATTTTTCGTGGATATCGATGGTTGGAGAGGCTTCTTGTAATGGTAAACGAATATCAGGAATAGTAGGGTTCAAGGATCGACCTCTTAGGCACTCTCATATTAATGTTATGCTGCTTGAACGTACATACATCAATAACAATTTGGATGGTCCTATTGGCTAAGAAGGATCTAATTATATTTAGCATACATCGACTTATACTACAGCATTAAGTTTTCATTAGGAGTTCTTCGTGTCCGACTTTGTCTGAGGCCTTGGAGATATCAATAGCTACAGGCCTAGCTTTGTCCACTTAATCCAGTGCATGGAATATGCATTCAGAAATGAATGTCAAATTATCTGCAGTAGAACGACATTGCCAACTTACACACTGTTTATCAGAGAGATTAGCTTTTGCAAAGTGGGAGACTAATGCTTGATTAAATAATGTTCCAAAAGTTTTAGTGATGAGTGGAAGGATACTAGTAGAGCAAGAATTGGGAGGGTCAGTATTTTCACAAGAATTCTTGTACCACAGAAATAGTTTTCCAACTATTAGCGAAGCAAGATTCTGCAAGACATTTGTTGTAAAGTTTAGAAAATATAGGGTCTTATTTTTTTAATTAGTATAACAGTGAAAAGATCATATTTTAATTAGTATAACATTTTAAATTAGTATAACATTTTTAATTAGGATAACAGTGAAAAGATCATATTTTAATTAGTATAACATTTCTTAATTAGTATAACATTTTTAATTAGGATAACAGTGAAAAGATCATATTTTCATTAGTATAACATTTCTTAATTAGTATAACATAGGAAAGATCATTCTTAATTAGCATAATATTTTTTAATTGGTTTAACAGGGGAAAGATTATTTTTTAATTAGTATAACATATTTTAATTAGTATAACAGGGAAAAGATCATTTTTAATTAGTATATTTTTTAATTAGTATAACAGGGGAAAGATAATTTTTTAATTAGTATAGCATTTTTTAATTAGTATAACAGGGAAAAGATCATTTTTTAATTAGTATAACACTTTTAATTAGTATAACAGGGAAAAGATCATTTTTAATTACTATGACATTTTTAATTAGTATAACCGGGAAAAGATGATTTTTTAATTAGCATAACATATTTTAATTAGTA
This sequence comes from Euprymna scolopes, assembly GCF_053919585.1. NCBI lineage: Eukaryota > Metazoa > Mollusca > Cephalopoda > Sepiida > Sepiolidae > Euprymna > Euprymna scolopes. The sequence continues at coordinate 188,694,711 of NC_136527.1, forward strand.
TAACAGGGAAATGTTTTTTTTTCTAATTAGTATAACATATTTTAATTAGTATAACAGATCATCAAGTGTGGCTTCAGTCCAAACAGGAGGATTTGAGAGGGAGTTGTTTGTTAGTTCTTGTGGAGTAAGAAACAAATTGCCAGACAAACAGTTTCGCCTTCTCGGTTCCTGTGCACGCAATTTTCTGATTGTTGGAATTACTGATTGTCCTTCATTCCCTACCCGTCATTAAAAAAACGCCCTGCCCTAATGGAAGCAATCCTTTAAATAGTTGGTAAAAATCGTTCAGATGCAAATACTTCTATCAGAGCAGCAGCAGCAGCAGCAGCAGCAGCGGATATAACAAGTTTAAACCGTTCACCGGTTTTGTTTAATCAAAAACGAACCCGATCCTCCTCCGATCACCAACCTCCTCTGGCCCGGTAAGTTTTACTTATTTTTCTCACAATAGAGGTTGCCATATTACAAATGGCTACAACAACATATTTATCTTTATTTAACAATAGAGGTTACCGTCAACAACATATTTATCTTTATTTAACAATAGAGGTTACCGTCAACAATATATTTATCTTTATTTAACAATAGAGGTTACCGTCAACAACATATTTATCTTTATTTAACAATAGAGGTTACCGTCAACAACATATTTATCTTTATTTACCAATAGAGGTTACCGTCAACAATATATTTATCTTTATTTAACAATAGAGGTTACCGTCAACAACATATTTATCTTTATTTAACAATAGAGGTTACCGTCAACAACATATTTATCTTTATTTAACAATAGAGGTTACCGTCAACAACATATTTATCTTTATTTAACAATAGAGGTTACCGTCAACAATATATTTATCTTTATTTAACAATAGAGGTTACCGTCAACAACATATTTATCTTTATTTAACAATAGAGGTTACCGTCAACAACATATTTATCTTTATTTAACAATAGAGGTTACCGTCAACAACATATTTATCTTTATTTAACAATAGAGGTTACCGTCAACAACATATTTATCTTTATTTAACAATAGAGGTTACCGTCAACAACATATTTATCTTTATTTAACAATAGAGGTTACCGTCAACAACATATTTATCTTTATTTAACAATAGAGGTTACCGTCAACAACATATTTATCTTTATTTAACAATAGAGGTTACCGTCAACAACATATTTATCATTATTTAACAGTAGAGGTTACCGTCAACAACATATTTATCTTTATTTAACAATAGAGGTTACCGTCAACAACATATTCATCATTATTTAACAATAGAGGTTACCGTCAACAACATATTTATCTTTATTTAACAATAGAGGTTACCGTCAACAACATATTCATCATTATTTAACAGTAGAGGTTACCGTCAACAACATATTTATCTTTATTTAACAATAGAGGTTACCGTCAACAACATATTTATCTTTATTTAACAATAGAGGTTACCGTCAACAACATATTTATCTTTATTTAACAATAGAGGTTACCGTCAACAACATATTTATCTTTATTTAACAATAGAGGTTACTGTCAACAACATATTTATCATTATTTAACAATAGAGGTTACCGTCAACAACATATTTATCTTTATTTAACAATAGAGGTTACCGTCAACAACATATTTATCTTTATTTAACAATAGAGGTTACCGTCAACAATATATTTATCTTTATTTAACAATAGAGGTTACCGTCAACAACATATTTATCTTTATTTAACAATAGAGGTTACCGTCAACAACATATTTATCTTTATTTAACAATAGAGGTTACCGTCAACAACATATTTATCATTATTTAACAATAGAGGTTACCGTCAACAACATATTTATCTTTATTTAACAATAGAGGTTACCGTCAACAACATATTTATCTTTATTTAACAATAGAGGTTACCGTCAACAACATATTTATCTTTATTTAACAATAGAGGTTACCGTCAACAACATATTTATCTTTATTTAACAATAGAGGTTACCGTCAACAACATATTTATCTTTATTTAACAATAGAGGTTACCGTCAACAACATATTTATCTTTATTTAACAATAGAGGTTACCGTCAACAACATATTTATCTTTATTTAACAATAGAGGTTACCGTCAACAACATATTTATCTTTATTTAACAATAGAGGTTACCGTCAACAACATATTTATCTTTATTTAACAATAGAGGTTACCGTCAACAACATATTTATCTTTATTTAACAATAGAGGTTACCGTCAACAACATATTTATCATTATTTAACAATAGAGGTTACCGTCAACAACATATTTATCTTTATTTAACAATAGAGGTTACCGTCAACAACATATTTATCTTTATTTAACAATAGAGGTTACCGTCAACAACATATTTATCTTTATTTAACAATAGAGGTTACCGTCAACAACATATTTATCTTTATTTAACAATAGAGGTTACCGTCAACAACATATTTATCTTTATTTAACAATAGAGGTTACCGTCAACAACATATTTATCTTTATTTAACAATAGAGGTTACCGTCAACAACATATTTATATTTATTTAACAATAGAGGTTACCGTCAACAACATATTTATCTTTATTTAACAATAGAGGTTACCGTCAACAACATATTTATCATTATTTAACAATAGAGGTTACCGTCAACAACATATTTATCTTTATTTAACAATAGAGGTTACCGTCAACAACATATTTATCTTTATTTAACAATAGAGGTTACCGTCAACAACATATTTATCTTTATTTTACAATAGAGGTTACCGTCAACAACATATTTATCTTTATTTAACAATAGAGGTTACCGTCAACAACATATTTATCTTTATTTAACAATAGAGGTTACCGTCAACAACATATTTATCATTATTTAACAATAGAGGTTACCGTCAACAACATATTTATCTTTATTTAACAATAGAGGTTACCGTCAACAACATATTTATCATTATTTAACAATAGAGGTTACCGTCAACAACATATTTATCTTTATTTAACAATAGAGGTTACCGTCAACAACATATTTATCTTTATTTAACAATAGAGGTTACCGTCAACAACATATTTATCTTTATTTAACAATAGAGGTTACCGTCAACAACATATTTATCTTTATTTAACAATAGAGGTTACCGTCAACAACATATTTATCTTTATTTAACAATAGAGGTTACCGTCAACAACATATTTATCTTTATTTAACAATAGAGGTTACCGTCAACAACATATTTATCTTTATTTAACAATAGAGGTTACCGTCAACAACATATTTATCTTTATTAACAATAGAGGTTACCGTCAACAACATATTTATCTTTATTTAACAATAGAGGTTACCGTCAACAACATATTTATCTTTATTTAACAATAGAGGTTACCGTCAACAACATATTTATCTTTATTTAATAATAGAGGTTACCGTCAACAACATATTTATCTTTATTTAACAATAGAGTTTACCGTCAACAACATATTTATCTTTATTTAACAATAGAGGTTACCGTCAACAACATATTTATCTTTATTTAACAATAGAGGTTACCGTCAACAACATATTTATCTTTATTTAACAATAGAGGTTACCGTCAACAACATATTTATCTTTATTTAATAATAGAGGTTACCGTCAACAACATATTTATCTTTATTTAACAATAGAGGTTAACGTCAACAACATATTTATCTTTATTTAACAATAGAGGTTACCGTCAACAACATATTTATCTTTATTTAACAATAGAGGTTACCGTCAACAACATATTTATCTTTATTTAACAATAGAGGTTAACGTCAACAACATATTTATCTTTATTTAACAATAGAGGTTACCGTCAACAACATATTTATCTTTATTTAACAATAGAGGTTACCGTCAACAATATATTTATCTTTATTTAACAATAGAGGTTACCGTCAACAACATATTTATCTTTATTTAACAATAGAGGTTACCGTCAACAACATATTTATCTTGATTTAACAATAGAGGTTACCGTCAACAACATATTTATCTTTATTTAACAATAGAGGTTACCGTCAACAACATATTTATCTTTATTTAACAATAGAGGTTACCGTCAACAACATATTTATCTTTATTTAACAATAGAGGTTACCGTCAACAACATATTTATCATTATTTAACAATAGAGGTTACCGTCAACAACATATTTATCTTTATTTAACAATAGAGGTTACCGTCAACAACATATTTATCTTTATTTAACAATAGAGGTTACCGTCAACAACATATTTATCTTTATTTAACAATAGAGGTTACCGTCAACAACATATTTATCATTATTTAACAATAGAGGTTACCGTCAACAACATATTTATCATTATTTAACAATAGAGGTTACCGTCAACAACATATTTATCTTTATTTAACAATAGAGGTTACCGTCAACAACATATTTATCTTTATTTAACAATAGAGGTTACCGTCAACAACATATTTATCTTTATTTAACAATAGAGGTTACCGTCAACAACATATTTATCTTTATTTAACAATAGAGGTTACCGTCAACAACATATTTATCTTTATTTTACAATAGAGGTTACCGTCAACAACATATTTATCTTTATTTAACAATAGAGGTTACCGTCAACAACATATTTATCTTTATTTAACAATAGAGGTTACCGTCAACAACATATTTATCTTTATTTAACAATAGAGGTTACCGTCAACAACATATTTATCATTATTTAACAATAGAGGTTACCGTCAACAACATATTTATCTTTATTTAACAATAGAGGTTACCGTCAACAACATATTTATCTTTATTTAACAATAGAGGTTACCGTCAACAACATATTTATCTTTATTTAACAATAGAGGTTACCGTCAACAACATATTTATCATTATTTAACAATAGAGGTTACCGTCAACAACATATTTATCTTTATTTAACAATAGAGGTTACCGTCAACAACATATTTATCTTTATTTAACAATAGAGGTTACCGTCAACAACATATTTATCTTTATTTAACAATAGAGGTTACCGTCAACAAAATATTTATCTTTATTTAACAATAGAGGTTACCGTCAACAACATATTTATCTTTATTTAACAATAGAGGTTACCGTCAACAACATATTTATCATTATTTAACAATAGAGGTTACCGTCAACAACATATTTATCTTTATTTAACAATAGAGGTTACCGTCAACAACATATTTATCTTTATTTAACAATAGAGGTTACCGTCAACAACATATTTATCTTTATTTAACAATAGAGGTTACCGTCAACAACATATTTATCTTTATTTAACAATAGAGGTTACCGTCAACAACATATTTATCTTTATTTAACAATAGAGGTTACCGTCAACAACATATTTATCTTTATTTAACAATAGAGGTTACCGTCAACAACATATTTATCATTATTTAACAATAGAGGTTACCGTCAACAACATATTTATCTTTATTTAACAATAGAGGTTACCGTCAACAACATATTTATCTTTATTTAACAATAGAGGTTACCGTCAACAACATATTTATCTTTATTTAACAATAGAGGTTACCGTCAACAACATATTTATCTTTATTTAACAATAGAGGTTACCGTCAACAACATATTTATCATTATTTAACAATAGAGGTTACCGTCAACAACATATTTATCTTTATTTAACAATAGAGGTTACCGTCAACAACATATTTATCTTTATTTAACAATAGAGGTTACCGTCAACAACATATTTATCTTTATTTAACAATAGAGGTTACCGTCAACAACATATTTATCATTATTTAACAATAGAGGTTACCGTCAACAACATATTTATCTTTATTTAACAATAGAGGTTACCGTCAACAACATATTTATCTTTATTTAACAATAGAGGTTACCGTCAACAACATATTTATCTTTATTTAACAATAGAGGTTACCGTCAACAACATATTTAACTTTATTTAACAATAGAGGTTACCGTCAACAACATATTTATCATTATTTAACAATAGAGGTTACCGTCAACAACATATTTATCTTTATTTAACAATAGAGGTTACCGTCAACAACATATTTATCTTTATTTAACAATAGAGGTTACCGTCAACAACATATTTATCTTTATTTAACAATAGAGGTTACCGTCAACAACATATTTATCTTTATTTAACAATAGAGGTTACCGTCAACAACATATTTATCATTATTTAACAATAGAGGTTACCGTCAACAACATATTTATCTTTATTTAACAATAGAGGTTACCGTCAACAACATATTTATCATTATTTAACAATAGAGGTTACCGTCAACAACATATTTATCTTTATTTAACAATAGAGGTTACCGTCAACAACATATTTATCTTTATTTAACAATAGAGGTTACCGTCAACAACATATTTATCTTTATTTAACAATAGAGGCTACCGTCAACAACATATTTATCATTATTTAACAATAGAGGTTACAGTCAACAACATATTTATCTTTATTTAACAATAGAGGTTACCGTGAACAACATATTTATCTTTATTTAACAATAGAGGTTACCGTCAACAACATATTTATCTTTATTTAACAATAGAGGTTACCGTCAACAACATATTCATCATTATTTAACAATAGAGGTTACCGTCAACAACATATTTATCTTTATTTAACAATAGTGGTTACCGTCAACAACATATTTATCTTTATTTAACAATAGAGGTTACCGTCAACAACATATTTATCTTTATTTAACAATAGAGGTTACCGTCAACAACATATTTATCTTTATTTAACAATAGAGGTTACCGTCAACAACATATTTATCTTTATTTAACAATAGAGGTTACCGTCAACAACATATTTATCATTATTTAACAATAGAGTTTACCGTCAACAACATATTTATCATTATTTAACAATAGAGGTTACCGTCAACAACATATTTATCATTATTTAACAATAGAGGTTACCGTCAACAACATATTTATCTTTATTTAACAAAATCTGCGTATTCATATTGCCATGAATTAGTCATCAGAAAATATTTAGAAACTTTTTATTAATTAAAACATTAACTTACTTAACTGATGAGAAAGAAACGTCCAGTTTTTAGAAGTTGCATTTCTTAGTTGACCATACACGCATCTTCCCATTTAATCGTTGTGCTAAAAAAACAAAGTTGTTGTATACGTAATTTTTTTTATATAAAAATTATAAAAGAAACTAATTCACATTCTAACAAAATGAATATTGAACAAAACAACAAACAAAAATCAACGGAATAAAATTGAATAAAACAAATAAAAAATCAAACGGAATTCTCAAGCGACATGATATTTAAGTGTAGACGGAAAAAAAGATTTTTAAAAATATTAAGAAAAAAGAAAAAAAAATGTAAAATAATAAATAAATGAATAACGAAAAAATAGTTTTTTTTGTTTGTTGAGTTGTCTAACAATTAAACCATATTCGAAATAAATTATTGTGTTTATGGTAAACATTATTATTTTCTCATAAATCACATACGTTTTACTAAAATTAACACATTTTTAACAAAAAGCTGAATGTCAAATAGAATATTGGGGTTTGTATTACTGTACACATAGATTCGAAAAAGTTGTCAAAAAAACAAATATATAACAAATAAATGTTATCAAAGGCAAGATAAGTTACTTTTCTGCCTAACTGGATATATTTTTTGTGTTTTTATTCAATGTAACATATTTATTCAGCTCGAAAAACATACAGTGTTTACCGATGTATTGGAAAATTCAAGATGGCGTCTCACACCCTCTTTAACACAGTAAGTTTGGAAAAGGGTGTTATAAATAAAAAAAAACTATACAAAATGCTATTAAAAACCCGCCGAATATATGTCAACCTATGTCACGGTAACATATATTGAGCGAGTTTTTAACAGTATTTTATCCGGTTTTTATTTATAACATCTTTTCCCAGATTTACCGTGTTAAAGAGAGAATCAGACGCCATCTTGAATGTTCCAATACATCGGTAAACACTGTATGGTTTTCGATCTGAATAAACATGTTACATTGAATAAAAACACGAAAAATATATCCAGTTTGGTAGAAAAGTAACTTATCTTGCCTTTGATAACATTTATTTGTTATATATTTGTTTTTTGACAACTTTTTCCAATCTATGTGTACAGTAATACAAACCCGAATATTGATTTTTTAGGGGTTGTTTGTTTTTAATTGGAGATAAATAATTTTTATTTACGGAATCAAATATTTTTATTGGATTGCCATAAAATAAACTTATCTTAATGTTTAAATTTTTTAAAAGTTACTGAATTGAATTTGAGTTTTTTTCAAAAGTGCAAAATATAGGGGGAAAACTTACCTTTCATTCCAGGAATTTAATACGAAAATAAAAAGAAAATCAAGATTAATTCGTTTTCCTTTGTGTTCAAAACAGAAAAATTGATTTGCTATAATTTCTTTTATAAATTGATACAACTTTTGTTTTGTGTATCCAATTCATTAAGAAATAAAATATATGAAAATATAAAAGAATCAAACTTAAAAGAGGGAAAACACGATTTTAAAATGATTTAAACGTGAAATTATTTAAATAGAAAATCAACTGCTAAAGAACAATAAATTTAGGTCATCGTAACACGGTGAAATAATTATTTCGTTCCTCGTGTAAAAATGCCCGTTCATGAGTTAAGTTTGCCAAATTCTTTTCCTAAAACAAATTATATTATACGTAAGGCTTATTGTGATTTCTTTAATAAATTACTCTTTTGTGTGTCCAATTCATAAAAAAATGAAATATATGAAATTATAAATATCAGGTTCGTTATTTTTAAGATTGAACATTTCATTATCCTCACACAAAAAGAATTGCGAAACTGAATATTTCACATAAACAACTCAAATAAAGAGGAAGAAAATTACACAAACGGCGAAGTCATTCAAATTCCCAATATAAAATATAGACCAAGAAGTAGGATTAAACAGGCACAAAAATCTCAGAATTCAACATTAATTTTTCCAATACTCTTTCTTGGTTGTCTTAAACTCGAGTCTTTTTTCTCTCTATTTCATTCCTTTATTCAACCACATGTCTCCTCATATGCAAATTACTGGCACCTTTAAAAAAATCCATCTTGGCCTTCGGGACAAGATCAAAGTGTAGTATCTGTTCTTCCGATGCTGCACATCTATTTCTTGTTCTCTTTCGGTGGAGGAGAAATCCTTCACGACTGAGACAATTTTTATTTTTGTACCTTTTCTCCACGTTAAAAAACGACCCTGGTGTCTAACTCTGTCCCGTGGGGAGGCATAGTAAATAGGTACATTATGTGTAACTTGCAACATATTGTTATCAGATTCGATTCGGTTTAATTTACGATGAACTTTTCTGTTGATTCTAGATGTAACCCTACAAATAAGTCTGCCTGTTAGACATACAATTGGCACCCAGTTTACATCGACGGAAGTGTAGTAGCTGTTACTTGTTTATCTGCAGATAATAACCATGTTTTGCACCCTCTCAACAATTTCTTGGGGTAAGTAATTAGTAAATTGTTAATATCTGAGATATTGCTACTCGGTAATGTCGAACGTGCATTTCTCGGACATTCTTTCTCTCAGTTCGGCTGGGAATTTGGCAGTTAAACTCAGTTCAGTTATGACAGTCAAAAAACTCGAACAACATTACTGTCCCCGTTTGTAACAGTTCCGACTTCCTTTCACTATTGACGTTTATATATTTACGTTTTTATTTTTGGTTTCTTTTTTACTTATATATTATAAATAACTACAATATATAATTTCATAGTTTTTATTATTGTTTTTTTTGTTTTTTTGTTTTTTTTGTTTTCGACATTGCAAAACAATGTTTTAAGTCAAACGTTTCCTCAGTTATTTGGAAATTAGATTTTTGCAATCGGCTTTTTTGGAAATGAATTTTTCTTAATCTTTTTTGTATGAAAATTTTCAATGTTTTTTTTTTATTTGGAAAAGAAATTTTTGAAATCGTTGTTTTTGTTTTAGTTTGTTTTTTAAGGGGGGGCATGAAAATTTTCAATCGGCTTTTTTTTAGAAATTAATTATTATTTTTGTTAAAAAGATTTTCTTCGCCATGTTTTTTTTTCTCCATTTGTCGTTTGGAAATTTAATTAAAGAAGAAAATATTTTAAAAAAATTTACAATAAAAAGTCTGTGTTGTTTGTTCATTTTATACCAATATCTACACACGTAACATGGTGGCAGCTTTGGTAAACGAAAACACGTTTTCTCAACTTTAAAAAACAGAAATACAGGTCGTCATAAAACTTAGTGAGCTGTTTTTTAAACTTTGTTTTTCTCTATCTATTGCTACGTCTGTGGGAACAGCATAATCTTTTTTTTACACAGTGGTCACCACTTATCAAGGCCCCGAAGCAACTCAGGGATAAGGGTTATTGCAAATGCATTACGTTAGTGTGGAGATTTGATGAAGTGTTTACTTAAGGGGGCTGTTCATTAGGAGTCCGTTAACGTTGGACTTGAAGACATCCAAGTTGTAGTCAGGTGGGAAGCAGGCAGACGGAACGGAGTTCCACAAGCGTGAAGTTCTAAGAAAGAAGCTTTGTTCATGAAACCCACTTTTTTATTTTGGCACAGATATAGAGTGGGGGAAATTTTTCACAGAGGATTCAGCTAGACGGGTGTTTTTTCTTGAAAGATCGGCGAGGGAAGACCAGAGATTGGAGTTCAGACGAGCACCTGCCATGGAAATAACGATAAAACAAGGATAGGCTCAAAACCCTGTGAGCGTTGTGCATTGTTTCGTTTAATTTGTTGACTGTTCATTCACTTCTAGTGCTTATTACTAGAATTAATTTTTCTTTGTGACTGATTGCCTGTTCTGCTTACACTTTTATGATTGCCTGTTCTGCTCAATTTTTTAAGATGTCTACCGATGACACAACCGCCACTATTACTGTCACTACCTGTCTACTGACACGGTTGGTCTACACGTGGGGGCTCCTGAAAGACTCGTGTTTAGTGGGAACTCGGCAGATTCATCAAATTTGTTTTTCAAAAGATGGTCCAACGATGCAGTGGTAAACTGTTTAGGTCACGAAGCCATGACGATAAACCAGAATATATAGTTTGACACTCCGGATGCAAACCCCACTGTTCAGGATATACTTAAGTGAATACTCTTTCGGAATTACGAACGAAACCTTGAGAGGTTTGTGTTCCGTCAGAAGAAACAGGAGAAGGGTGAAGCCTTTGATGCCTTCTACAAATGCTACGAATCGATGCTAAGGCACCAACTTGTGGAAGGCACCGGAGTCAAAGCACAAAGCAGGACCTTATAAAACTTAAAATATTACCCTGTGGAAGAGTGTATGCATTTGCAGGGCAGCTGAAAAGACTTGAATCAAAGTCAAAACATGGGAACAGTGCTACTGCCCGGATAACGAAAGTCTACGATACCAGTAGAGTTACGGAACGAATTCCAAAGAAAGAATGATCTGTCTGTGGCTACTTACATGTAGCGAAACGCAGCAGATGTCCAGCTTTTGGTTAACGATGTAATGCATTTTATGAAGAAGGGCCATTTTGAGTCGAATTGCCCCTGTAAGTTCAGAAAAGCCACCAAACAATGGAGCAACTCATCAACAAAAAAATACAGTATGCCACGACTGTGCCCCACGTCGACACTTCATCAGCGGATGACGAGGGTGAATACATTCACTGGATTAACTTATTGAAGTCAAATAAGAAATGCCAAGTGCCTCATGTTCCTCGCCAACCAGGAAATCGTCACAGAAGCAACCAACAACGCACTCATTGTGAAGTTTGCGGATAAAATAAAACCATAATTTGGCTTCTGACGATGTGGAACAAGTCCCTTATGAAACCCCGATGTTAAAAACCCTAAGACGCACAAAACATATTCAGTGAAGTTTGTCGTATTAAAAGATGAAGACAACTGCTAACCCCTTCTTGGCCTATCTATAGAACCCATATCGGCCTACTGGAGATAAAGCAGGGTAACTTCAACCGTGTCACAACGGTTAACATAGACAATCATTATCCAAAAATGGAAAATTGTGAAAGCTACCAGGAGTTACAGTCCTACAACTTAAGACTGAAAAAAAAAACTGGGAGTCAAAAAACCTACTCCATGGGTTAGCCAACTAGTTCTCACAAGAAAGAAGAATGGAACTTAATGGAGCATTCATGCTTGATAAATAAAAGAACACAGTTTTAAAGTGATAAAATAATTTTATTTTCAAACTATCGAGGTTATTGAAACGAGAAATAGTTATAAAAATCTAATTTATAATGCAGAATAAAAGATACAAAATAATTGAAACATGCCATAAAATTAGAAACCATTACAAAAATTGTAGAGAATTATTGCTAGAATGTGAGTAGTATTTGTTGAGAAAAACTAAAATCAAAAATTTACAATGATTGTAGACAGGTGTTTTCATGCAATCGATATCCACTGGAAACTTTTTATATACAAATAAAAACTTCTATACACAAATATTTATTTTCACATAAAAATAAACACTTTTATATACGATATGATAGAAAATAATAAACATTACAATGATTGTAGACAGGTGTTGTCATGCAATCGATGATATCAACTGGAAATTTTTTATATACAAATAAAAACGTCTATACACAAATATTTATTTTCACATAAAAATAAACACTTATATACAACGATATGATACAAAATAATAAACATTACAATGATTGTAGACAGGTGTTTTGTTATGCAATCGATGATATCCACTGGAAATTTTTTATATACAAATAAAAACGTCTATACACAAATATTTATTTTCACATAAAAATAAACACTTTTATATACGATATGATACAAAATAATAAACATTACAATGATTGTAGACAGGTGTTGTCACGCAATCGATGATATCCACTGGAAATTTTTATATACAAATAAAAACTTCTGTACACAAATATTTATTTTCACATAAAAATAAATACTTTTATGTACAACGACATGATAGAAAATAAACATTACAATGATTGTAGACAGGTGTTGTCATGCAATCGATGATATCAACTGGAAACTTTTTATATGCAAATAAAAACTTCTATACACAAATATTTATTTTCACATAAAAATACTTTTATATACAACATGATACAAAATAATAAACATTACAATGATTGTATACAGGTGTTTTGTTATGCAATCGATGATATCCACTAGAAACTTTTTATATACAAGTAAGATTAATATATGTTTCTTTATATTTAAAGATGAGAATAATGCTGAAATAAGTTATTAAAAGTACATCTAACAACAATGAAGTATGTCATAACCAAAGGAGCATCGAACCTCTCAGAATTTCTGCAGGGGCAAATCTTTGATCAACACAAACTGTTACATGATAAGGGCTGTCCGCTTTTCATGTAAGTATAAAAATGGAGAATTTAGTTTAAAATGAAAATGAATAGCATAGGCGAAATTCGAACCTCGTAATCTAGTTTAGAAATAGATTACGTGAAAGAATTTAAAAATGTAAAACAAACATTTGTTTAGAATATAGATAAAATATTCAAGAAAATAATGTGAGCTGTCAAGTTTATTATGAAATTTTAAATTGAAAGAATGCAGCTTATAAGATAATGTTTTTAACATATTGGATAAATAGGTTACTGAGAAATAGGAAAAGTTTTGGACACGTGAAAGAATGCACATGTTTTAACATGTGTATGACGTCACGGAAAATAGAAAGTTCTAGGAATAGAGAAAAACTTTAGTTAGAAACAGTCAGTGAGAAAACTCAGAGGGAGTCAGACGTCTAGGAGCGAGACGTCACTTCAAGAAGTATAATGTAAAACTTTGAATTCTTGATGATGGAATCACGACCATGTGAAGAATAAACCATCAAGTGTTTTTTGTAAAGCTCGTCTTGTCTTGTGATTCTTACAGACAGGTAAAGTCCAATTGTATTATATATTTGTGTTATATGTCTTTACATACACGTCTCAACATCATCATGTCCTCACTCAAAGAGCTTTCTCCTTCTCTTCCATTCTACACAACAAAGAAGGAACATTTAAAATATAAGAATCTCTCCTAACAGGAACTATCTTTCTAAGCATCTCTTTCTAAGCCTCTCTCTCTCACAAGAAAAAGAATCACTTATAATAAGACTCTTTCTAAGCATCTCTCAATAAGACTCTCCCTATATACCCTTATATAACAAAACATGGTCTTAATCAACGCAAAATAGCAGAAAATATTTTAATACTCCTTTCTAATGTTAATAGAGTGATTCAACAATTTACAAGAGGGGACAGAGTTCACAAAACATCTGAAATAACCTTGCATCTTGTGAACAAATTTCTTTTGAGATCCTCGGTGCAAAGCCTCTGACATGGCAAAACAAGCTGGTGTCAATCTCAGAACAGTTGATAGGCATCTTCACAAGCTGGGCTACTTTGGTAGAGCTGCGAGGAGACGTCTTCTTCGTCCTGCTAATACCAAGTGCAGAAATGATTGGGCTCGTGAGATAGGGAAGAGAGCTATGACCTTCTGAACCAATGTAATTGTCTCTGATGAGTAAGGATTTGCATTAACTACCGACATTGGAAAGGGATTGGTATGGAGGCTCCTTAGCAAGAATTTGACTGAAAAAACTGAAGCCAACGCTGAAATATGGGTATTTCTCGATTATGGTGTGGGTGCAATATGGAGTGACCGTCGCTCAGACCTGGTGGAGTGCGAAGGAAACATCAATTCTGCTAAATCTGTTTCGATATTTCAGTATTTATGGAATACTGAGCTCTGTGTCACTCTATTCAGGCGTCACATTGGTTGAGGCAAAATAAGATTAATAAACATCCATGTCGAAGTCAGACCCCGGATATGAAATCAATCGGAAACCTTTGAACATATTAGACCGGAACCTTTGCACAAAAAAAATGAAACACTAATCATGGCCATCTCGCATTCTTATAAGATTAGTAAACTTCCATAGCCAAGTCAGTCGCTGGATATGAACCCAATAGGAAACCTTTTGACATATTAGACCGGAACCTTTACAAAAAAGAAAATGAAACCATGTTCTAAGCATGGCCGTCAAGCATTATTATTATTTCTTATATGGTAAGAAATTCCTCAAGATTATATTCGTCAACTGAACAATTCCACATAAAGAAGGGTGTTAGCAGAAAAATTCCACGTAAAGAAGGGTGTTAGCAGAAAAAACAACTAAATTAAAATCGTCCTATCGTATGAATCTCATGCTTGGGCTCAGTGGTATCGTGTCAGTTGATCCAGAGTTTTAAATAAATTATTTGGGGCATGTTGCTATTTATTGAAAAGTCCCTTTCAAGAACACGTCGAATAGTCGTAGTCTCTTGATTGAGCAAAGTTTCAGATAGCTGACTCACGTTGTTTTGATATAATAAAACGCGATTGGGATTCAAAAGAATTTGGCACAGTAGGAAGGCTGCTGTTTGAATGAAAACCATTCAATTGATATGCAATTATGATGTCAACATTTGATCTATAACTGATGGCATTTCAGGATATTATACTTTTTGACATTTAAATTCTATGTTGATATATTGTTTCTGATAAATATCCTTTTTGAAAAATATACTTTTGACATTTATATTCCATGTTGATAGGTTGTTTCTGATAAATATTCTTTTTGAAAAATTATACTTTTTACATTTAAATTCCATGTTGATAATTTGTTTTTGATAAATATCCTTTTTGAAAGAAAGTTGTTTCTGAAAAATGTCAGTTTTAAAAAATTATACTTTTGACATTTAAATTTCCATGTTGTATTGAGAGAAGGCAGATAGATAAATAGATCGATAACTAATTTAACTTTGAACAGTATTATTATCTAACAGAACGTGTGTATATCTGCTTATAATTAGCATCACAGATTCCTCTTTCATTGATTGTGACTAAATATTTCTCCAGATTTTACTGGTCTATTTTCTTTTACAAAAATGGCATATAAAATTGTATAATGTTTATATCTTTTAGTAATTGAATCTATTCGTTTCAGAACAATCTTGTTTCTTATGCTTAAATTTCTCGTATTAATGCTAATTCCTAGCAAATACTATGCACGTGGTTTGCAAAAACTAGTTTAATTGATAGTGTGTTTTCTCATGAATCACTACAGACTATGCATACGGTATGCAAGAAAATGGTTTTATTAATACTGTGTTTTATCATGAATCACTACAGACTATGCATACGGTATGCAAGAAAATGGTTTTATTATATTGTGTTTTCTCATGAATCACTACAGACTATGCATACGGTATGCAAGAAAATGGTTTTATTAATACCGTGCTTTCTCATGAATCACTACAGACTATGCATACGGTATGCAAGAAAATGGTTTCATTAATACTGTATTTTCTCATGAATCACTACAGACTATGAACGTAGTTTGCAAAAAAATAGTTTAATTACTAGTGTGTTTTTTCTCATGAATCACTAAAGTTGGATTTTTGAAATAAGAATATCCACATGAGTTATATTAATATGACTTTCACCAGTGAATTCTCATATGTCTAACAAAATTTGATTTTTGAGAAAAAGAATATCCACACACTTTGCAAGAATGTGGCTTTTCCCTAGTGTGAGTTCTCATATGTATCACTAATGCTGATTTTTGAGAACAAGAATAGCCACACACTTCACAAGAATATGGCTTTTCTCCAGTGTGAGTTCTCATATGTCTCACTAACTTTGATTTTTGAGAAGAAGAATAGCCACACACGTGACATGCATGTGGCTTTTCCCCAGTGTGAATTCTAATATGTATCAATAAATGTGACTTAAGAGAGCAAGAATATCCACACACTTCACAAGAATATGGTTTTTCTCCAGTATGAGTTCTCATATGCATTGTTAGCTGTGATTTGTGAGAAAAAGCATATCCACACACTTCACAAGAATGTGGTTTTTCCCCAGTGTGAATTCTTATATGTGTCTTAAAAATTGTTTTCTTAGAACACGAATATCCACAAACTTCACAAGAATATTGTTTTTCTCCAGTGTGTGTGTTCATATGTGTCACTAATCTTGATTTTTGAGAACAAGCATATCCACACACTTCACACGAATGTGGCTTTTCCCCAGTGTGTGTTCTGATGTGTGTCACTAATGTTGATTTTTGAGAAAAAGAATATCCACACACTTCACAAGAATGTGGCTTTTCCCCAGTGTGTGTTCTGATGTGTGTCACTAATGTTGATTTTTGAGAACAAGAATATCCACACACTTTACAGTAATGTGGTTTTTCCCCAGTGTGAGTTCTCATATGTATTACAAGCGTTGATTTTTTAGAACATGCATATCCACAAACTTCACAAGAATGTGGTTTTACCCTAGTGTGTATTCTCATATGTCTCACTAACGTTGATTTGTTAGAAAAAGAATATTTACACACTTCACACGAATATGGTTTTCCCCCAGTGTGAGTTCTCATATGTATGACTAACATTGACTTGTTCGAACAAGAATAACCACAAACTTCACAAAAATGTGGCTTTTCTTCAGGGACGACCTGCATGTTTCACTAAAATATTTTAGAACAAAATTATCGGCAGAGTTGTGAATAATATGATATATTGTCCTCGGGTCTAAATTCACAGATGTTGAAGCAAATTTGAAAACATTACTTTTAAAGAATTTATTATTTATTTTTATCTGACGTTTATATATATGATAGAATAATGTTTAACAAATATGATGATATATTCAAATTAAATAAAGTTGTTCATGCAGGAACATCTGTAAATAAAAAATACATGAAATTCAATATTTTTAGTATCGTCATTTACATATTAGTATTCTATTTGTTTAGTGTTGTCAATGTTATTGGATTAATTCACAATTATTATTGTATTTGTCTGATTTATATATTTAATATGATTATCAGAATTATTGAGTTTTTATTGAACTTAATATTTTTTCATATGATTATAATTATTATTGAGTTTATATTGAATTAAATATGATTTCTTATTATTATCATAATTGATTTTTTCATTGAATATTATTTTATATCATTATAATTATTATTGAATTTTTTGTTAAATTAAATACGATTTCTTATTATTATCATCATTATTGATTTTTTCATGATTTAAATATGATTTAATATTATTATCATTATTATTGAAGTTTTTATTGAATTAAATAAGATTTCTCATAATCATCAGATATCATATGATGATTATTATCTTTTATTTTTTTATTTGATTAAATATCATTTCATATGATTATCATTATTGTTGAGTTTTCTAATGAATATAATAGGAATTCCTATTAATGTTGTGTTTTATATTGAATTAGAAAATATATCCTGATGAAATAATTTTATGTATTTTGCTTCTATTTTGATGAATATTACATTTAAATGTTTCTTAATTTGTTGGTCGATGAAATGGTTAGACAATCCTTTATTTATTAATGTGTGTTTAATATTAGTACATTTGCAATGCAACATAGTTGATGAAGATGGTTTAATTCAACACGGTGTATTAAGTTTTTATTTTTAGTAAGAGTCATTTTTATTTTTAGTCATCAGCATACCATGAGTAGATGGGTGTTGCTTTATAAGACCGAAGACTTAACATTTTATTACCTATATTTGTTGTATTGAATTAAATAAGATTTCATATGATTATCATTGGTATTGAGTTTATCGTATTGAACGAAATAACATTTTATATACTTATCAATATCATTCAGTGTGATGCATTGAATTAAATAGGTGTTATAGGATTATCATTATTATTTAGTTTTTTATTGAATTAAATAAGATTTCATATGATTATCATTATTATTGAGTTTATCGTATTGAACTAAATAACATTTTATATACTTATCAATATCATTCAGTTTGATGCATTGAATTAAATAGGTGTTATAGGATTATCATTATTAATAAGTTTTTTATTGAATTAAATAAATTTCATATGATTATCATTATTATTGAGTTTGTCGTATTGAACTAAATAACATTTTATATACTTATCAATATCATTCAGTTTGATGCATTGAATTAAATAGTATTTTATGGGAGTATCATTATTATTTAGTTTTTTATTGAATTAAATAAGATTTCATATGATTATCATTATTATTGAGTTTGTTGTATTGAACTAAATAACATTTTATATACTTATCAATATCATTCAGTTTGATGCATTGAATTAAATAGGTTTTATAGGATTATCATTATTATTTAGTTTTTTATTGAATTAAATAAGATTTTATATGATTATCATTATTATTGAGTTTGTTGTATTGAACGAAATAACATTTTATATACTTATCAATATCATTCAGTTTGATGCATTGAATTAAATAGGTTTTATAGGATTATCATTATTATTAAGTTTTTTATTGAATTAAATAAGATTTCATATGATTATCATTATTATTGAGTTTGTTGTATTGAACTAAATAACATTTTATATACTTATCAATATCATTCAGTTTGATGCATTGAATTAAATAGGTTTTATATGATTATCATTATTATTTAGTTTTTTATTGAATTAAATAAGATTTCATATGATTATCATTATTATTGAGTTTGTTGTATTGAACTAAATAACATTTTATATACTTATCAATATCATTCAGTTTGATGCATTGAATTAAATAGGTTTTATAAGATTATCATTATTATTAAGTTTTTTATTGAATTAAATAAGATTTTATATGATTATCATTATTATTGAGTTTGTTGTATTGAACTAAATAACATTTTATATACTTATCAATATCATTCAGTTTGATGCATTGAATTAAATAGGTTTTATATGATTATCATTATTATTTAGTTTTTTATTGAATTAAATAAGATTTTATATGATTATCATTATTATTGAGTTTGTTGTATTGAACGAAATAACATTTTATATACTTATCAATATCATTCAGTTTGATGCATTGAATTAAATAGGTTTTATAGGATTATCATTATTATTAAGTTTTTTATTGAATTAAATAAGATTTCATATGATTATCATTATTATTGAGTTTGTTGTATTGAACTAAATAACATTTTATATACTTATCAATATCATTCAGTTTGATGCATTGAATTAAATAGGTTTTATAAGATTATCATTATTATTAAGTTTTTTATTGAATTAAATAAGATTTTATATGATTATCATTATTATTGAGTTTGTTGTATTGAACTAAATAACATTTTATATACTTATCAATATCATTCAGTTTGATGCATTGAATTAAATAGGTTTTATATGATTATCATTATTATTTAGTTTTTTATTGAATTAAATAAGATTTTATATGATTATCATTATTATTGAGTTTGTTGTATTGAACGAAATAACATTTTATATACTTATCAATATCATTCAGTTTGATGCATTGAATTAAATAGGTTTTATAGGATTATCATTATTATTAAGTTTTTTATTGAATTAAATAAGATTTCATATGATTATCATTATTATTGAGTTTGTTGTATTGAACTAAATAACATTTTATATACTTATCAATATCATTCAGTTTGATGCATTGAATTAAATAGGTTTTATAGGATTATCATTATTATTTAGTTTTTTATTGAATTAAATAAGATTTTATATGATTATCATTATTATTGAGTTTTTTATTTAATTAAATAAGATTTTATATGATTATAATTATTATTGCATTTGTTGTATTGAATTAAATAAAAGTTTATAATGTTGTTAATTATAGCTGGTGTCTACCAAGACATTCGCAAAGATATTTAAGGATACATGGATTTTTATTTATCAGTTTTTATAGGTGGCATTTATTGTTAGATTCTATTAAGACATCAAGGAAATTTTATTGTTCGTTTACAATTTTTGGGTAAACTTTAGTAATTAATTATTGTGTACAGTTGACTGTAAAGTGTTAATTTCTTTTTTTCTTTTTAAAATAATCATTTTCTTATTTTGATAAGAATCATTTTTTTTATTTTTGGAAATATTCGTTTTATTTTCGGTAAGAGTCATTTTTATTTTTGGTAAGAATCATTTTATTTTTAGGAAGAATCATTTTTTTTATTTTTGGTAAGAATCATTTTTTATTTCATATAAGAATCATTTTTTGCATTTTTGGTAATAATCATTTTTTTATGTTTGATAAGTATCATTTTTTTATTTTTGATAGGAATGATTTTTAAATTTTGTATGAGAATCATTTTTTATATTTGATAAGTATCATTGCATTTTTTATATTTGATAAGTATCATTGCATTTTTATAAGAATCAGTTTTTGGTAAAAATCATTTTTTATTATTTGGAAAGAAACATTTGTTATTCATGATAATAACCATTTGTTATTTTTGGTAAGGTAATTTTTTTTATTTTTAGTAAGAATCATATTTTTAGTAAGATCATATTTTTTTGTAAGAACAATTTTTTATTTTTGGGAAGAAGTATCTTTTATTTTTTATTGGAATCATTTTAATTTTTGATAAGAATTATTTTTATTTTTAATGAGAATCATTTTTATTTTTTATAAGAAGTTTGTTTGATAAAAATAATTTTTTTGATAAGAACTATTTGTTATTTTTGATAAAAATATTTATTGATAAGAACTATTTGTTATTTTTGATAAGAATTATTTTTATTTTTGGTGAGAATCATTTTTATTTTTGATAAGCATAACTTTATTTTTGATGAGAATCATTTTTTTATAAGAACTATTTCTTATTTTTGATAAGAATTATTTTGTGTTTTAATAAGAATCTTTTTTATTTTTGATAAAAATCATTTTTATTTTTGGTAAAAATTATTTTTATTTTATTTAAATATCATTTTTTATTTTTGGTAAGAATCATTTTTATTTTTTGTAAGAAACATTTGTTAATTTTGGTAAGAATCAGTCTTTTATTTTTGAAAAGAGTCATTTTTTATTTTGGAAAGAGTAATGTTTGCTTTTATAATTTGTGTTTTTGAATTTGGCAGATCTGAAGAGAATTCTAAAACTTAAAATATTGGATAAAATATAAAAATTAAAACATAATTCTCTAGCGACATAATAGGTAAGTGTATATAGAAAAAGAGTTTTAAAAATATTTAAAAAATACAATTAAATAACAAAGAAGCAGTTTTTTCTGCTCAGTTGTCTAACAATTCGATCAATTATTTTGTTTATTGAAAACATTAAGTTTTATTAATAGTGTGATTTCTCATGTATCACTACAGATATGCACATGGTTTGTAACGAAAACCGATTTAGGGGATTAGAGTCTACATTTTGTTAACTATTCTGTACTTTCACCTAACAAATTAATAAACGAAAGATGCGTTTGTTATGTTTTGGGGATTAGAATCTACATGTTGTTAACTATTCTGTACTTTCACCTAACAAATTAATAAACAAAAGATACATTTCTTACGTTTTGTGAGGAGTAGGGTCTACATGTAGTTAGCTATTCTGTACTTTCATCAAACAAATTATTAAACAAAAGATAGGTTTGTTATGTTTTGTGTAGTACTGTGATTTTATCTAACAAATTAATAAACAAAAGATAGATTTCTAACGTTTTGGGGGAGATTATAGACTACATGTTACTAACTAATCTGTACTTTTTCCTAACAAATATAAAACAAAGGAGGTGTTTGTTATGTTTGGGGGGAGTGGAGTCTAGATATTGTTGACCATTCTGTACTTTCACCTAACAAATAAATAAACAAAAGATACGTTTGATAGGTTTTGGGGATTAGAATATAAATGTTGTTAGCTATAAGCTAAAGAGTGTTTATTACATTTTGGGAGATTAGATTCAAGATGCTGTTAACTATTATTTATTCTGTACTTTCACCTAATAAATTAGTAAACAAAAGAAACGTATGTTGCGTTTTGGGGGATAAGCGTCTACATGTTGGTAACTATTCTGTACTTTCGCCTAACAAATTTATAAACAAAAGATACCATCAAAATGTCGTTGTTCAATTTCTTAATTTCAATTTTAGATCCATTTTTTTAAAAACTTTTTATTGTATTTAATGTTTTGTTTCAAACTTTTTATTGTATTTAATGTTTTGTTTTTTTAAAAACTTTTTATTGTATTTAATGTTTTGTTTTAAAAACTTTTTATTGTATTTAATGTTTTTAAAAAATTTTATTGTATTTAATGTTTTGTTTTAAAAACTTTTTATTGTATTTAATGTTTTTTAAAAACTTTTTATTGTATTTAATGTTTTGTTTCAAATAAAAAAGCATCAAATCATTAATAACATTCATATTATTTAGAAAGCCATTCTTAACATGCTAACTTATTTATAATTATTATTTAGAAAGCCATTCTTAACATGCTAACTTATTTATAATTTCAACAAACATTTTCATAAAGCCATTCTTAACATGCTAACTTATTTATAATTTCAACAAACATTTTCATAAAGAAAACGTGTATCTCAAAAGTATAAACAAAAGATAAAGCAAAATAAAAAATATAAATAATAATGAATGAATGGATAAGTTTTGTGTTTTCACTCATTTTAAAGCGTTTTTTCACTTTCAAAAATAATTTATCTTGATTCTTACGGGTTAGAATAATAAAAACTGCCTCACCTCATTAATATTATTTAGAAAGTCATTCTCAACAACAGTGGGGGTCCCTACTAACTATTTTGTACTTTCACCAAAATTTTTCATAACCAAAGGTACATTTTAAAGTATAAACACAAAAATAGATTACAAATAATAATGAATGAATGTTAATTAAATAAATAAGTTCTGTGTTTTTAACGTATGTTAAGCGTTTACTTACTTTCAGAATTAATTATACTCGAGTTTAACGCTAGAATAATAAAAAACATAGGAGTCAAGATAATCATTCACTCATCGAACATTACACAAATTGCTTGAAGAAAGCCACCCAATAAATGCCATGGTGACACATTTGTATATGACCAATGAGTGTTTATTTTATATACACTTTATTAAAGAAAGTGTTCCCCATTCAATAACCTAAAATATTAAATAAAACATCGCAATTCACACAGAAAATGATAGATGGAAAACTGTTTTTTTTATATTTAAAAACAATTAAATATCGAAAAAGCAGTTTTTGTGCTCAGTTGTCAAACAACACGATTAACTGTGAATTAAATATTTTTTTTTAGTGTAATTATTATTATTTTCTTAAAAATCACGTCAGTTTTACTACAATAAGCATTTTTGACAAAAATCTAATTGTCAGATGGATACTTTATTTTAAGGAAGATCTTTTTAATCAGAAATTCATATATTTTTGTTCAAGTTTGTTATAAAGCATGGCGAAATCAATATTTTTATTTGATTGCAATAAAAATAAATGTTTTTCAATGTTAAAGAATTTTTTAAGAATCAATATTTCTGAGATGCAAAAAATAAACTGATTTTCTGTTTCAGACTATTTTTTAAAGTTATTCAAACAGATATTTTAAAAGCGTAAAATATAAATTACCGTTTACATTGGATTGCAATAAAAAATAAATTTATTTTAATATTTAACATAATTTTTAAGTTGTGAAATGATTTTTAAGAAAGTGTTAAAAAAAGAAACTTACCTTTCATTCAGGGATTAAAATACGAGAAAAATATTATTTTTTTCTTTTGTGTTCAAAACAGAAAATTTGTTTGTTTATGATTTCTTTAGTAAATTGATACAACTTTTATTCTGTGTGTTTAAATTATTAAGAAATAAAATATATGAAAATATAAAAGAATCAAAATTAAAAGATGAAAAACACGATTTAAACGTGAAATTATTTAAATAGAAAATCAACTGCTAAAGAACAAAGAACTTCAGGTCATCGTAATAACACGGTGTCATCATTATTTCGTTTCTTGTGTAAAAATGTCAGTTCGTTAGTTAAGTATGCCGAATTGTTCCTATTTACAATGTCTCCCCACGGAACAGAGGTAGACACCAGGGTCGTTTTTTAACGTGGAGAAAAGGAACAAAAATTAAAAATTGTCTCAGTCGTGAAGGACTTCTCTTCCACTGACAGAACCAGAACTTGAACTGCAGCATCTGAAGAACACATACTATTCATATCAAATTACGATTATATTTGTCAATTCTTAAGCCTTTTGGTCATTTCTTTTGTACATTTCTATTTTATACAAAATACATTAAAAAATAAAATATATGAATATTTACAAATCAGGTCTACTTTTTTAAGCATAAATGTCACGGTGAAACATTTGTATATTTGTTATGACAAACAATATTTAATTTTTAGGTGAAAGTATAGAATATTTAACAACACGTGTTCTAATCCTACCCTTTTTATTATTAAATTGGTAGGTGAAAGTATAGAATAGTTAACAACACGTGTTCTAATCCTACCATTTTTTTTTATTAAATTGTTAGGTGAAAGTATAGAATAGTTAACAACACGTGTTCTAATCCTACCCTTTTTTATTAAATTGTTATGTGAAAGTTAAGAATAGTTAACAACACGTGTTCTTATCCTACACTTTTTTATTATTAAATTGTTAGGTGAAAGTATAGTATAGTTAAAAACACGTGTTCTAATCCTACACTTTTTTTATTAAATTGTTAGGTGAAAGTATAGAATAGTTAACAACATGTGTTCTAATCCTACCCTTTTTTATTAAATTGTTAGGTGAAAATATAGAATAGTTAACAACACGTGTTCTAATCCTACCCTTTTTTCAAATAAATTGTTAAGTGAAAGTATAGAATAGTTAACAACACGCGTTCTAATCCTACCCTTTTTTATTAAATTGTTAGGTGAAAATATAGAATAGTTAACAACACGTGTTCTAATCCTACCCTTTTTTATTAAATTGTTAGGTGAAAGTATAGAATAGTTAACAACACGTGTTCTAATCCTACCCTTTTTTATTAAATTGTTAGGTGAAAATATAGAATAGTTAACAACACGTGTTCTAATCCTACCCTTTTTTCAAATAAATTGTTAAGTGAAAGTATAGAATAGTTAACAACACGCGTTCTAATCCTACCTTTTTTATTTAATTGTTAGGTGAAAGTATACAATAGTTAACAACACGTGTTCTAATCCTACACTTTTTTATTAAATTGTTAGGTGAAAGTATAGAATAGTTAACAACACGTGTTCTAATCCTACCCTTTTTCATTAAATTGTTAGGTGAAAGTATAGAATAGTTAACAATATGTGTTCTAATCCTACCCTTTTTTATTAAATTGTTAGGTGAAAGTATTAGATAGTTAATAACACGTGTTCTAATCCTACCCTTTTTTAAATAAATTGTTAGGTGAAAGTATAGAATAGTTAACAACCCGTGTTCTAATCCTACATTTTTTTTAAAATAAATTGTTAGGTGAAAGTATAGAATAGTTAACAACACGTGTTCTAATCCTGCCCATCTTAAATCAAAATATAAATCGATCCAAGGTCTTCCCTCACCACAAAAATTTGAAAATGCGAATCATTACATGCCTCGTTGACTGCAATTTTGGCAGGAAGTCATTTGCACAATTTATTTTAAATTTATATAACAAGTCTTAAATATTTTTTTTTTAAATTCTATTTTTCGAAATGTTCAATTGCTTTTCAGACATAATGGTAAACTAAAAATACATTTTTATTTCTTTATCATTAAAATTATGTTGGCTTCGATTGTAAATATTTACCAATTATTTTTTTTACATTAAGTTTCTGTTAATTGGTAATGGTCAATAAATGGGTGCTCATTTTTATGTAAACTTTATTATAGAAAGTGTTCCCTATTCTATAACCTAAAATATTGAAAAAAAAAAACATCACAATTCACACGGAAAATCGTAGACTAAACACTGTTTTTAAAAATATTTAAAAACAATTAAATATAGATAAAGCAGTTTTCAGTGCCCAGTGCTCCTGCTCAGTTGTCTAACAATTCAACCAACTTCGAATTAAATTATTTTCTTTATGGTAATTATTATCATTAGTATTTTGTCAGAAATAACAAAAGTTTTATTTAAATAAACACATTTTTTGACAAAAATCTTATTGTCAAATTGGATACTATATTTTATGAAGATTTTTTAATCGAAGATTCATGTATTTTTTATTCAAGTTTGTTCTAACGCAAGGCAAAATCATTATTTTTATTGGGTTGCAATAAAAATTAAATCTTTTTTAATGTTAAAGATTTTTTTCAGAATCAATATTTCTGAGGTGCAAAAAGTAAACTGCTTTTTCTGTTTCAGATTATTTAAAAAAAATATTTGAACGTATTTTTTAAAAGCGTAAAAATAACTTACCTTTCATATTGGATTGCAATAAAAAATAAACTTGTTTTAACATTTAATATTTAACATGATTTTTAAGTTACATGATATTTTTAAAAAAAGTGTTTAAAAAAATAAACTTACCTTTCATTCAGAGAATTAAATACGAGAAAAATGTCGGTTTGTCACTAGTGTTCAAAACAGAAAATTTGTTTGTTAGATTTCTTTAGTAAATTGATACAACTTTTTGTTTTGTGTGTCCAATTCATTAAGAAATAAAATATATGAAAATATTAGAGAATCAAATTTAAACGATGAAAAACACGATTTAAACATGAAATTATTTAAAGAGACAATCAAGTGGTAAAGAACAAAGACCTTAAGGTCATCGTAATAACACGGTGAAATCATTATTTCGTTCCTTCCGTGAAAATATCCGCTCATCAATTAAATGTGTCGAATTGTTTTCTTATCAAGTTTAGATTATATTTGTCAATTCCTAAGCCTTTTGGTCATTTCTATTATAAATTCCTATTTCGTATTCAATTCATTAAAAAATAAAATATATGAAGGTTTATTTTTTAATATTGAACATTTCATTATTATTTGGATTAGTCGAACACATCCAAGATGAGAACAGTGCCTGTGCCTGGTCCGAATAATCAAAATAATCCCCGTTACTATTTCAGCACGGTCCGTGTTTTGTATACGTACCAAAAAGTTAAATTGTAATTTAATTTGAAAGAAAAGGGTTTGTTAATGTTTGTTTAATTCCGGATCCGGGTTTGTATTACTGTACACAGATTCGAAAAAGTTGTCAAAAAACAAATATATAACAAATAAATGTTATCAAAAGCAAGATAAGTTACTTTTCTACCAAACTGGATATATTTTTCGTGTTTTTATTCAACGTAACATGTTTATTCAGCTCGAAAAACATACAGTGTTTACCGATGTGTTGGAAAATTCAAGATGGCGTCTGATTCTCTCTTTAACACGGTAAGTTTGGGAAAAGGTGTTATAAATAAAAACCCAGATAAAATACTGTTAAAAACTCGCTCAATATATGTTACCGTGACATAGGTTGACATATATTCGGCGGGTTTTTAATAGTATTTTGTATAGTTTTTTTTTAATGAAAATGCAATCATGTGATTAAATTTAATTAAAAGTAACTACTTTGTTTAACAAATAAAAAAATAATGCAAGATGAAGTTTAACAATGATTGAATATATTTTATTTTATAATTTAAAATTAAAAACATTGACCAATAAAAATGAATTATTGTATTTTTAGTGCCGTGCCGAAATGATAACGTTATTATTTTTAAAAACATTTTTAGTGAGGAGGTAAGGGTGTTTTGTAACTATTTTGCACTTTTACCTTACAATTTAAAAAAGAAAAGAAGATATTGTGAAACTTTATTTTTAACCTGAAAAAAAAGCAACAAAAGAACTATATAAAAATAGCGTGGTACCATCTGCCATAGTATGCATCCGAGAACATTATATCTATTGTAAAATTAAACCAAATACATTTTTGGTACCACTCTATTTTTAAATATTTTTTCAGGTTAAATTAAAGTTTAATGATAACTTTTTTTTTTAATTGTAAGGTGAAAGCACATGTTAAGAATGGCTTTCAAAATAATAACATTATTATTTTAGTACAGTACCAAAAAATACATAAGTACCAAAAATTTTATTTTTATCGTTTTATGTTTTTAATGTTAAATTATAAAATAAAATATATTTAATCATTTTAAAACTTCATCTTGCATTGTTAAGCAACGTGGTTGATTTTAATTAAATTTTAATAACATGATGATCGATCACATTTTCAATAATTATGTGATTATATTTTACCCATTTAAGTTTGTGTAACATTTAAAAAAAAAGGCTTCTGCTAATATACCGGTGTCGACCTTTAAGTGTTCCTTTTAGTGATTACCTAGTTTGAGGATATTTGTACAACTAAATGGCAAATCTGCCTCAAACTATCACCACATGATTTCGTTATAGGATTTGCAAATTATTTGAGTCAAAGTAGACGATGATTTCAATTCCTGTTAAAGTTTAATGCTGATTCTTCTGTTGCTGACCATCTCCATTGTCTTTTCGTTGTAAGTTGTCGAAGTGGTTCACTAATAGTAAGTCTTGCACAGAGAAACGTCATTACCTCAATTCAGTTGGACTTCCGCATTCTGTCGACGTTTCAGACTTTTTTTCAGACTGCCACCCTAAACCAATCAGACACATGGAAGTGGCCTACCAGCTTTCCACAAGCAGAAAAATAATCCGACGAGTGATGTTGGATGGGACTTCCGGAACATCACCACCTCTTCTACAGTAAAGCCTGTCCTTGGTACCACTCATGCACAGGCCAAGTACTTTTGCCCCGTCTTGCAGACACTCTGGTTCCTTGCATGTCAGTCTGAAGTTCTCGAAGTGCTCTTAAACCGACTGGACAGACATTAAGCTCTCATTTACAAATATATCGTCGATGGTGTTGCCTGATGTTGCATGATACACAGTCTCATCCTGTTGCCGGATCGTGTGCATAATTGCCATCATAATGCCTGGTGCCACGTTGAGACTGAATCCTAAACTGGTCAGACAATTGCGAGTTCCTTTAACTTCCACAGTTGGAAATGGGCACAGCGCTTTTTCAATGTGTATCTGCAGGTAGGCCCTGTGTAGGTCCATAATTGCTATGTCTGACTCTTACTGCCGCCACATTTGAGTGCACAAACATCCGCCCCTGTCGTGTATGGGTCGACATGTTAGTCCATCAACAGGTCGGACCTTCTGTTTGCTATCTTCTAAGCTGGCCATAAGGGGAATCGCTGCCAGCCATTGTTGATCCAAGTCTGCAGTTCTTCTTCATACTGCCTCCTTATCCTCATTGGAGGGGGTACTCTGATAGT
This sequence comes from Euprymna scolopes, assembly GCF_053919585.1. Lineage (NCBI taxonomy): Eukaryota > Metazoa > Mollusca > Cephalopoda > Sepiida > Sepiolidae > Euprymna > Euprymna scolopes. The sequence continues at coordinate 188,724,854 of NC_136527.1, forward strand.
CGGTTCCGTAAGGACATCGGTGGTTGATCGCCAAGTCACTTTAAAGATTCTGTCCATGCGTTGGTTTCCCTGCGTTTCTCATGTCGGGAGAACTCTGTCTTGCTGGTGTTGTCCACAGTGATTCCACCCAGTTGTGTAATCAAACCTATCCCTAGAAGTAGGTCGTGCCCAAACAGCTCCCTGTCCACCATCAGGGCTCGTATGGCTACTGCAGGCCTGTCGCTGATGCTTGTGCTGATGACGCTTACCCCGCAGTGACCCTCTTTACACAGTTAGAACCGGAAGTCTCTTCTTGTACATAGTGTCGCAACATGCCTTGAGCACCAAGGTCTAGGTGCCTCCAGTGTCTACAAGAGCGAGGCATTCACGTCCGTTTACATACATGCTCACTGCAAGCAGCGCCTTGTTCAGTGAGGATCTGGAAAGAAGACTGGCGCTTTAGCTTCCTCCTATTGCCCGTTTTCCGGACCATGGGCCAGTTGTCCCCGGTTTTTACATTTGTAGCACTGAAGCCCGCTAAGCGTTAGAGTCAGTGAGCGCGACAAGAGACAATCACGGGCCAAATGGTAGCAGCTTGTAACTGTGCTTAGGTCCTGAGATCCACCCTGTGATGACTGCACAGCTACTGCGCGGTCTACCTCTGTTTTAGTATCACCCACACCTGCACTAATACCTCCAAGATGTCCATCTCATCTACTTGGGACGAGGTTCGGAGCAGATATTCCATACTAGCGGGCAATCCTGCAATAAATGCACACATCAGGACTTTGTCTGACATTAATCTGAACAGGACCGCAAGCTTCTTCAATTCTGCCAGATAAACATCACCTGTCTCGTCGGAATGTTACTTGCATGCCATAGACTCCTTCAATGTAGCAACCGGATCTAGTGCAAACGCTGTGTAGAGGCGTTTTTTTAACCGTCTTGTAACGTCACCTGTTCACCATTTGCAGAGTGAAAAACTCGCCCCCTCCTCCAAGCGACCTGCTTTATATCACATTCACCCACGTCAATCTCGCGTGACCTCATGAGATCACATGAGACCGTTTCTGTTAAATATCGCAGATGCCATCTTGGTTTCTCTTTTTCCTGTTCAACTCGCATGACAGGCAGATACATGGGCGCTTCGCTTCACAGGTAGCTCGTGTGTATGTCCGTTTCTATTTTCCCCACATTAAGAGTGTGCGTGAGAGACAGCCAGTAATAAAACTCTGTCGATGGGAGCTGACCTCCCAATTAAATATTATAAAATGATTTCCATAGTCATAAAATGGTCAACTCTTAATCTGATACAAAACATATTTCGTTTATTCATTTGGAAATTTTAAATGTTACCTTACTACACATGTAATACAATTATTTACACAATAATTTTTATGATACAAAGAAAACACAAGCGAAAAAATATCATTGGCTTATATGCACATATAATAGATAACACCTTTTAAAAACAATGGTTGTTTATAAATAATTATTAACATTGAATTAATAATGGAACAAAGTTTTACGTGAATAAAATTATTTTATCTGTTAACGTTAGTCAACTGACAATAGCTAAAAACTGAACTCAGAAATTAAGTAAATTAAATTTCACGAAAGGTTTTTAATGTATTGAGAGATAGAGATATATTAATGTGGACAAAATGTTATACTGATGAAACTGATTGAATTTGTCGCTGGTATAAAATTACATTAATTATAATGCTGGAATAAATAGTGATGAAAATATTTCATTTCTGTTATTTACAGTATTTTAAAAGAGCTTTGATAAAATATTCTACCAAAAAAATTCCAACTCCCAGGTTAATATCAACAGGAACGAATTTTAACTATTAAGTTATGATATTTTAGATATTAAATGAATTTTAAGTATTACGTTTTAGAAGGATCGATGAGGTCCACAAGAAACTTCAATTATTTTCCGAAATATATGATATATATATATATATATATATATATATATATATATATATATATATATATATATATATATATATACCAGTGGTGAAAAAACCGGACTAGAGTGCTCAATGTGTAGTCAGAGCAGTATATAGGAAATTTATTACTGTGAGTCCAGAATGAGTTTACAAATTGTTTCAGCTAGAGGAAAATCCTCAAAGAGAGGAAAAAATCCAACTAGCATCGTCAGAATTCATAGATGGACTAAGTTATAAAGTCAAATAAGAATGGAAAAAATCGTAGATAAAGGGGAGTTAGAAAAGAAGGGGGAGTGGTAGGGAGAGGACGTTGGAGTTTAAAGTAGTAGCAGTGTCTTCAATAAGAGAGGGGTTTATAATTAAATATTAATTATGTGTAAATTCTTATATACGTTTTTTTTAACGGTTTAAACTTAAAAGACGCTACTTTTATTGATAACGGCATAAGTAACAGTTAATTTAAAGGATCATTATATATATATCACATATATATATGGGTTAAGTGATATATATATATATGGGTTATGTGATATATATATATATATGGGTTATGTGATATATATATATACATATATATATATGGTTATGTGATATATATATATATATATATCACATATATATATATATGGGTTATGTGATATATATATACATATATATATATATGGGTTATGTGATATATATATATATATTTATATATATATATCACACATATATATATGGGTTATGTGATATATATATATATGGCTTATGTGATATATATATATACATATATATATGGGTTATGTGATATATACATATATATATAGATGTTTACTTAAGGCACATATTTTAATGGTTGATGGAAAAATATCTGTTAATATCAACAGGATCAGTCCTACACGAATTTTAATTATTAAGTAATGCTATTTTAGATATTAAATGAATTTTAAGTATTACGTTTTAGAAGGATCGATGAGGTCCACAAGAAACTTCAATTATTTTCCGAAATATGTGATATATATATATATATATATGGGTTATGTGATATATATATATATATATATATATATGGGTTATGTGATATATATATATATATATATATATATATATATATATATATATGGGTTATGTGATATATATATATATATATATATATATATATATATGGGTTATGTGATATATATATATATATATATATATATATATATATATATGGGTTATGTGATATATATATATATATATATATATATATATATATATGTTTACTTAAGGCACATATTTTAATGGTTGATGGAAAAATGTCTGATGAGATGTTTTGCATATTTTTAAAAATCTGCAATTCTCAAATCAAACAATCAGTCATAAACTCCAAAATCAACAACATCAAGTCATAATCAAATGTTAAGTATTAAGTTACTGACATTAATATTAAATATGGTCACTTCATTTAATAATATTATGTTTATTTTTTTAAGTATTAAGGTACTGACATGAATATTAGATATGGTTACTTCATTTGATTGACTTTAAGAATTTTATGGTTATTTTTCAGAGTTGATCCAGAATCCATGAAAAAATAAAGCAAAAAATGTAAAGAAATAATAAATCGCTGAACATTTATGTCGAAGAAGTTGTCTCCTGCAGATCAAACAATAAAATATTTTTTAAAAAGCTACAATAAAGAATGAATAGTCGAATTTTTTATTATTACAGCAAATAGTAAATAGCAAGATGTAAGGGCAGGTGATTGACTTTGGTTCTTTCGTGTTTTTTAAGGATTTGAGCATTTATTCAATATTATTGAATAGCAGATTTATAATCTCAGATTGTAAGCACTCGATCATTTCTTCAATAGTCAATTTATTTGCAGGAAACAGAATATAAGATATGGGAGATTCATTTTCGGATGTTGACATAAGGGATTGCTATTGTTCAATGTAAAAACACGTGTTTTGTTAATTAATCCCATCAATGCTTAGATTTGCAAACCTCAATAATGATCGTGTAAATCAGAACACTTCCTCCTGCTTGTTCTGTGAAATACAATCGAGGAAAGAATTCTGAATAGATGCTGCTGACAATCAAGCTAGAGACGAGCATGTATTGTAGTGTTCTGGCGTATATATATATATATATATATATATATACATATATATATATATATATATATATATATGTATATATATATATATGTATATATATATATATATATGTATATATATATATATGTATATATATATATATATGTATATATGTATATATATATGTATATATATATATATATGTATGTATATATGTATATATATATGTATATATATATATATATGTATGTATATATATATATATGTATATGTATGCATATATATATATATGTATGTATATATATATATATATATGTATGTATATATATATGTATATATATATATATGTATGTATATATATATATATGTATGTATATATATATATATATATATATATATATATATACTTGTCAGGAGGTTGGATAGCATCTATGAAAAGGTGTTCATGTAAATGTGTCTCTTGATGTATGCATAATGTTTTCTTTTCTGTTTTGTTAGTAAAAAGATTCTGTTGTTTTGTGAGAACGGGTACGTACACATATTAATACTTACCACAACTGCAACAAATAACGTATGCGGCACAGTTTTTTTTAAACATGACTAAAATACAACTTTGTCTACGTGGCACAGCACACAAAAGGGAAACATACATTATCTCCTTGTATTTCGCTCTCTTGATGTCACACTACTAAGGAATACACATTCTTCTGAACGAAACAGTATGTATGACACAAAGGTATATTTTCATATAGCTTTATTCCATTTCTGTGAGAGCTTTTGGATTTGCATGCAATGAAGTTTGTATAGTAATTTAATAAACATTGCTTCCATGGCTTCTTTCCAATCAACAATCTGGTGAAACAACCTTTAGATTTGCGTTTTCTTCTGCTGAAAGAAAAATGTCACAGTTTTTCATGGATTTTTTAATTCTAGAATCGACCCCAGTTTTAAATTCTGGACATTGTTGGCTTTGGTATTTCATGCTGGTTTTCGTAATTCTAACTAATCGCAGTCAGTAATTGTCTGTATTTTTGAGATGAGGTGTTTTCATTGATTGAGATTGTCGGACTGACTTCCTCATCTTGGTTGTTATTGTCACAACGTTTCGGCCGGAGGGCAAAACGTTGTGACAATAATTGTTATTGTCACAACGTTTCGGCCATTTTGTCCTCCTATTGTGACAATAACAACCAAGATGAGGAAGTCATTCCGACAATCTCAATCAATCAGTCAGGATTAGAATTCTTTGCCTTTTTCTTAGTAAATAATTATTCATCGATGTTGTATTTTTTTAGTAAATAATTATTCATTAATATTGTCTTTTTTAGTAAATAATTATTCATCGATGTTGTATTTTTTTAGTAAATAATTATTCATTAATATTGTCTTTTTTAGTAAATAATTATTCATCGATGTTGTATTTTTTAGTAAATAATTATTCATTAATATTGTCTTTTTTAGTAAATAATTATTCATCGATGTTGTATTTTTTTAGTAAATAATTATTCATTAATATTGTCTTTTATAGTAAATAATTATTCATTGATGTTGTATTTTTTAGTAAATAATTATTCATCGATGTTGTATTTTTTTAGTAAATAATTATTCATTAATATTGTCTTTTTTTAGTAAATAATTATTCATCGATGTTGTCTTTTTTTAGTAAATAATTATTCATCGATGTTGTATTTTTTTAGTAAATAATTATTCATTAATATTGTCTTTTTTTAGTAAATAATTATTCATCGATGTTGTATTTTTTAGTAAATAATTATTCATTAATGTTGTATTTTTTATTAAATAATTATTCATCGATGTTGTACTTTTTTAGTAAATAATTATTCATTGATGTTGTATTTTTTAGTAAATAATTATTCATCGATGTTGTACTTTTTTAGTAAATAATTATTCATTAATATTGTCTTTTTTAGTAAATAATTATTCATCGATGTTGTACTTTTTTAGTAAATAATTATTCATTAATATTGTCTTTTTTAGTAAATAATTATTCATCGATGTTGTATTTTTTATTAAATAAATGTTGTACGAAATCAGTTGAGTAAAGAACCTTAATATTCCACTTAATGCTATGGAGATATGATAATTGTGTCACTTTTTATTACCAATGCTTCTGAGATTATGTAAAATAGAAGATCAATCTAAAGTTGACAAATGTTGTTACTGTCTCTGGCATTTCAATCTTGTTCTCAGATATATTAAATATCTACTTTGTTTCTTGTTTTATTTTCATTTTCTCATCATTTTGTTGTAGCTGGGATGGTAAATCCTAGAGGAAACTAAGCATTAACCTGATGTCTTATACAGTTCAGCTGAGAGCCATTTCTAATGATCCATTTAGAGGCAATTGTTCGAATATATACCTGTAACTTTGTCTATTGAGTAAAATTGTTTATGTAGTTGTTTAATTTTTTCCTCACTGTGAATTCGCATACGTATAAATACACTTGAATTCTTTGCAAAAATATCATGCTTGTTATTTCCACATCAGCTTATTAACGAAAACACAAATAGTGATACAGTGTGCAAGAATATAGATTTCGTCTTTATTTTAAATAAATCATAAGACATCAATTGTTCCGTTTAGAATTTCATACGTTTTTAGCAACAGTTTGGTCTTCTATGAATTGTGTGTCTTGTGTATTTTTTCTCCATCCACTTGCTTTTAAAGAAATCAATATATTTAGATTTTTCAGCAACAATATCGTTTTTAAACAATTCTTTACTTCTCTATATTGTATTATATTCTCAAATGTAGAAATAAATGCAAATTCTTAGAACTAAGCCTACATATATTTGGCAAACAAATGGCATTTTCTAATTGTGTATCCTTTTTATATGTTTCACTAAATTTGATTTTTGAAAAAAAGAATATCCACACACTTCACAGGAATGTGGCTTCTTCCCAGTGTGAAGTCTCATGTTTTACTAACCTTGATTTTTCAGAACAAGAATATCCACAAACTTTACATGAATGCGGATTTTCTCCAGTGTGAATTCTCATATGTGTCACTAACGATGATTTTTGAGAAAAGCAATATCCACACACTTCGCAAGAATATGGCTTCTCCCCAGTGTGAATTCTCATATGTTTTACCAACCTTGATTTGTCAGAACAAGAATATCCACAAACTTCACAAGAATGTGGCTTTTCTCCAGTGTGGGTTCTCATATGTGTCACTAAATTAGATTTTTGAGAACAAGAATATCCACACACTTCACAGGAATGTGGCTTCTCCCCCGTGTGTGTTCTTGCATGTCTCACTAACCTTGCTTTTTCAGAACAAGAATATCCACAAACTTCACAAGAATGTCGCTTTTCTCCACTATGGGTTCTTGTATGTTTTACTAACAATGACTTTACAGAACAAGAATATCAACAAACTTCACAAGAATATGGTTTATCCCCAGTGTGAGTTCTCATATGTCTCACTAACGATGATTTTTGAGAACAAGAATATCCACACACTTCACAAGAATATGGTTTTTCCCCAGTGTGGGTTCTCATATGTGTTACTAAAGATGATTTTTCAGAACAAGAATATCCACAAACTTCACAATAATATGGTTTTTCCCCAGTGTGGGTTCTTGTATGTGTCACTAAATATGATTTTTTAGAACAAGAATATCCACACACTTCACAAGAATATGGCTTTTCCCCAGTGTGGATTCTTCTATGTGTCACTAACGATGATTTTACAGAAAAAGAATATCCACAAACTTCACAACAATGTGGTTTTACCTTAGTGTTAGTACTCATGTGTTTTACTTACAATGATTTTTCAGAAAAAGAATGTTTATGCATTTTACTCGAACGTTGCAATTTACTTATTACTTTGTTCAGATGCCAAACATTTATTTACTATCTAATATATTCCCAACATTTTTTAATGCTGACTTCTGTGCAATTGTTTTCCTTTAATGTGCATGTGTTTTGCCAATATGTGTTCACATATGTCTTAGTAAACCATATTTTGCACAAAAAGAATATTTTTACATTTCACAAAATGTGTTTTTTCCAGATGAGTTCTCATATGTGTCACTAAATGTGATTTTTATCATAAATCACACACTTAATAAAACATGCCTTTTCCTCAGTTTTATTTCCGATCTCAATTTCTGATTTTAGCTTTTTATATCTTTTGATTTGTTGTAAAATCAAGCACACAATTCACAACAACTAATATTATTTTCAAGATGTGTTTTGTTTTCACAACTATTGCATAAAATTCGTAAATAATATTGTCCAGTAATTAATAAATAATAAAGTCCAGTATAGAAATCTTTCCACAAATGTCGCTGTTATCTTCTATATAAGGTAATAAATATTTATAGCACAATATTTGAAGAGAATCATATTTCATTAAAATCCAATGATAGTGTTCAATCATGTTTAAAGAAAATCATATTCCATTAAAATTCAATAGTGGCGTTCATGTAAAGAAAAATTATATTCCATTAAAGTTGAATAATAGGATTCAGTCAGGAACATCTGCAAAACAATAAAATTAAATATTTTAATATTTGAACTCACGTATTAGTATTCTGCTTATTGTTGTCAATATTATTGGATTGAACACAATAAAAATTCAAGATTTATTTCAACCAAAATATCATGAGAGTCACATTTAAAAAAACCCTTTCCAAACAGTACATTGAACCAGTCGATACAGGTGTTGCTTAGAATAGAAATATAATCGCGTTGAAATCTGACGTTTTTATGATTTTAATCATGGTAAAAAATAAACATATATATATATATATATATATATATATATATATATATATATATATAGAGAGAGAGAGAGAGAGAGAGAGAGATGAATATTACAATGAGAATATATTACAAACATTCATTAAAAATATTACTGTGTGTTTTCTTCAAGCAAATTACAAAAGTCCATGAAAGTATATACACATACGTCATACATGTATTATAACGTGGTTCGTGAACATCGAAATAACAAAAAACAGAAGATTACAAAGTCTTTTCATGGTTGATACTTGCTATATGTATATGTGATCTCAAATTAGTAAAAGATAAATAAATATATGTATATGTGATCTCAGATTAGTAATAGATAAATAAATATATGTATATGTGATCTCAGATTAGTAATAGATAAATACATAAATGTATATTTGATCTCAGATTAGTAAAAGATACATAAATGTATGTATATGTGATCTCAGATTAGTAAAAGATGAATAAATATATGTATATGTGATCTCAAATAAGTAAAAGATAAATAAATATATGTATATGTGATCTCAGATTAGTAAAAGATAAATAAATATATGTATATGTCATCTCAGATTAGTAAAAGATAAATAAATGTATGTATATGTGATCTCAGATTAGTAAAAGATGAATATATGTATATGTGATCTCAGATTAGTAAAAGACAAATAAATATATGTATATGTGATCTCAGATTAGTAAAAGATAAATAAATATATGTATATGTGATCTCAGATTAGTAAAAGATAAATAAATATATGTATATGTGATCTCAGATTAGTAAAAGATAAATAAATGTATGTATATTTGATCTCAGATTAGTAAAAGATAAATATATGTATATGTGATCTCAGATTAGTAAAATACAAATAAATATATGTATATGTGATCTCAGATTAGTAAAAGATAAATAAATATATGTATATGTTATCTCAGATTAGTAAAAGATAAATAAATATATGTATATATGATCTCAGATTAGTAAAAGATAAATAAATAGCGACGAAAAATTGTGGCTTTCATGATTCAGCTTTTCCTAGTAATCCCTTCCCCTGTTTTTTGCTTCCATGAATATACAGAAATGCAGTAGTTATGTGAATAAACATCTCGCTACTCCCCTATTTGTAATAATCCAAAATAGTTGTCCCTTACATCCAGGTTATAATACGCAGTCAATACCTATTTACGTTAGTAAAGTAATTGTTAAGAAAGCAATAACAATAGATTCAACAGGCAAAAAAAAGAAAAAAGGTACATGAATATGATAATATGATATATAACGAGGTATATGAACAGCAAAATGATGAAACACAGTAGATTAACAAGATTATATTTATATGTGATCTTAAAGAGGTAAAAAACCAATGAAATAGCCACTAAAAAGTGTGGATTACAGGATTCAACTTTTCATAGTAATCCCCTTTCCGAGTGGACAACTAAAATGTACAGATCATTATGTACATCAGTTTGATAGTTATCACAATTAATATTTATAAAGCATATACATGGGCATACTTTTGAGACAGTTCTGATCAGCTGCTAACAATTTTACACGTGGTTTATTATGACGTTATAATATTATCAGCACAGTATGAGTTTTTCAAAGGAAAAATAAGTATTATGATAACTTAACGGAAAGAGTGTGTAACGAATCACCTGGTAAATTGACTTGCCTTTTAAATTTCGTGGGCTACAGTCATTGACGGATATCAGATGATTACGATTTTCACAGAGTTCTTCTGTCTGATTCGTTAACCATAATCTGATAGAAATAGTTTTGACAACTTGTGTTTTTTATCTCCCATCCACACTTGTTTAGGCATTGTACCAAGACATTATCCCCCTCACGTAATAATAGTAATACACTGGATAAGATAATAATATTAAGTAATATTGATACGCTATGAATTGGATATAACAAGATTACATAACAATTTTGTATATGCCACTATTTTGTGTTTTGTTTATAAGACTTCAAACGTATGAAATTATTGTTTCCCCTTCACGTAAGTGGAGCACAAATTATTCAAGGTAGACACCAGCGCTTTCCATATAGGTTGAACCTGGTGTCGCAACAATATTGCAAGACGGTTTCAGCAACACTCTCAAAATTCAATAAACACTGAATACCCATATTATCATTTATTATCCTCTTACAGAACACTTTAATCACTCATTAAATTGAGGTTATGTGACTGAGAATTGTATGCGTTTCACATAGCATGTCTTCAGGAAATGTTGAAATATGTTGCAATTAAATTTGTGACAACAGTTTTAAGGACATTTTAATAATTACTTTTTAAACAACAGTCTAAACTTTTTAGTTAATTTAAGACAATTGTAATTCTGATAGTTTTTTGCGAGTGAAATAATTTTCTGTTTGGAATTTTCCACATCTATGTTAGATCTTTGTTATTTCCATTCATATATTCCTGTATATCTGATTCTGTTAATAATTTTTTTATTGTAGACGTCAATTAACCGTTAATCTATGAACCCCAAACAAAAAATTATATCAATTTAAAAGCTTTTTAAACTTGCAAATAGGTTATTCCTATTCTATAAAAATACTATAAATCCTACACGAAAATTGTTGAATTGCTGTCAATTGTTTTCAGTCTTTTTATCACAACTTGTTTTTTTTTATATTTTCCAGAGCATATTTGAAGCATTTTCATTAATTAAAATGTTAGCTTATAACTGATCATAAATAGAGTTAATTTTGAAACGCTCAAGTTTATAGAACTTGCATTTCTTAGCTGAACGAAAATACGTTTTAAGTCTTATTTGTGGTGTATCTAATTCTTGAAAAATTTGGGAGAGAGGGAAAAAATTATAGATGACATTGTAAAACATAGGTTATTGATGTGTTTATTGCAAAGTTAATTAAAACAATTAAAATGGACTTTTGTCAAACATAACTCAATCCCTACACAAACTAACATGGTGCTGTTATATTTTATAATATTTATATACTTTAAAAACCGCTGGCTAACCTCAGGGTAAAAAGGGAGCAGCTCTGCATAAGTCTCAGTACATAGCCTCTCCATCATCAAGACTCCTACAGTGCCTCCATGTTGGCCACACACTGTAACTGGGTGCCTTGTGGCCCCAGGCTAAACCTGTAGGAGATCTCAAAGTAGTAGGGGACCCCAGAGGTAGTGCGTTCTGGCTCACCGATATGTGGACACGCCCTGGTACACTACCAACGCCTACCCTACTTTCTTGTGGGTGCCGTTGGTTGGGCGAAGACTAGGGGAATCAACCCCAAAATCAAGCACCACTGCCTTGTGGGCCTTATCAGAGCAAAAGGCTAAGAGATGGGAACTCTGACTTCAAATCCACTACTGCCACGCAGTTTTCGTTAAAAGGCTATGGAATCTGATCCAGAAAGAAAAGGCGTAGTAGCAGACATGATAGGCCGACTGTCTACCTCAGTGAGATTACTTTCGGCCAGAAACTGTGGCCTCCTCTGCTGCCAGTCGTCACGGGTTTGCTCCACTGGGAATGAGCATTGGAGATTCAGAGGATGCTTATCTGATGCGCAACAGATACTACACCTAAACTGCACAAGCAAGTAAGGAGCCAAAGCGGAAAGTCCTGTACTAAAGTATAAAGCACTGACGGCCCGACTAGTCATCATCAAGACGGACTGCATGATGATGATGATGATGATGATGATACGTTTAAGATTTAAATGAATATACCTTACAGATGCTAAACGTCTGACTGACCAACAATATGGATTTAGGCAAGCCCGTTCCACAGGAGACATCCTAACTGTAATATACCATTCACTTGACAAAGCAGGGGAGGGTAGAGCGGTAGCTCTAGATATATCTATTATTGATTGCTGTACATACAATAACCTTTATCACCGAGTGGCTTCTAGGCCTTGATAAGTGGTGACTACCATGTAAAAAAATATCATGCTTTTGACAAGGTATGCATGATGGTCTTCTCAGGAAAATCAGATCATACGGTATCACTGGAAGAATACTTAACATAATTAAATCCTTCTTAGATAAGAGAAAAATCCAGGTTCTCCTCGATAATCGTACATCTAAAGAATATGATATAAATGCGGGAGTGCCTCAGAGGTCTATCCTTGGACCTCTATTATTCCTAATATTCATAAATGACCTCCATGACAAAACTGTCTCTGAGATGGGTATATATGCTGATGACACCATGCTCTATAACAAACACGACAGGAAAACAAATGAACACATACCCAAAGAAATGGCAGAAACACTAGAGGCTGACCTCCAATCTGTAGTGGAATGGGGACAGAAATGGATGGTCACATTCAATGCTGCCAAGAGCAAACTTGTTTCCTTCAATAACTTCAAACAAAGAAACCTCTACCACGAATAGCAATGGCCAAAGACTCTTTCTCTGAAAGTAAATCTTTTAAACTCCTCGGTTCACAGGAAACATGACTTGGAACAATTATATTGAGGGCATTGCCAGAACCGCTGCTAAAAAGTTATGTTCTCTCTATCATGCTAGAAAGCTACTAACGCCCGAAAGTATCCTGCCCCTCTATAAGGCCACCATCCGCCCATGTATGGAGTATTGCTGTCATATTTGGGCTGGTGCATCTGCTACTAGTCTCTCGCTCCTAGACAAGGTTCAAAAGAGAGTCACCAAACAAATAGGTCCTGAACTGTCATCTAGGCTTCAGCCTCTGTCCCATCAACAAAATGTAGCATCCCTCTGCCTGTTCTACAAGTACTTTAACGGTGAATGCTCCAATGAATTGCAAGCACTTGTACCCCCTCACAGTTGAGATCCCTAAATGTAAGAGAGCCTTCTACTCCAGTAGTTTCTTCCCCAGAACCGCTAGACTTTGGAATTCCCTTCCTGCTTCCCCAACTGTACTGACATGCAGAAGTTCAAGTGTAACGTAAACCGACATCTTGCTGTCCAATACCCCATATAGTACCCCTGTAGCTTATGTTCTTGATAGTAGCCCCCTATATCAAAGTGGTAACGTGCCTTGTTTGGGGTGAAAATGTATATATATATATATATATATATATATATATATATATATATATATATATATATATTGACATTCATAGAGTAAGGTTACTTGACAAAATAATTGCAAACTAAAACTTATTAGAAGAATTAAAATAATTTTTTTATATGTAATGCAATCCTGATAATGTTATATATTTTTTAATATAGATTTTCTTGGATTCAAATACAAACGTTAGTTTAACAACTGCTGACTAAAATAGTTAAGTATTAATAAGATACTTCTAATACATTGTTATTTACTTAATAAACCATTTACATTCACACCAAATAAAGAGCATTGAGACATAATTGGATGCTATGTGAGAGAGAGGCATACAAATAAAGGCACCGGAAGTAATTAAACTAAATGTAAAAAATTGTTTCCCACTTTTTTTACGATCACAAATGTAAACAGGTTTTTATGTGAAACACTTTACGTGCATGCGGCTAGATAAACAGTTTTGTTTTTTCATTTTAATATTTTATCTTAATATATCTTTTAAAATAAAGTTAATAGATAAACAGTTTTTTCTTTCATTTTAATATTTTATCTTTCATATCTTTTAAAATAAAGTTAATAGATAAACAGTTTTTTTTTCATTTTAATATTTTATCTTTCATATCTTTTAAAATAAAGTTAATAGATAAACAGTTTTGTTTTTCATTTTAATATTTTATCTTTCATATCTTTTAAAATAAAGTTAATAGATAAACAGTTTTTTTTTCATTTTAATATTTTATCTTTCATATCTTTTAAAATAAAGTTAATAGATAAACAGCTTTTTTTTTCATCCTAAAATTTTATCTTTTTGGCTTTCCTATTTTTAAGGATGTATACTAGTTTGTGTGTTGTTTGGAGAGGATGCATGTATCAATCATACATTCTATTTTTTGTGGTTTTAAATAAAAAACACCTCCCCTCATACGTAATAAAATTTCAATTTAAATTCTATTTTATCGTTTTACATAAAAACCTCCCCTCATTAATAATAAAACTTCAATTAAATCCTATTTTTTGCTGTTTAAAAAAAACACCTACCCTCATTTGTAATAATGTTTATATTTAGAAAGCTATTCTTACCACGAGAAAGAAGGTCATTGCTTATTAATTTATACTTTCAACTAACAAATAAATATAAGGAACATTTTCTGTGTTATAACTTATTTACCTTTAAAAAAAAATAGTACGTCATGTTAGAAGACGAAAAAAATGGTTGGTATAAAATGATCATCTCAGAAGTCCCAATAATAGTCCAAAAAAATTGTAAAATCTAAAAAAAAATTATAGAAAATAAGTATCCGGATGGCAGTTTTTGCAAAATTTTATGTCAAACGATTTTTACAATATTTCTTTTTTCTAAATTATAAAGTGAAAGTACAGAATAGTTAACAGCCTATGACATCTAATCCCTATCTAAAAAAAACGTAAGAAACCAAAAACTAATATGAATCCCCCGTCTCCTCCCCCTGCAACAAAAAATTAAAACTGCGAACGATTACAAGTACCATTGACTGCTAACTGGTCATAATGGGAGTGCTAATTTTATATTAAATTATGTAGGAAAGTGATCCCCACTCTAAAATAAGTATTATTAATTCATAATTCCTTTAGTGGGTATTTTTTAAGGCTGTATAAACGTCAGAGTCAAAAATAAACTCATTCTTTTTTTTTTAGAGTTAAACTATGCTGGGTTAGATTATAAAGACTTACGAATATTGTTTTCTACATTAAGTAATTGCTAACTGATGATAATTGATCATGTTATGCAAACTTTATATTGTAAAATATTACACATTGAATGAAACTAAAAATATTTTAAAGATATTTTTTGAATCATACTATTATTATCATATTTTATTGGATTGCAAAAACAAAAATAAATAAACTTATTTTAATGTTAAGATTTAACAATTATAAATTAGATTTTTTGTATAAAAGAAGATACAAACTTACGTATATTTCCAGGAATTCAATACGAAAAAACATCGGGATGAATTCGTTTGTTTCTTTAAAAAAAATTTTTTTTTAAAGATTTCTTTAGTAAATTGATGCAACTTTTGTTGTGTGTTCAATTCATTAAGAAATAAAATATATGAAAATATAAAAGAATTAACATTAAAAGATGAAAAACACAAACGCGAAATTATTTAAATAGAAAATCAATTGCTAAAAGACAATGAATTTAGGTCATCGTAATAACACGGTGTAATCATTATTTCGTTCCTCGTGTAAAAATGTCCGTTTATTAGTTAAGTTTTCCGAATTGTTTTCCTATCAAGTTTAGATTGTATTTGTCAATGTCTGGAGATTTCTTTATAAAATGGCTGTTTTTTTTTTGTTTTTGTTTTTTTTTGTTTTGTGTGTGTGTGTGTGTGTTTATGTGTGTGTGTGTGTGTGTCATTTATTAACATAAAAAATACACAAAGTTTTCAAAAGCAGGTTTATTTATTTACTTTTATTTTTTGAAGATTGATTATTTCATTATTTATTGGATTAGTCAAACTATTCTTAACATCCAAGATAAAAACTGTAGGCAGAATAATCGGCAGATTTGCCGTTTCGGGTTTGTATTACTGTACACATAGATTCGAAAAAGTTGTCAAAAAACAAACATATAACAAATAAATGTTATCAAAGGCAAGTTAAATGACGTTTCTTCCTAACTGGATATGTTTTAGTGTTTATATTTAATGTAACATATTTATTCAGCTCGACAAACATACAGTGTTTACCGATGTATTGGAAAATTTAAAATGGCAGCCGACTCTCTCTCTCTCTCTCTCTCTCTCTCTCTCTTTGAGGTGGTAAATGTGTGAAAATGAGTTATAAATAAAAAAAACAGACAAAATACTGTTAGAAACTCGCTTAATATATGTTACCGTGACATAGGCCGACATATATTCAGCGGGTTTTTAACAGTATTTTGACTGTTTTTTTATTTATAACTTCTTTTCCCAAACTTACCGTCTCAGAGAGAGAGAGAGAGAGAGAGAGAGAGTCGGCCGCCATTTTGAATTTTCCAATACATCGGTAAACACTGTATGTTTTTCGAGCTGAATGAACACGTTACATTAAATATAAACACTAAAAACATATCCAGTTAGATAGAAAAGTAACTTATATTGCCTTTGATAACATTTATTTGTTCTATATTTGTTTTGTGACAACTTCTTCAAATCTATGCGTACAGTAAAACAAACCCGCCGTTTCGTTGTACAAATAGCCTCGAACCATATAATCACTAAAAGGGACTCTTAAAGGTCAACACCGGTATCGAGCATAAGTTTGTTTACATGTTTCACAAAGTTTAAATGGTTAAAATATAATCACGTAATTATTGAAAATGTGATCATGTGATTAAAATTTAATTTTTTTTAACCACGGTGTTTAACAATTTTTTTAAAAAATTCACGATGAAGATTAAAAAATTATTAAATGTGTTTAATTTTATAATTGAAAATTAAAAATATTGAACAACAAAAATAAAATTTTCGGTACTTATGTATTATTTCATTGAAAGCCATTCTTAAGATGGGGAGGGTATTTTGTAACTATACTGTGCTTCCACCTTACAACTAAAAAAGAAAAAAAAAGATATCGTAAAACTTTAATTTAACCTGAAAAACTATTTAAAAATAGTGCGGTACCAAAAATGCATAAGCACCAAATTTTGGTTTAATTTTACAATAGATATTTTTCTCGGATGCATATGACGGCAGATGTTACTGCGTTATTTTTATATAGTTTTTATTTTTTCAGTTTAAATTCAAGTTTCACGATATTTTTTTATCATATAAAGTTGTAATGTGGAAGCATAAATTAGTTACAAAACACTCTCACCTCCTCATATTAAGAATGGTTTTCAAAATAATAACGTTATTATTTCAGCTTGGCACCAAAAATACATAAGTACTAAAAATTTCATTTTTATTGCTCAATGTTTTTTCATTTTAAATTATAACATAAAATGGGTACTTGTATAGATTAATAAAGACATTAAAAATGAAAATATCGAGAAAAAAAACTTATATTGTACGTATCCATTATGGAATGAAGTTCTCTGGAAAAAATTACTTAATTTGATCAAGTAGTTTTTTTTTAATTTTTTTACAGCGAAAAGAAAAACAATTTGTTATGATACCAATCCAAAGGTAGCCATGTTTCGATTTTAGACCGAGTTATCTCCCCGTTGACTGTTCTAAAAATCCAAACACGGCTATCTACAGTGCGCTGTCATAAAAACGTATTTTTCCGATGTAAAAAAAAAATTAAATACATGAATAAATAACTACTCTATCAAATAAATGATTTTTTAGAGAACTTTAGTCCAAAACGGATACGTACAATATAACCTTTTTCGATATTCTCATTAAACTGTACAAATATCAATGAAATATATTTAATCACTTTAAAACTTCATCTGGGATTGTTTTTAATTTGTTAAAGAACATGGTTAATTTTAAATTTTAATCACATTTTCAATAATTATGTGATTATATTTTACCTTTAAGAGTCCCTTTTAGTGATTACCAGGTTTGAGGTAAAAAAAATTCATGAAGCATTTCTCTTACTGCTGTTTTCGGGTATACTTACAACGAATAAACACCCCAACCTGCCCATGTTAAGAACGGTCCTCGGAATAAACAGCCCTAACATTCCCATGTTAAGAATGGCTTTCAGATTAGACACCCACAACCTTGTCAGCATACCCGAAAACCGTCGTCGAGATTGTCGATAATATAGCATATTTCTTGGCTTTGGTAGGACGGTTATTTTAGGCGAACAACCACGCTGATAATTAATGTACCTATTTACAATGCCTCCCCCACGGGACAGAGTTAGACACCAGGGTCGTTTTTTTAACGTGGAGAAAAGGTACAAAAATAAAAATTGTCTCAGTCGTGAAGGATTTCTCCTATACTGAAAGAGAAGGAGAAATTGAAGTGTCGCATCTGAAGAACAGATACTACATTTTGATCTTGGCCAAAAGGCCAAAAACAATAAAAAATATGCTTTTATATTTGACGACAGAAGGAAAACATATAAACTTCATGCAGCCATTTTTTAAAGTAATGAAATCAATTGAATTTTACGAGAGAATTTTTTTAACATTTTTAAACTTAAAAAACTATCTGTGTTTTTTTAGATTAGGTCCACTAGCAATTTTGTGAAAAATATTGAATAATTCTACCCCGTCTTTTCAAGCTAATAACTCATCGAAAAATGTAATTCAAGCCCTAATTTTTTTTCAATTAAAAAGAGCAAGGACCAAGGTTTCATAAAAAAAAACGTTTTTTTTTTTAAGGTTTTAAACTTCGGACTTTACAGTTGAATTTCTAAAAAGCACTACATTTTTGTTGTTTTAAATTTGAATATATTACTTATTGATCTTTTATCTTCAATTTGTGCTATATAAAACTTTGGTGAGTAAATTAATTATTTACTGTTTAATAGACATTTCAAAATGGGAGGCTTGAATTAATTCAATCCCATGTTTTTCCAAGCTTATAACTACTCGAAAAATGTAAATTCAATTCCTTATTTTTTTTCAATTAAAGGAGCAAAGACCAAGGTTTCATTAAAAAAAAACACAAGAAATAACAAACGTGGTTTAACAAAAAAAAACTGTTTAAACTTCGGACTTTACAGGTAAATTTCTAAAAAACACTACTTTTTGGTTTTAAATTTGAATATATTATTTATTGATCTTTTATCTTCAATTTGTGATATATAAAACTTTGGTGAGTAAATTAATTATTTACTTTTTAATAGACACTTGAAAATATTATAATCGATTTATTGGAAAGCGCATAAAATTTCCATTGACCCTGAAAATATCGTAAAAATATATGATAAATTTTAAAAATTTAAAAATACTGAGCTTGTAAAATTCAATTAATTTCATTACTGTTTTTTTTTAAATATTACTTTTAAAACAACTTTAATAGTTTAGTTCGGAAAATTCATTACTGTTTAAAAAATATTTCTATTACTTTTAAAACAACTTTAATAGTTTATTTTGGAAGTATAATCCATAAAGAAAATAAACAACCCACTTTTAAAAGAGAAATTACGAGTTATTTATATTTTATTTGCAGTTTCGTGTTAGGGGTGTCGAAAATTCCTACAAAAATTCTGATACACCTATAGGTCCACCTTCACAATTATCTTATAAATGACAACTTTTATAGGTTTTCGACTATGCTGAATACGATAATCGCATTGAAATAAGTAGTTATCGAGGTATAAAAAGTTGTATTATGCATTGTATTCTTTGGCGGCCATCTTTTTATGCACGTGCAGTGTTAATCATAGATGAGTAGATTTGTTTATAGCGCGTAAAAATATGGCCGCCAAAGATTACAGTGCATAGCACAACTTTTTATATCTCGAGAACTACTTATTTCTGCAAATGTTCAAGTCGATTTTCGTATTCAGCATAGTCGAAAACCTGTAACAGTCGTCATTTAAAAGAAAACTCTGGAGGTGGACCTAATCTGAAAATTTACTAAAACATAAAATGACGTTTCAAAAAAACATATACAAAAGATAAAATGGGGGGGGGGGAATTATATTAAATGAAAAAGGTTACAATAAAAAAATAAAATGGGGGAAAAAAATTATATCAAATGAAAAAAGGGTACAATAAAAACGACATAAAACGAAAAAAAATAAAATGACAAAAAAAAGACAAAATGTAACTACACATGAAAAAAGAATAGCATCGAAAAGTAAGCCTAGTATTCGCGAAGAAGGAGGTAAGGCATGGGATGTAAATATTGTCTGTTTTTAGTTTCGATTTTACACCTCCTTAGAGGTGTCCAGAAATTGCGGTTGGCACACTGGGTGCCATCGCGGGGTATTGGGAATAGTTTTCAACTAGCAATAACAACGCCTCGGAAACTCCTCATTGGCTATTGTATCGCCGCTGCGCAAGAACAACGAAATGATCGTCTCCAACGAAATAGATAGCACAGACGCATTACAACCTTAGCGATCCCAAGTTTTCCTTTTCATGTATTAATTAAATCAGCGTATTATACAAAACTACTTTAAGCTAATATTATCAATCAGAAGAGTATCGTGCATCATTTAACAAATATATTTTATTCATTTATGCATGTAAAATAGTTTAAAACAGCCTTTGTTTATAGAAAATGCACGATTAAATACAGTTGTCTGCCTTTGACGTCCTTCACCTTTAAGAGTTATGAACACGTGAATACATGCGTGGCACATTTACAGTAGGTGCTATGTTGTGTGTTTTTACGATACTTTTTCGACATCAGTCCGTCAATACTTTTTGATATTTTTCCCAATAATATATATGTATATACATTTATAAATAAAAAAAATATTTACATATTTTTCCGATAATATATATATACATTTATAAATAAAAAAATATTTACATATTTTTTCCAATAATATATATATATATATATATATATATATATATATATATATATATATATATATATATATATGTATATATACATTTATAAAGAAAAAATATTTACATATTTTTTTCCAATAATATATATATATATATATATTTATAAATAAAAAAATATTTTCATAATTTTTTTCCAATAATATATATACATTTATAAATAAAAAAATATTTACATATTGTTTTTATGATAAAAAAAACGATTTGATTCGGAAATCTTAAGTAGGATTCTCACGATGTGTTTGCGCCGGCTATGAATTTTTATCCTGGCCCCCAAAATCAACAAATAAAATAAATTAATAAACGAATTAAAAAATAAAAATTGAGTAAATCTATATTATTCAATTATAATTGGAGAAAGAATCAAATATTATATTAATACAGTGAATTGAAATAGATCATGACATTATTACTTTATCAAAATGTAATGTTTATTGATGGCAAGGTAAAATTTGTTCTTTTATATTTTAATTTTTGGTAACCTTTATTCTGATTCATTATTTTGCGTTTAGGATAAGAATTACCTCACATATAACAACATTTATTATTAATAAAAATAACTTGCTTTCGAGTTCCCCAGGCAACGCAGGGTACCCTTGCTAGTAAAAAAAATAAAAATCTAACAAACCTGTGACAAAAACTTGGAGGCGTTTCCAAGGTACACGTTCTCTGGCACCGTGTCCTTTTTCCGATAGAGCTTTTTCGAGTACAGCCATTGCTGAGTGGATGTATGGAAGCCGATAACTTTTTTCTAAAAAAATAAATACACAAGTAAAATACTTTATAAGTGCAATTTCTAAGATATGTTAATATGTGTTATATGCCATTTGATAAATCACTGCATAGAAGATACTGCCAAGTCAGCTGCAACAAAAGTAAGCATTAGTAGAAAAAAATAAATATCTACATAAATAATAAACACATAAATAAACAATAAAAAATATAAAATAAAATAATCTAATCAATAAATCGTATAAATCAGAATATTAAAAATGTAGTTTAAAGAGCTCGGCGCCAAGTATTGATCTAAAAATGTAATTGATGCAACAAGTTGATCAAAATATGATTGATATGTGTTTCTAAATATACTTACTAGTTAGTATGTATGTTAAAAATGGCATTATAGTTATAATAACTTACATCTATGTTAAATCCAATATGTCGAACCACAAATTATTTAATATATATACTCATTATGTTAACGTTCATAACTTCATTTCCGAAATATTAATTAAATTTTAATTAAAATATTAAATAAATAAATAAAAAAATATAAATAGGATGTAATTAAGTTCATAGTAGAGGGAATTTAAGAATAAGGATAAACATGGTTGCATATAGTCTATAATTATTAGATCTGAACAATATTTATAAATATCATTAACTTGAATTAAAATTAATATTAGGTTTAACTTTGATATACATTTACTTGATTATAATTATAATAGCATGTCATCAGATGTAGGAACTTTGCATTATAATCTTTGGTGTTTTAGAAGACATGTAATTATAACAAAAATCACACTTACATCAGGAATTAGTTTCGCGAAACGTTTATTAAAAATTGACGTTCGTATGTAGAACGGATTTAAATTGGGGAAATGTAAAAATTAAATCATTTTTTCTATATAAATAATTGAAGGTGATGATATTGATTATAATATGATTAAATAAATAAATAAATAACAAATTAGAGTAATTGGAAGTAACTAATTTACAATTCTACATTAGCAGATATTAAGTTAAAACTTAATAAATCATGATTATCGATTGAAATAATCTATTATAATATCATTTTGCACCGATAAAATTATCAAATTAATTTATAAAAAAAATAAAAATAATTAAAGTCGATTTAAATTCTAATAAATAATAATGAATGAAAAACAGTAGAACTATATTAAAATGTAAATTTTAATTATTAGCAAATATATATATTAGGCACCGCCAAAACTGGGGGGGGGGCAGGTCAGTACTTTTTGACGGACCGTCTTTTTAAAAATCTACCAAAAATCCGATCAATACGAAATTTTCAGCGATTATTAGGGGAAGAATGAACTTTATAACAGTGTACTTATTTTTCATAAACGATATTTATATATATATATTTTTTTTTTGCTTACAAAACCCCCCTTGTTTTGAAGTGGGAACAAATATGCTTAAAATAATCATCTGAAACTGAACAAAACATTTTGTGTTGTTGTAAGGGACAGAATTATAGATATAAAAAAAAATTGTTTGCATACCTTATTTTGACGTCTGAATATCAGAACTTCGATTGTGTTTAATTATCCCGCTTTTGAGTTTTGAAGTGTGAAATTCGGTGAATATGTTAAGTAAAATAATTAATTTAAGTCAAGCAAAACAACAACAAAATTTTTTTAATATTTATACGAAAAAAGCCATTTAAAAATTTTTGATAAATAAATTAACAATTTTTTTTAGCGAGCCGAATAATGCATGACCATTATTAAACAGGGCATGCTTTGAATAATCGATACAAAAAAAAAATTCGATAAATATTGTGCCCTTTGTGTTAAAAATAGCATCATTTTTTTTCGATCCCGTTTGAAAACGTTTGCCGCCTTTCGACTACGGTGGACCAAACGCGCTGAAATAATTTTTTTTTATTCTGCTTTAAATTGCCCCCCCCATTTTGGGGATCCTGGCCCCCACACACATACACATTAAAAACCAAACTCATACAAATGGTCACCCATCTGGTACTGGCCAGCTTCAGCTTAATAATACATTGAAATTTTCATCACTGAAAAATAAGTTTTTTTGGCCTGTTTGGTCTTCCATAATTTTCTTCTTATAAAACGCAAACGTAAACAGAGTCGATCTAGACTCTACATTGACGCGAAATATCTAGTTACCTATATGAATAAGTGGAATTATTTGAAATTCAGGTACTTATATTATAATATTTTTGCATATTCTCTTAGAAAATCA
>NC_136527.1:188754046-188814046 GCF_053919585.1 Euprymna scolopes
ATTTATTTGTTATATATTTGTTTTTTGACAACTTTTTCGAATCTATGTGTACAGTAATACAAATCCAAAAACCACTTATCTTTTATCCCATGAATTGAAAATAAACCAAATAAATTGGAAATTCACATTTTATATTCACGTCTGTTATAAAGCATATATTTATTGCAAAATAAATAAATAAATAAAAAATAAATAAACATAATTTAATATTTTAGGTTATTAAAAAAAAATCGGATTAGAAATGTTAACAAAAAATATTTAAAAATTTACCTTTCATTCCAGTAGTAAATTGATACAACTTTTGTTTTGTGTGCCCAATTCATTAAGAAATAAAATATATGAAAAATCAGAAAAAAACTGAACATTTCATTATTATTCTAATTAGTCAAACTACCGTTAAAATCCAAAATGAGAATAGTTGTATAAATAATTGAATATATAATATAATATAATATGTTATATAATATAATATAATATAATCCTTATAAAAAAAAAATCGGGTTGAATTCTTTGTTCTTTTTTGTTCAAAACAGAAAATTTGTCAGAATTTCTTTAGTAAATTGATACAACTTTTGTTTTGTGTGCCCAATTCATTAAGAAATAAAATATATGAAAATATAAAAGAATCAAAATTAAAAGATTAAAAACGCGAAATTATTTAAATAGAAAATCAACTGCTAAAGAACAAAGAAGTTAAGGTCATCGTAATAACACGGTGACATCATTATTTCGTTCCTCGTGTAGAAAATGTCCGTTTATTATTAAAACGTATCGAATTGTTTTCCTATCAAGTTCGGATTATATTTGTCAATGATTAAAGCTTGTTTTCGATATCTTTTGTAAATTTCTCTTTTGTATGTCTAATTCATTAAAAATTAAAATATATGAAAACATAAAAATTCAATTATATGAAAACATAAAAATTAAAATATATGAAAACATAAAAATTAAAATATATGAAAACATAAAAATCAGAAAAAAACTGAACATTTCATTATTATTCTAATTAGTCAAACTACCGTTAAAATCCAAAATAAGAATAGTTGTATAAATAATTGAATATATAATATAATATAATATAATCCTTATAAAAAAAAATTAAAAAACACGAAGTTAGTAAAATTACAAGAATAGATTTGGACCAAGAAAGTAAACTATAATAATTACATTATGAAACTTGAAACCGGTTAAAGATTCCCGCCCAAAAAATGTCACAGTAACATTTATTGGGTAGTTTTCTACCAACATTTTTTTTATTTCTTATTTTGAAGCGATTATCGAGTCTTCAAAGACTTTGCGGTAAGCTTTTCTTGTTCTTCCACAGAGTTCAACATTACATGCTTTTCGAACGGATTAAACATTATACATTAAGTAAAAACACTGCAAACGTATCCATTTACTAGGAAAGATACCCGCGCTTCGCAGGGGACTTTGCTGCAGTGCACACTCGCCCTTCCCCGCCGACATCCACCCCCCTCAATGTAAACAAAATGTTTGTTATTTTTGTGGGGGGTGAACGTGTGGGTGCTCATTTTAGGTTAAATTATTATATTAAAATAACTTTATTGACACTAACATTTATTCAAAAAGTCCCAGGGTCCAGGAGTTCATACCATGCAAACGGTAAATTTGCGACGGGTTTGATTATCAGATTTGGTGTAAAAAAAAAATCGGTTTGTGCCCAAAAACGAAAATAATATATATATATATATTTTTTTTTTATCATAAAAATAATTATTTTTCCAATCACGAGAAGTGTATGATATATCCAAATTGATGAAATTAAGAAAGTGAAAGGAGGGTGTGTGGTAATTTTTTGGCTCGTTTAGCACTTTTAGGTGTTTTTACCAAATGCACGACGGGCGGCCATCTTGCTTGCCAAACTGTAGTGATTACGTTGGATAAAGAATGTCTTCAAATATGAATAAGTACTCGTTTACGCAATAAATAAATGCGATATTCGTTCTCAGCGTACCCCAAACTGTTAAAAGTCGACAATTCAAGGGTGAATGCCGATTGGTCCGTAAATTAAAAAAAAAAAAAAAATACTGTGTTATGATAATATTTATAGCGATGTATGTATGTGATATCTAGGGACTGCCAAACGATTGTGAAGATTGGACTTCATGTTTCCGTGACGTCAGATTTGCGTTAACTATACGAACTATGGAAAAGCAGAAGCGACTTAATGATTTTTTCAAACCTTTGTTTATCTTCTTCAAACTGCAATTAATAATTAATCTTTGTTATAATTTTGTTAGGTTTTAAGATTTACACAGTTTAAAGATTAATAATATTATAAACATTTGTATATTAAATATGAAATACGGTTTTACTGAATGTTCATTTGGTTACCTACGGGGTTCCATATTTTTTCGGTAAAAAGACTAGAAAATATGAGGGGGTGCTACAAAATGCTTAATATTTGTGCAATAATATTTTCAAATTGTTTATCTGGCGATAAAATAGCTGACAAGAGTCATGTTTATATTAAAACTTAATATTTAAAAAATATTTAACACAATTAATTAAAAAATATATGTTGTAACTGTAATATATTGGACAGGATTATCTCCCTTGCACTTCAATGAACTACGGATTATCTCCCTTGCACTTCAATGAACTACCACTAGAGGGCGCGACAGTCTTGAAATCTCTTCTTTTTGTAAATAAAAGGACCGGGAGACGATCTTTCCCTACGAGACGTACCGTTTGCCGATCCATCTATAATGTTATTTTGTCTTGTGCATTTTTATTCATTATGCATTGTAATGTTGATATACATTAATTAGCGACGAAGAACGAATAATGCGGAGGAGTAACAAGACAATTTAAAATTAAAAGCGAACACCCACAACAAATCGAACGAGGAAAAGTTGCCGAGTAGCGGATAAAAATGGCTTTATTAGGCACCATTGGAGAATGGAATAGTGCGGAAGAAGAATGGTCGCACTATATTGAGAGAGTAAAGTTTTTTTTTTACTGCCAATGATGTGTTGAATGAAGGTAAGAAACGTGCTATATTTTTGTCGGTTATTGGGGCAAAAAATTATGCTATTCTCAAGAGTTTAGCCGAAAACAGGCCAGAGCAGAAAACATTTGAAGAACTATGTATTCTGATGGAGAGGCACATCAGGCCGGCCCCCAACGAGATACATGAACGTTTCTTATTCAACACGAGAGACAAACAAGAAGGTGAGTCCATTAGTGAATATGTGGCCACACTGAGAAAAATGTCGGAACATTGCAACTTTGAAGAAAAAGTAAATGAACACATACGTGATCGTTTGGTTGTGGGAGTGAAAGATGAGAAGATACAGGAGCGCTTGCTGGGCGAAAGAATGCTAACTTTACACAAGGCCATTGAAATAGCAGTGTCTATGGAATCGGCAAGGAAATATTCTAAGTTAATGTTGGGAGCCCAGACGAGTGGAAGTGAAACGTCCGTACACAGGTTACCATTAAAACGAGAGTGTTATCGTTGTGGAAGCACTGGCCACCAAGCGGACAAGTGCTAGTTTAAACGCAAGGAATGTTTTAAATGCAGGCGAATAGGGCATACTCGTCGGAAGTGTAGGCAAGAAGAGAGCAGGCCTCCTAACTCCGCAAAACAAGGTAGGGAAAGCAGGATTGTGAACAATGTGGAGGAAAATTGTTGTGAAGAAATGGAAATAAATATGGAAAGGCTAGACTTGCACACAGTTGCTAACCTTCGGACACCACCAGTATTAGTGGAACTGCTAATTAATCAAGAGAAAGTGGTCATGGAAGTGGACACTGGAGCTGCATGCACAGTAATGAGCCTAGAAAAATTCAATAAAATTGGCCAAGTTCGTGATCTAAAGGAAAGCCATGTCAAGTTGAGAACGTACACTGGTGAATTAGTGAAACCACATGGGACCACAGACGTGGAAGTAATCCAGGAAGGGTTAAAGCATCGACTACCTTTGCTGGTGGTGAAAGGTAATGTACCGACACTTCTTGGCCGCAACTGGTTGAATAAGGTAAAGCTGGATTGGAGAAGTATGTTTCCTTTATACCAGGAAGATTCCCCTTCGAGGTTGGAAAGGCTTTTAAAAGAATTTAATTCGCTGTTCAGTGAAGAAATGGGGTGTTTAAAGGATTTTAAGGTCAAAATACCCATTGATAAAACGGTGAGTCCCAAATTTTGTCGGGCAAGACCAGTACCTTATGCCATAAAAGCGGATGTGGAAAAGGAGCTAGATCGCCTGGAAAACCAGGGAATTTACAAAAGAGTGGAATACTCTAGGTGGGCTGCCCCCATTGTACCGGTTGCCAAAAATAATAATGAAGGCATTCGGATCTGTGGAGATTACAAACAAACAGTAAACCGGGCATCACCATGTGACTATTACCCTCTTCCTCGGACAGAAGATATATTTGCTACTTTGAAAGGGGGTCAAAATTTAGCAAGCTCGACTTGAGCCATGCCTATCAGCAGCTGGAATTGGATGCAGAAACCCAGGAACTGCTAACAGTAAACACTCACCAAGGATTATACCAGCCCACCAGACTACAATTTGGGGTACACAGTGCTACAGGGATTTTTCAAAGGGAGATGGACAAAAGATCGAAGAACATTCCTTTTTGCAAGGTGCGTGTGGATGACATCCTGGTTTCAGGTAGTGATGACAGTAGTCATCTGAAGAATTTATACAGTGTATTTGCTGCACTAGATAAGGCCGGATTAAAATTAAAGAGAAGTAAGTGCAAGTTTCTCCTTCCTGAAGTGACATATCTGGGTTTCAGAATTAGTAAGGAAGGCATAGCGCCTCTTCCAGACAAAGTAGCCACCATGACAGAGGCACCTCGACCGCAAAACATCACAGAATTAAGAGCCTACCTAGGGGCACTTAACTATTATCATAGTCATTTGCCAAACTTATCAACTATACTTGAACCGCTTCACAACTTAATGAGGAAGGGTGCTCCCTGGGTATGGGGTGCTGAACAAACCAGGGCTTTTGAAGAAACAAAGAAAATGCTGTGTTCTGCACCTCTTTTAACTCATTTTGATCCATCTAGACCGATTCTGGTGCAAGTAGATGCTTCTCCCTATGGACTGGGAGCTGTAATGGCTCACAAAATGGAAGATGGAAGGGAGAAACCAGTATGCTACGTATCACGAACGCTGTCTGAGGCAGAACGGAATTATGCGTACATTGAGAAGGAGGGGCTGGCCCTAGTCTTTGCGGTAAAAAAGTTGCACCAATATCTGTATGGGAATAATTTTACGTTGTTCACTGACCACAAACCGTTATTGGGGTTGTTTGCTGAAAACAAGCCGATCCCTTCTCTTGCTGCTGCCAGAGTTCAACGCTGGGCCATATTTCTGGCTGCCTATAATTACAGGTTGAAGTATCGTGCCGGGTCCCTTAATGGAAATGCAGATTGCCTCAGTCGTCTTCCAATCAGTGTGCAGGAGCAAGATGTCGCACCTAATTCTAACAGGATACACATGATGAACTTGGTTGATGCTCCAGTGACTGTGGCGGCAGTAAGATTGGAGACAAGAAGAGACCCTACTTTGAGTCGGGTGTACGAATACATCCTGAATGGCTGGAGTAGGTGTATTCCAGACACGGCAATGAAGCCCTACTTCAACAAACGGACAGAGTTGACATGTGAAGATGGTACCGTATTATGGGGGAGTAGAGTAGTGATTCCGGCTATACTCAGAACAAAAGTGTTGCAGCAATTACATCAGACACACATAGGGATCGTGCGAATAAAGGCCCTTGCTCGCAGCTATGTGTGGTGGCCAAATCTTGATGCAGATATTGAGAGAGCCGGTAAAGCTTGTGGAACCTGCATACATTATCAAAGCAATCCCGGCAAGGCTCCCATTCATTGCTGGGAATATCCAAGTTCACCATGGGAGAGAGTCCACTTAGATTATGCGGGTCCATTTTTAAGGCACATGTTTTTGATAGTAGTGGATGCTCATTCAAAGTGGACTGAAGTTTGCATTACAAAATCATCTTCTGCTATGACATCAATTGAAAAATTGAGATGGATATTCGCAACTCATGAACTACCGGTATTAATTGTGAGTGACAACGGTCCCTGTTTTACAAGTGAAGAATTCAAAGCATTCATGAATGCTAATGGAATTCGGCACATTTTCACAGCTCCTTACCATCCTTCCTCGAATGGACTAGCAGAACGCAGTGTACGCACCTTCAAGGAAGCGCTTAAAAGGATGAATACAGACGGCAAGGCAACACTTGAAACCAAGGTGAACCGATTTTTATTCACATAGGATAACTCCAAACTCATCAACTGGGGTTTCTCCTGCCGAGCTGATGTTCAAACGGCAGTTACGAACAGCGTTTCATTTGGCAAAGCCAGACACGTACAAGGCTATGGATGAAAAAAATAAAATGGAAAGGGGGAGCAAGGTAATGGTGCCGTTCCGTGAATTTAAAGTAGCCGATCCTGTGCTTGTGCGTAACTATGGATCTACTCAGCGATGGATTGAAGGTACCATTACCAGACAGTTGGGGGCAGTGAATTTTGAAGTGGAAACCGGTAGAGGGCTAGTAAGGAGGCATGTGGACCAGCTTGTGAAACTCTCATCACCAGTAGCAGTGGAACGTACGCCTGAGATACAAGCAGATAATGCTGCAAAGAATCTTGAGAGTTTCGGCACACCTGAAGTTTCCAGCACACCCGACAGTCCTGAGGAAAGTTTAATACCTGAGAGCAGGGATATGGAAGAGGTTGCAGAGACTCCAGCAGTGGTAGAAAAATGGGCATCACCACCCTCTCGCAAGTCAGGGCGTATTCGGAGACCACCAAAAAATTTGAAGACTATGTTCGTGATCCAGAGTAAGATTGAAGGGATGTAATATATTGGACAGGATTATCTCCCTTGCACTTCAATGAACTACCACTAGATGGCGCGACAGTCTTGAAATCTTTTTCTTTTGTAAATAAAAGGACCGGGGGACGATCTTTCCCTACGAGACTTACCGTCTGCCGATCTATCTATAATGTTATTTTGTCTTGTGCATTTTTATTCATTATGCCTTGTTAATGTTGATATACTTCAAAGATGACTGATTTACTAATTTGAAAAAACAAAATGGAAGATCTTATCAAGTTATTCGTGGAAATGCAAATGCATCAACAAGAAAGAGACGAATTACAGAAAAAAGAACAGAATGAATGGCTTCTTAAATGTATAGAGCAAATGCAACTTGGTCCAAAAGATTTTTGGAAAGGGTAACGACACAGGAAAGCAATACGACTGTTTTCAACGCAACAATTGTGAATAGCATAGATGTGTTCACGTACCTACCGGAAGAGGATAAAACTTTTGATGCATACTTCAAGACACACATCACGTAAAAGGTTTAAACCGGGTGATCAGGTATATTTTAAATGTTTCAAAAATAATATGTCATATTGGGAGTCGAGTACGGTTGAGAAACGTATCGGCGACTTGGTCTACATGATAAAAGGTCCAAAAGGGATACACAAAAGACACCAAAATCAATAGAGAAAACGTCATAGGAAGGACAACGAACATGACAAACCTGAGGAAGAGGAAGATCCAATTGATATAGTATACGAAACGATTAATATTGGCCCACCACAGACAATGCCCGAACCGATGAGATCGGGAAGGAAAAGAAAGGCTATAGACCCAATGATAATGAACCTCAAAAAGAAAATATATTGAAATCTACACGACTTCAAATCTTGGGAAGGGGTGTTGTGGAGACGCCCACTAATTAGCATACGTGGGTGAACAAGATATAGATAAAGGTATCAAGTCAGCAAGACCGGAGAGCTGTGTTCGAACGCCGGATAGGCAAGACACATGTGCCGTTTGCTCTATGAAAGACTGTAACACGCCCTCTGCCGGACAATCTTCCAACTGCAGCTTTGTAAATATGTATTATCTTTTCGTCTTAATATATTTGTTTTACCTTTACTTTCTGCGTTTGTGTTGTTATTGATATAGACACAACACATATCAAACACACACATTTCTTGGCCTCCTGAACAAGATCACCGTGTAGTATCTGTCCTGATGCTACATTTCACCTTTTCTGTCCTCGGTCGGTGGAAGAGAAATTTTTCATGATTGAAATTATTTTTGTTTCTATCCAGAGTGGCCCTTATTGGAAAGCTGGATTTTCCCCACAATATGTTGAAATATTTAAATAACTATTACTTTTAAATATAGAAATTATATTTAAAGTCTTGATTTTCTGTTTCTTCTATGTTCATTTGTTCTCCATGTTTTTCATCAAAATCTGTAGTATATTTTCATCAGTTACATATTAGGAATCCTATACTCCACAGATAGTCTTCATTTTATATCAGTGCAGAATCCATGAATACGAAAATGAAGTTCACATAACTACTAAAAGAAAATCATACCATAATTTGAACATTGGTTAAAAACTAAGAAAACATAGTAAACATCTACGTTATTAAATCAGGATGGTGGTTAATTTGGGAGGAAACATTATTTATTTATTTATTATTATTATTATTTCACTCATTAACAGTTGTCTCACAGGCCATCATCAGTGTGTGTTCTCTGTGGTGTTCCTTGGAGACCAAGTGACAACAAGTCTGCCAGATTTCCAGTGTTCTCCACCTCTTGACCACTCGTGCAGATGATTGCACGTTATCGCAACATCTGCTGTCTTTGATTTCTCGTTGACATCGACCATTGGTCTGTGTTGTGTGTGACAAAATGCCTCCCCAAGGTACCAGATTTGAACCGCACACTTCCAGTAGAGATCTGCTTAGTACTCTCCCACCTCGGGCTTCCATCCTCCCTTCTCTTTCACAACTAGTTGATGTGGCGCCAGTCGATGTCATCTACACCAGTTTTTATTATTATTATTATTAAAAGGATAATGATGATGATGATGATGATTATAATAATAATCAATGTGCTTGTGCAGTGTATGCACGTGTATTTTAAATAGAATTTCCAAGTTAAATTACATTTTTATATCTTTTGGGGGGTTATTTTACTATACGCAGATTCGAAACAGTTGTCAAAAAACAAATATATAACAAATAAATGTAAAAGACAATCTAAGTTACTTTTCCACCCAGCTGAATAAGTTTTTAGTGTTTTTATTTAATGTAAAATTTTTATTTTGTTCGAACATCATAGTGTTTATCGATATGTCAACCTATGCCACGCTAATATATATTGACTGAGTTTCTAACAGTATTTTGTATAGTGTTTTAGTTTTCCGAACGGAATAAACATTTTACATCAAATAAAAGCACTAAAAACTTATCCAGTTTGGTAGAAAAGTAATATATCCTGCCTTTGATATCATCTATTTGTTATATATATGTTTTCTTGGACAACATTTCCGAATCTGTGTATAGTAAAACCTCTTTTTTCATTAAATTGTTAGGTGAAAGTGCATAATAGTCACGAAGCCTCCCCCGTTAAAAAATGACTTTCTCAATAATATTATTTCAGCACGGTGCAAAAAACATTTATTTATAAGATAAAACACAAGGATGTACTCTTTATTTTTAGTTCATATCAAAACTTTAATTAAAACTGATTAGTTAATGAATTTTTAATTAATTTATGCTGTTCGTATGTCTGGAGAGAGAGTAGGCCATTTCCTATTTCATTTTCCGTTTCAGTCATGTAAATTATTTACAGTTAAAATAGTATAAAACAAACAAAAACTTTAAGTTTTAAATATATTTCCAAAAAGTAAATTACGCCCGATCGTTTTAGTTAAAAAAATGTCGTGAAAAATACTTCTAATTTCAAAATATTTGAAACTACTCAATGAAAAGTTTTATTTATTAAAAGAACGAACCGAAAAACATTCTTATATAAAAATTGTTTGTTTTGCAATAAAAAAAATAAAAGAGAATATTCGACTTCTCCAATAGAAATAAAAGTAAAAAACAAGTTTACTTACTATATTTTATTAGATAAAAATTATCTCAATGTGCAATTATATTCTAAAGTGCAATTGTCTGAATCTCTTTTGCATTGGTTCACCAGGAATATTAGTTAGGTAGGACTTCAGGTTCTTCTTCATAAGCCATGTGGCACCTATAATACCTGGCATGATTTATATCTCCCTATTATTCCAGTTTCTTTTCATATCATACATGAGAGTTTGGTATTTGGTCCGTTTCTCTCTTTCAGCTCTGTTCAGACCGCCATCAAACGGGACACTCACTTCAACCAAGGTTGCAATTCTCTCTGACTTATTCCATATAACTATGTCAGGTTTCTCAGCATCATTTTCAAGGTAAGTGGCTATAGGGATTACATGGTCGTAATGTATCATATATAAGCCATTTCCAATGGTTCTTTCAGGTTGATGTTCCCAGAACCTGCTGCTACACTGGATATTTAATTTTTTACAGATGGTCAAGTGGAGGTACTTATATACCCAATCATGTCTCGCTGTATAGTAGCCGTCCCCTAAAAGAACCTTGCAACTTGACACCAGATGAGTGTTTTCCCCATGTGAGTTCTCATATATTTCCCTAAGTCTTATTTTACAGAAAAGGAATATTCACAGACTTCAAAAGAATGTGGATTTTCTGTTTTTTGTTTTATTTTACTTCAGTCGTCAAGGGGCACACAACCTGGGGGTAACACTTGAAGTCTTAATGAGATACATAGATATTAGAATGTTCCATTTCTGCAGTGTGAGATCTCATATGCCTGACTAAATTTCATTTCTCATAAATAGAATATCCACATACGTTAAAGGAATGTGTTTGTTTTCATGTTTCGCTAAATTTGCTTTTCAGAACAGGAATATTAACACACTGAGTTCTCATATAAGTAATTCCGATTTTTTGGAAAAAGAATATCCACAATAATGTGGCCTTTCCTTTTTTGTTTTATTTTACTTACGTTGAAGTTCTCAGAAATAAGGGGGCCCACGACCCGAGGCTAACACTCAATATATGAGATACATAGATATTCGAATGCTCCATTAAACTTCTTTATCTCTCAAATAATGTGTTAGTAAATAAATTGAGAGCATAGTTTTCCTCTACCCAATTAACCATTTTAATACGTTGTAGTCCCCCCAGTGTGAATTTTCATATGTCTCACTAATGTTAATTTTTGAGAACAAGAATATCCACACACTTCACAAGAATATGTTTTTTCCTCAGTGTGAGTTTTCATACGGGTGAGTAAATTTGATTTTTGAGAACAAGAAAATCCACACACTTCACAAGAATATGGCTTTTCCCCAGTGTGAGTTCTAATATGTTTCACTAAATTTGACTTTTCATAACATGAATATCCACACACTTCACAAGAATATGGCTTTTCCCCAGTGTGAGTTCTAATATGTTTCACTAAATTTGTCTTTTCATAACATGAATATTCACACACTTCACAAGATAATGGAATTTGTCCAGTGTGCTTTCTCATATGTCTCACTAAACTTGACTCTTTATAACAAGAATATCCACACACCTTACACGATTGTGGTTTTTCCTCAGTGTGAGTTCTCATATGTGTCACTAGCATATATTTTTGAGAACAAGAATATCCACACACTTCACAAGAATATGGCTTTTCCCCAGTGTGAATTTTTATATGTCTCACTAATGTTGATTTTTGAGAGTAGGAATATCCACACACTTCACAAGAATGTGGCTTTTCCCCAGTGTGTGTTTTCATATGGGTTAGTAAATTTGATTTTTGAGAACAAGAAAATCCACACACTTCACAAGAATATGGCTTTTCCCCAGTGTGAATTTTCATATGCTTGACTAAATCCGATTTTTCAGAACAAGAATATGCACACACTTTACAAGAATGTGGTTTTTCTCCAGTGTGTATTTTTATATGTTTAACTAAATTTGATTTTTTATAACTGGAATATTTACACACTTCACAAGAATATGGCCTTTCGTCAGAGTGAGTTTTCATATGCCTTACTAAAGTCCATTTTTGAGAACAAGAATATCCACACACTTCACAAGTATGCATTTTTTTCCAAATGTGTGTGCTTATGTTTCACTACATGCGACTTTTTAGGGCAGGAATATTCACATATTCCACAAGAATATGGCTTTTTTCTAGTGTGAGTTCTCATATATTTTATCAACCTTGACTCATGACAACAAGAATATCCACAGACTTTACATGAATGTGAGTTTTCCCATCGTGAGTTTTCATGTGTTACTAACGTATCTTTTCAAAAACAAGAATATTCACAGACTTAACAAGAACGTGGCTTTCCCTATTGTTGTACTGTTCTTTTTACATAAATATATCTTAGTGCAATCATTGTCTTTTCAAAAGCCACATAATGTTCTGCAATTTGTGATTATATTTGTTCATACATTTCATTTATTTCAACATTAAAGTAAATTTTCTGCATACACGTGTTGTCTCCATTAAAATTTAGTAAACCCTTTAAGAAGGAACATCTGTAAATAAAAGAAATAAATGAAATTTGATATTTTTGTATAATCCACACAATAAATTTTTATACCTTACTTTGTAAAATTTATAAAAGTGCACTTTGAAGATAAATAAATTTCAAATTGAATCTTGTACCTTTATTGTTAAAGCCTATAAGAAAAACATTCTGTTTAACAATTTTCATGCCTTGGGTGGAATGCTTTTCTAACTTGTATAAATATACCTGCTTTATTTTACTTAACTTCTATTTTTTGTTTGCTTGTTAGGAAGTTACAGCTTGATCCACCACTATTTTGCTTGCGAAACTCTACGTTAACTGACTGTAACGTAGCAGAAGCTGGCATTTTTCGGAAAAGGTAAAGTTGGTGTGCTTTGCTTCCTTTTCTCAAGTGGAGAGTTATTAATTTTTTCTTTTTTGAAAATAATTTTCTTAAAATTGTATCAAAAGTATATGCGTGCTGTTTCACATGTAAAATAGAGTTTTAGAAATGAAGAAGGTTGTCGATATGTTCTAAGAAAATTGATACTGCCATGAAAAGACCCAGAAAATTTAAATAAATGTTAGAAATAAAAACTAAACATATTTTGTTAACTCCTTTTTAATTTTTTACTCATTAAAAACTCAATTTTTTTTAATATTATGTTTGAAAAGGCTTAAAAATATTCACAAAATGTAATAAAAAAATAATACTTTTTTTACTATTATGTTTGAACAAGCTTAAAAATATCCACAACGGAAAAAAGTACTGAGTCTTACGTTAAAATAAGAAATCTATAACTGACACGTTAGATTCGATAATCGCTTGAAATCGAAAATAAAACAACATACTTATAGAAATCCATCCAATAAATATCATGGTGATACGTTTTGCAAAGGTTTGTTATGACAAAGGATATCTTATTATATATTTTGTTATTAGATTGTTAGATGAAAGTACAGTATTGTTAACAAAACATAGGCTCTAATCCCCTTCAGGAGAAAAAATAGTAAACAGCAAAAACATATACGTAAGCAAATGGAACTGAACGATTACATGTCTTGTTGACCATTAAATGACCATGAAGTGGTTGCTCATTTTACATTAAATTTATATAGGAAAGTGACCCCAATCCAAAATTTTAAAACTCAAATAGTTAGCTTTTTAATTGCATCTTTGCGGATCGGAAGTGTAATAGCAAAAAAGTAGATTTTGGATAAATAATTGTTGGATAAGATTGTAAAAAATGATAAATATTTATTTTAGTAAACTTTTAGAAAAAGCATAAACTCGAAACGATTTTATTGTGCTGAAAAAGAGTCTGAAAACCATAGCAAATTAATAGTTTTGGAGATATTTTTCTAAAGGATTAGTTTCTTTGTAAAATCAGCTATAATGAAAACCATATCAAATTAATAGTTTTGGAGATATTTTTCTAAAGGATTAGTTTCTTTGTAATTTTTTTGTATTCATGTTTTTACTATTTTTTTTCTAATTTTTGTAATTATTTTTTTTATAATTTTTAAAAAATCTATTTTTAAAATATTTTCTTATGATTTTTTTGTATCTATTTTTATTTTTACATCGTGTAAACGACTTCTTTGTTTTATAGTTTTGTATAATTATTATAATTATTTTTTATTATTTTTACATCATTTTTGTATTTATTTTTTTAATTTTTTATAATTTTTGTAAAAATGATTTATTTTTGTTTTTGTGTTGTTTTATATTTCTTGTATTTATTTATATTTTTCCAATTTTTTACAGATGAACTCTTGGTAAGAACCGAAATCACGTAAAACAAAAGGGAGGAGAGGGTGTTTTGTAATTATTATGTACTTTCATCTAACGATTAAAAGTGATTATGTCTGAACACCCTAAAAACGTGACTGAAAAGAAACACTTTATTTTGAATTTAGAATGAGATATCAGATTTAGATCTAAAAAAATCTGCTGAAAAATCAAGTACATTAAGTAGCATCGTCCTGTTCTTCTTTGTTGAGGGAAATAGACGTGCAGGCTGAATTTAAAAAAAAATGGTGTAAACAGCCCCCTTTTCACTTGATCTTTTATAAACAAGTATCTTGCCAGATACTGAAATAGATAGTTGTCTCTAATACCTGGTCGGTTACCCCACTCCTTAAGATCCCTGCAGAGTCTGTCAATGTTTTGCATGTGGACCTTGCTGTCTGATGGATGCACCAAGTTTGCTGAATGATTCCCGATATAGTGAATGTACCCCTGCCCTTCAGGGAGTGATACGCCCCCGCCACCAGTTACTCACTATAATGGATTCTCCACATATGCATTTTTGGATGAGAGGGAGTAGAGTATTTTGTCTCTCATGTCTCTGACAAGCCACACGAGTGGGATAGCAATTTTTTTGATACCTGCTCAAAGATCCAAATTTGTAGTAGAGGTCGGCCTTTCTGATTTTTACAGCATACCAGCAAAGGTTTTGTCTATTTCGACAACGATGTTTTAGCCACTGATAGACTTCTGGTTCGCAAACCAGAAGTCTGTAACTTTGCTACAAAAAGACCAATGATTCATGAAGAGAATTATTTTCTATGGAGCCATATAGGAATTCTGCAAAAATGTGCCCTTATAGTCACTTGCATGGTGTTATCGGTGATGAAGTTACTGTTACAACGCCATTCACCCGTGCCTCCATGCTCTCAAAAGCTGCAGTCTTTGCCACACTGTTTACACCTGGCAGCAGTTGGTATCGCACTGGGTCTTTGCAAAAACTCCAATGACATGAACGAATTCTTATAGAATATATAAATACTTTTGAAGTATTGTAGGAGCATTAATCACAGGCGAACATTATTTTAAAAGTAAAGAGAAAAAACTGAATTAATTAATTAAGGCCACAAAAAGTTTATTTTAAGAGAAGTGAAATAAAAAAGAATCCAAAGATGTGCATAACAGTGACATCCAAATTTAAAGAATTCAAAAATGTGGATAGAAGTGAAATGCAAATTTTATTTTGCGAGTAAAATTGAAATTAAAAGTTAATTATTTAATTAATTAGTTAATGTTTTCGCATATCCACAGATTAATTGAGGTGGGGGGATGAAACAATGGGTGTTCCTACGTTTTAAACAGCTTCTTTCCTTTTTTAATTAAATTGTTAGGTGAAAGAACAGAATAATTACAAAAATCCTTTCCCAAATTTATGTGTTTTTTAATTCTGTCACGTTTTTATGATGTTTCTTTCTGCCTTTTTTTATTATTAAATTGTTTGTTTTTTTAATTAAATTTTCACCCCAAACAAGTCACATTGCCACTTTGATGTAGGGGGCTACAATCAGGAGCAGCAACTACTGGGCACTATGTTGGGATTTGGGCAGCAAGATCTTGGTTCCCGTTACACTTGAACTTCTGCATGTCAGTACAATTAGGGGAGCAGGGAGCTGGAATGGAATTCCAGAGTCTAGCGGTTCTGGGGAAGAAACTACTGGAGTAGAAAGATCTTTTACATCTAGGGATCTCTACTGTGTGGGGGTAGGATTTAGCTGAAATTAGAAGTTAATTATTTAATTAATTAATTAATGTGTTCACATAACCAGGGATTAATTGGGGTGGGGGATGATAGAATATTGGGTGTTATTGCGTTTTAAAGGGCGTCTTTCCTTTTTTTAATTAAATTGTTAGATGAAATTACAAAAAACTTTTCTCAAATTTATGTGTTCTTTTTTTTTTCTGTCATGTTTTTATGATGTTTCTTTCTGCCGTTTTTTATTAAATTGTTAGATGAAAGTACAACAAAATTACATTTTATTAGTTCAAATAATTAAAAAAAAAAGAAAACAATGCATCAAAACGCATCATTTTATTTGTTTATGTAATTTCAGTTCATCATCCTTTGTTTTACGTTAAAAAATAAATAAAATATAAAAATTATAAAAAATAATAAAATAATAAATACAAAAATTATAAACAAAATAAAAAAATAAATAATGTATCAGAGAAGTGTGAACTATTTTTATTGCAGATTTCGATCTATGTGTATGCGCAGTCAGCCGACTTACGCAATTATAGCTGATAATACAAAGAAAATGATCCCTTAGAAAAATATCAATATCTCCAAAATTATTAATTTTCAGATTTTCAGCACACTGATATCTACAATAAAATTTTGTTTTCTACTAGTTCGAATTTGAGCTTTTTCTAAAATAATACCTTTATTTCTACATACATTTTTTGCTAATTAGTAATGATCAATAATCGGGAGCTCACTTTATGTAAACTTTAAGTAACCCCAACTCGAAAAGTCTTAAATATTTATTATTTATCTTTTTTTAATTGCTTATTTGTGGATGTTTTAAAGGATGTGAAGTGTAAATACCACACACTCACACTCACACAAAGTTAATTAACTACGATGGGTTAGATTGTGAAAATTTATCAATTTTTTTCTACATTAATTTCTAATTAGTAATGGTCAATAAATGGGGGTTCACTTTATGTAAACTTTACACAAGGAAGCGATCGCCATTCTAAAATCCAAAACATTGGATAAAACATAAACAATCCAACGGGATTTTCTAGCTACATAATATTGGATTAAACAAAAATTCAAATGAAATTCTCTAGCGACATAATAGGTAAAATGTAGACAGCAATTCGAATAACTTCGAAAAAAATATTGTGTTTATGGTGGACATTATAATTTTCTCATGAATAACATAAGTTTTATTAAAATAAATACATTTTTGAACAAAAAATCTAAATGTTACATTGAATCAAATATTTTTAGGAGATTTTTTAATCGGAGATTCATTTTTTTTTTTTATTCACGTTTGTAATAAAGCATGAACAAATAAATATTTTGTTATTATCTTTTGAATTAATTTGGTAAATTTCAGATTAGGTCCACCGCCACAATTTTCTTTTAAATGACGACTTGTAAAAGTTTTCGGCCATGCTGAATACGAAAATCTCCTTGACATTTTGCAAAAATAATTAGTTATCGAGATATAAAAAGTTGAATTATGCATTGTATTCTTTGGCGGCCATCTTTCTTACGCGCATAGAGTTGTTTATGGCGCGCGCGCGTAAAAACGATGGCCGCCAACGAATACAATGCATAATACAACTTTTTATATCTCGATAACTACTTATTTCTGCAAAATTGCACTGCGATTTCCGTATTCAACATAGTAGAAAACTTATAAAAGTCGCCATTTAAAAGAAAATTGTGGAGGTGGATCTAATCTAAAAAAAAAAATACCATTAATTTTTTTAAAGGCGTAAAAAATCTTACCTTGTATTTCAGGAATTCATTACGACAAATGACGGGATGAATTCGTTTATTTTCTTTTGTATACAAAACAGAAAATCTGTTTTGTTTGTTAGGATTTTCTTTTAGTAAATTGATACAACTTTTGTTTTGTGTGTCCAATTCATTAATAAATAAGATATATGAAAATATAAAAGAATTAAAATTAAAAGATGAAAAACACGATTTAAACGTGAAATTATTTGAAGAAAAAATCAAACAGAACAAAGAAAATAAATCAACTTGTAACAAACAATGAATTTAGGTCACCGTAATAACACGGTGTAATCATTATTTCGTTCCTCGTGTAAAAACAAATGTCCGTTCATTAGTGTATCGGTTTATTTTCCTATCAAGTTTAGATTATATTTGTCAATGCTTGTACGGATTTCTTTTGTACATTTTCTCTTTTTGTGTGTCCAATTCAATGAAAAAAAAATGTATCAAAATATAAAAATGAGGTTTATTTCTGTAAAACTAAACATTTCATTATTATTTGAATAAATCTAACTACATTCAAGATGAGAACTGTAGTTCGAATAATCTCAGTAATCCTCACATAAAAAATTGCAGAACTGAATATTACACATGAACAACTCAAATAAAAGAAATTCCGAAACGGCGAAATCAACAATTTAAGTAATACATTAGTGAATTTGTTTTCCTGTCATGTTTTTTAATGATTAATAGGTACTTGTACAATTTAGTCAAAACATTAAAAAATGAAAATATCGAAAACTGTTTAAGTTGTACCTATGCGTTATGGAATGAAGTTCTCCGGAAAAAAAATGTCATTTAATTTCATCAAGTAGTTTGTGTTTTACAGCGAAAAAACAATTTGTTATGATACTGAGCAAAAGGTTCGAATTTAAGAAAGAAAAGCTAGTATTAAAGATGGGGAGGGAGTGTCAGCGCTTTAAACTGAGTTAAGTCCCCCTGGCGTGTTCTAAAATCCAAACAAACATTTTAAAAAAATTCCAAGATGCCTGCCTTCAACGTGCTTTCATAAAAACGTGAATGATGAATATGTCGAGCCAAAGCGCGTTGTAATTGCAACGAACGATTTTCCAATGTTATCAAGCAATGGTTAAATATTGTCTGTAGCGAGTAAGTGAACTACTCTGGATTTTGGCAAGGGTTTCACTAATTGCATGTCATGATGACACAGGTCTTGATAAACAGAATCGTTCGCAGAAATTAAATCATCGAAAATGTGGCATGTAAGATCAAATCACAAAGCGAAATTAAAATGCTGAATGATGACAGTCTGTCTATTTAGATGCAGCCAATAATAAAAGTTTGTCGATGAGTGAGGAAGACATCGGGTTATGCAAGTCTGTCGATGGAAGGTACAGCCGTTGGTCAATAATGCAGAAGGAAACATTTGATAATCACTAAGTGGTAAATGTTTTCCCCAAAATTGTTCACTATGTTAACAGATTTAAAAAGATAAGGTAAATAATTACTTTGCAAAGAAAATGTTACTTTGTTAGTTCATTCTCTCAATAAGTAAAACTGTATTTCTCTTCTGCATGAAACGAGTTTTATTTGGATAGAAACGGTGATGACGTATCTGTTGTTTATCTGCAAAAACATAATGAAGGGCTTACCTGTTTTGCAACATGACAAAAGAAGAAAGACAAGATGGCGGACTTATTTATGTGCTTGGAAAAGGCAAGGCATAATCAGAAACACAGTCTTTTGTTTATTTTTTGTGAAGTAGGATAGAAAAATGGGTGAGCACGTCTTGGAATCTATTCTTCTGTAGATGACGTATTGGAAACTATTCTTCTGTAGATGACGTCTTGGAAAAGATTCTTCTGTATATGACGTCTTGGAAAAGATTCTTCTGTAGATGACGTCTTGGAAACTATTCTTCTGTAGATCACGTATTGGAAACTATTCTTCTGTTGATGACGTCTTGGAAAAAGATTCTTCTGTAGATGACGTCTTGGAAACTATTATTCTGTAGAATACGTATTGGAAACTATTCTTCTGTAAAGGACGTCTTGGAAACTATTCTTCTGTAGAGCACGAGCTATTTCGGCGTAACACTTTGATAAACATGGCTGACTTTACGTTAAGTGGTCAAATGTTGAGGCCGTTTATTGGAGATAGAACCTGGTTACATTGCGAGAAAAGTTAAACGTGATAGCGTAGCTTCAAAAGATTAAAGATGTGATTAACTCGTTACTATTATATAAAGAAAGGGGAAATCCTCACAACTTACCAGCAAATGCGGGAGAAGGCAAAGGAGACCTTACCCTGGTAGAACAGAGACCGAAATTAGCATTCGTGGAGGGACCCTTTGATGCACTTGGCAAGCTTTCTTACCAACCAGACGCACGTGTTCCAAGTCACATTGTTTCACATTCATGCACAACATAGCATAACATGAGGCACTTGCCAAGATTTCGAAGTTGGGATGGACTGGTAAATTGGTTGATGTCTTCGCCTCGAAGATTAGGAGACTGGCAGGATTGGCTTGTTATGTGGGAAGGAGCCTAGAAATGACTGTGAGATTGTACCTGGTGAACGGTTTTCTAAAAGAAGTTTCTGCAAATCTGCAGAGAATAATAAGGATTATTAACATAGAGGTAGATGATCTCTTGGTCTCTTAGATGATGAGAGGCAAGTGGCAAGGAGACAGAAGGGTAGATTTGCAATAATGTGCTTCCGGTGCCACCTGATTTAA
The DNA here is from genome assembly GCF_053919585.1 of Euprymna scolopes. NCBI lineage: Eukaryota > Metazoa > Mollusca > Cephalopoda > Sepiida > Sepiolidae > Euprymna > Euprymna scolopes. The sequence continues at coordinate 188,774,446 of NC_136527.1, forward strand.
GAATGTAAGCAACCGAGACCAGGGATCATCTGCTACAGTTGTGGCCGGGTGAAACACATCAGCAGAAATTGTGTCGCATCTCGAAATCAGGGAAATATATTATATTTCGTTCCAGCTTTCAAATGACATCCCTTGTCATTTTTCACAAACAATAAAAGTATATGTCTGTTGTGCAAAAGCACAATGAATTTATCCTTTCAGCTAGGTTACCCGCCATTGTCCGGGCACCCAATAATGCTTGACAGTTAATATCAGCATAGTTGCTCTGCCTTACTCAATGTTTCGGGGGGCTTCAATCTCCTCGTAATGCGGAACTCCACTGCTCCCAGAGGCGGTCACGCCACAGGGGGGTGAGATGCCTGGGAGAGACGACAGCTGAAGTGATAGTGAGCACTTTTATTGGATCAGCTGGTCGATGATGTTTACATGGTGCTAGGTATGAAGGCAATCAACCAGCTGGGGGTATTACGGTGAGGAAAGGTTAAGTGACTTTTGGATGTCTCGGTGTGATAGGGATGACAGGAGTAGAAAGTGGAAAGAACATCAAAAAGCAGAAAAAATTGCTGCATTGAGGATGATGATTTCCTGGCGACGTTTGATGGTGAGACGTGGACAATGGAGTGTTGATTAATCTCTGGGTCGCAAAAACTACGAAATAAAATGGATTGTTATGAGAGACTATTGCGAGGAGAGACGAGAAAAGAATTCGAGAAAGATGTGTAGGGTCAGTAAAAAGAGGAGTGCTGCTATTTATGGCATTTGTTCAGCCTATCATGAACAAGATTAGCCGTACTAGACTTCATGCAAGAGAGGAGATCGATGTATGCGAAGAGGTCCTAAGGAAATGAAGGAGGATAGAGCTGAGAGCGTAGACCTGAAGTCAGCCTATTTGCGAGAAAGATGTGGAGGGTGGATAGAAGAGGAATCTTGAAGCATTTCTCAGTAAAAAGAGGAGTGCTGCCACTTATGGCATTTGTTCAGCCTATCAAGAACAAAATTAGCCATACTAGACTTCATGCAGGAGCGGGAATCGATGTATGCGAAGAGGTAATAAGGAAATTAAGTCAGCTTATTTGCAAATCCGTTAAAATCTGGTCAAATACAAGAGATAGCTGGAGTAGAAAGTGGAGAGAACATCAAAAAGCAGAGGATGATGATTTCCTGGCGAAATAAAGTGAATTGTTTTGAGAGCATATTGCGAGGAGAGACGAGAAAAGAATTCGAGAAAGAAGTGTAGGGTCAGTAAAAAGAGGAGTGCTGCCACTTATGGCATTTGTTCAGCCTATCAAGAACAAGATTAGCCGTACTATACTTCATGTAGCTTGCCATACGAGAGAGGGAATCGATGTATGCGAAGAGGTCATAAGGAAATAAAGGAGGGTAGAGCTGAGAGCGTAGACCTGAAGTCAACCTATTTGCAGATCCGCGTGGACGAAAAGCTTTGACTGTACTAATTGTTTAAAGTATTAATTCATCAAATACAAGAGACAGCTGTATTGTCTGATGAGGTTGGCATTTTGGGCTAAGTTCAGCTCTGAAAAACATGACTAATGTACTGGACGGTATTGAAGAAGGACTGCGAAATCGACGGGACGACTAGTTAATATATTGTTGACATTCTTGTGGAGGATGTAGACGTGACAGCAGAGAGGATGAGAGATCATATAAAGGAGTATGGATTAACTGTAAAACCAGCATAGTTGCTAGACTGCAGGGCTGCATTGGGAATGAAACTGGCAAAATGGAAAATGAAACCTTGTCTTCAAATGATGAAATGAAGTACTTGAAATTGGGACTGAATTGGCAATGTGATGACTTTTCTCAGTTTGGAAAGTTGGTGGGAAACTTTATTGGCATTGGGTATCATATTAGAGATAGAAGGTGTGATTGTGGAAGATTAAGCATGGCTAAGGAATAAAAATCACTACTCCCATATAAATGTTACTGAACTAGATAACACTATAAAAGTGATCTATCTGGCCCTGATATGGGAATGAAAGTAAATACTGAGTCAGCATCAGGTCTGGTGATAGAAGAATTAAGACAAAAAATGCTGCAGATCAAGCGAAAAATGCGGATCTTATTAAGGAGTTCTAAGCTCGGTATAATGACGCGAGTAAAAAAGGCTTCGTTGGTAGCCAACATTGTTAACCCAGAAATTACCAAAGAAGTCAAGGAGGTAGTGAAAAATTGCCGGGAATGCCAGTCGAGTGACCTCGTATTATCCAGACATGAGGCAGGATAACTACATGTGGTTGAGTACTGGAAACGGTTGGCTATTGATGTCACGCACTATCAAATGTATCGATGGTTGATTGTGGACTAAGGATATTTGCTATCTGGATAAATATTAATTCGGAAACTGCGTGGAGATCGGAAAGTTGTCGAGGAAGTATTTTTGGAGAGAGGGAGAGATGCAGAGTTGTTAATGTGAAATTGCTTGATTGAGAATAAATATATAATCTCTCACAGTCTGGAAATTATATATATATATATATATATATATATATATATATATATATATGTGTGTGTGTGTGTGTGTGTGTGTGTGTGTGTGTATATATAGTACATCAATGATTTCTAATTTCTAAGATTCTAATTTTGTTAAAATGTGGTATGGCAGAAACGTTTTCAATAGAGTCGTGTGCATTATTTAACTACAAGGCGTGTCATCTGTTGTTTTCTTTTGTTTCATAATGCCGTCTGTATAATTTTAATAGATCTCACCTGTTCAATTTTAGTTAATGGTAAAAATACAGAGAACCATCACCGCTGCCAACATGAAGTGATAGTTGTTGGGATTTAATAAAGGAATCAGACGTAACCATAGAGAGAGTCGTAGTAATTCTATTCATATGCAAGTAAGGGTTAAAACTGTTCCACAGCAATGCAAAATAAATAGTGTATGCGTATTATAACAATCCAGGAAATCCAAGGTAAATAGTAAATATCTGCCGTATTATGTTCTCTATTTCATCTCAATATGATGATTATTTTATTTATTGATTGTCAACATTAAATGATTATTTATCAATCACTATCATATTTAACTATTATATTTAAATGAATAATAAAACAAAGACAACACGTGGGTCAAATAATAGTATTGTTAATAATCTGTTAACCTTATTCAACTAAAAAAAGCTGAAAACCTAATTTAAATATAATAAAAACATTTCTAAAACGCGTGAAACATTTGTGGACGATGCATTGTGCAAATATCGATTAGATCCACTGAAAACGTCAATATATGTGTAATATTTTAAGAGAAAATCTATATTAGCAAGCCTTGTATCAAATTATACGAATATTAAATTTCCAAAAATGTGCGTAAAATATCTGTTCATGGTTTAATTACACAATGTCTCTTATATTTAATAAAACGTGTTTATGTTTTACAAAAAGACAATAACTCTCACTTTAATGTCAACACTAATAATGCCCCTTTTTCATATTTCTCAAAAACTTGATATGTCTGACTATATAGTGTTTTTTCACCGTGGTCAACTCAAATATACATGTGTTAAGGCCTGAAACTGAATCGTTATCCATTTACACTAGGATTTGGCATCCTCATGGGCTCAAAAGAGGTAAAAACATGAAACTAAATATAAGTTAATGGATATAGATATCAACACTAGCCGTATTAAATATATCTTAATTAATATTAATGATAATTACATAAAGTTACTTCATTTGGTGAATTTAATGCATATGATAACAGTTTGTCTTCCACAATTATGCAAATATTTACTTTTCATATGAAGTTATTCTTTGATTACCTGATGAATAATTTAAACAATCGTAGTATCACGAGTGCGACACATTTGATACGGGTATTGCTAGTCCATCCAAGCCATGCTTACATTTACTTTTTCTTATGACCCGCAATAATAGTAGTGTTTATCAGCATGTATATTGTGGTTTCTTTTCTTTTATGACATCACCGATTGTTATTGTTCAAATAGTGTTTTTAATATAATCTTTAAACAGGTTTATTTTATTACAAATCATCCTAGTATATCCAAGTGGGACACAATATCATATGACTTTGATGATTCAAAACATCGTCACGGACACTAGGATTTTACTAAGTGTGTTCTTTTCATATGTATCAGTAAACTTGATTTATGAAAAGACGATACGCATATTATTACATTGTGCAAGAAAACTTTATTATTAAAGTTTTTATATTATATTGTTCTTTTCATATTTATCAGTAAACTTGATTTATGAAAAGACGATACGCATATTATTACATTGTTCTTTTCATATTTATCAGTAAACTTTATTTATGAAAAGACGATACGCATATTATTACATTGTTCTTTTCATATTTATCAGTAAACTTGATTTATGAAAAGACGATACGCATATTATTACATTGTTCTTTTCATATTTATCAGTAAACTTGATTTATGAAAAGACGATACATATTATTACATTGTTCTTTTCATATTTATCAGTAAACTTGATTTATGAAAAGACGATACGCATATTATTACATTGTTCTTTTCATATTTATCAGTAAACTTCATTTATGAAAAGACGATACGCATATTATTACATTGTTCTTTTTATATTTATCAGTAAACTTGATTTATGAAAAGACGATACGCATATTATTACATTGTTCTTTTCATATTTATCAGTAAACTTGATTTATAAAAAGACGATATGCATATTATTACATTTTTCTTTTCAAATTTTTCAGTAAACTTGATTTATAAAAATACGATATACATATTATTACATTGTACAAGAAAACATTATTATTAAATTTTCATATTAATCACTTTGATTTTTTCAGACATAAATAGTCACACACTTCACAAGAAATGTTTATAAGTCTGATTTTTCTCAGAAAAAATGAGTTCTCATGTTTAACTAATTTGTTTTTCATACACTTTACAAGAATGAGGCTTTTTAAAATTATTTTACTTTAGTTAGTTTTAAGAAATAAAGGGGCTTCGTTCTGGAGTCAACTCTTGATTTCATTTTCATTTGAATTTGGTCAGGATTTACTTCTATAAAAAAAGTATCCTCATGCAAGATTGTTCTGTCAAACCCCTGTACAGGGAGACCTTAGACACTCGAGGACAGTGTCTAGTAGGCATTAAAGTTCTCTGTGTGAGTTCTCATATGGTTTGATTTTCTAGAACAACATAATCCACATACAGCACAAATGTGTGGCTTTTCCCCAGTGTAAGTTCTCATATGAATCTTTAACAAGGACTTTCGAGAGCAAGCATACTGACACACTTCACAAGAATATGGCTTTATACTTTTTTTTATTTTTATTTTTTTTTCTTCCTTTGAAGATTGTAATGCCGGGTATGGGGCAGCCAAACCAGCTGCCAACGTTGCCCCGCTTTTTATTGAAGCCAACCGAGAGCTCTTTTTAGTATCCTCGCTGTTCCCTTAAGTGCAATTGTCTGAATCTCTTTTGCACTTGGTTCACCAGGAATATAAGTTAGGTAGGACTTCAGGTTCTTCTTCATAAGTCCTGTGGCACCTATGATAACTGGTATGATCGATATCCCCTTTAGGTTCCAGTTTCTTTTCATATCATACATGAGACCTTGGTATTTGGTCTGTTTCTCTCTTTCAGCTCTGTTAAGACCGCCATCATTAGGAACACTCACTTCAATCAAGGTTGCAACTCTCTCTGACTTATTCCATATAACTATGTCATGTTTCACAGCAGCATTTTCAAGGTAGGTGGCTGTAGGGATTACATGGTCGTAATGTATGGTATATAAATCATTTCCAACTGTTTTTTCAGGTTGATGTTCCCAGGACTTGCTGCTACACTGGATGTTTTATTTTTTACAGATGATCCAGTGGAGGTACTTGCATACTCCATCATGTCTCGCTGTATAGTAGCCGTCCCCTAGAAGAACTTTGCAACTTGATATCAGATGATCAACACTTTCCAATTCTGTGTGGCAGAATCTGTATTTATTTTCATTACTGATCCCTACCATCTTCTCGAATGCATTGGTTATCAATCCCTGGTCTTGGGCAGCCATTATAACCCTTTCCTGACCGTGGTGGAGGGATCCTCTTTTGAGCCAGTCCAAAGAACCTTCTTTATCTATGTATTCCCGAGAAAGTTCCCCCAGAAAATACTTTGCACGCTGATGTTGTTCCCATTATTTAAGGTTCATCTGTTGAAAGGTCTCGGTATATTTCTGCCGGCTCTTTCTTGCTATTTCTGTGGCACACTTGTTTGGTGTTTCGTCCTCATCGGAGAGACAACTCTGACCAAAATGTTTGGCCAGCTGGGTGACTGATGTTGTTCTGCTGGCTCTTGTCTCTTGATGTTCATATACTATTGAGAGGGTGTCATTCTGTGAGCTTCTCAGATACTGACCGGTGCTCACAATAGTTGCCCTATGTTGATGATTAATCTCTGAGAGTCCCAGACCTCCTTCTCCCCTGGGCACATACAACCTTGATAGACACTGATTTCTATATATTATTTTATGAAGCGTTAGTAGCTTCCGTGTCTTTACATCTAGCCGGTTGATGTATTTGTGTGGCCAGTCTATGATACCAAAGCTGTATGTTATTACTGGCATAGCAAGCTGGTTTATGGCAGTAATTTTATTTTTATTGGTGAGCTGGGTTTTGCATATTTTCCTCACCCGGCCTATATATTCTTTACTAATCTTCTCCCTCATCTTGGCATGTTGTATGTTCTCGTTTTCCTCAATGCCAAGGTACTTGTAAGGCTCATGCTTTTCTAGATCCCTGATGTCGATGTTTTCATTAAGCTGCATATTTTCTGTGTGGGTCTTCTTCCCAGCTCTGAGTGTACATTTGGCACATTTATCCAGGCCAAACTTCATTCCGATGTCACTGTAGAATGTGTGTACTACCTGCAGAAGGTGGTGCAGATCGGTGTCAGAGCTAGCATACAGCTCCCCAGTGTGAATTCGCATATGTCTCACTAAATGTGATTTTTTAGAAAAATAATAATTACATTGTTCATAAGAATATGGCTTTTCGCTTTTTTTGTTTTATTCTAACGGGAATTTTATCGTCACGTTCAACGAATTTGATCCCGTTGCACGAGACTAAGTGTTCTAAAGAAATTTAATCACATAAAAAAAACAAGGTAAACCGGTATAAATTTTATCAGAAAGGAAAATAAGAAAGTAAGGAAATGTATAGTTCGGCTGTGCTGCCAAATCAGTCCCTCTGGTGGTTCATAAAGAACACTTATAACAGATATACTTTTTACTTGCTTTTTTTTTCTTTTGCTATATCAAAGTTCGCAAAACCTTCCGGTGCTTTAGTTCGAAGGTCGCAACACAGCTCTGGCGTTTTCGTTCGAAGGTCGTAACACCGCTCTGGTGTAAAGCAGAGGCCGCAAAACTACTCTATCGTAATTCCAAAGTCGCACCACCGCTCTGATGTAAAGAAGAGACCGCAAATCTACTCTGTTGTAATTCCAAAGTCGCAAACACTGCTCTAGCGTTTTCCTTTTCTTCGGCCAGTCTTTTTTTTTCTTCTTCCTTTTATTGAATATCGCGAGACACAGCACCAGATTCACAGAGAGAGGGGGAGAAAAGAAGAGGAGAAAGAGAGAAGAAATACACCAATTAGAGGGGGGGGGGGAAAGGAAGGGGAGGCAAATAAAGAAAAAATAAAAATAAAATTTCTACACTCTCCTAATTAAAAAAGAAAAAAAGAAAACTCCAAACAATGTAATTAATACCAAAGGAAATCAGGATATCTGTCTTTAACAGATCTTCGCGCTCGAACAGTTTTCTTCGACTGAGATTCGCTATGAATCTCTTCTTCACCTACATTATCGCTAGAATCAAGAGATGGTACTTGGTACGAATGTGAAATCGTGAGCTCCAAGGGTACAGATGTTTGATAGAATGTTTTGTAGGAGACCCAAGAAAATTTAAAAAAAAAGACCTTAATAAACACAACTTTGTTCCATTTCTGAGGCTGTTTGGAGGGCAAATTTAGCATTTCTATGCATTTGGAGTGTATGTGTATCAATCTTTCCCTCAATACTGGAGTTTTTCCTGATATGCTTAAGCTGGCCAAAATCATCCCCATATACAAGAAGGGCTCAAAACTAGAGGTAGGTAACTAACGGCCTATTTCTATATTATCAAATATTAATAAACTTCTTCAAAAGGTGGACACGAACGAGTCTACAAGTTTTTAGAGAAACACAAGTGCCTCTATAAATACCAATTTGGCTTCAGAAGGAAACATTCTACTGAACATGCTCTTTTAGAAATAACTGAAAGAATCTTTAATGCATTAGACAAAAAGGAGGTGGCCTGTGGTAGTTTTGTAGACTTTGAAAAGGCATTTGATACAGTCAACCACAAAATTCTTCTTGCGAAATTAGAATACTACGGTATAAGAGGAACTTCTAATAAATGGTTTCGTTTGAGGGGACTACTAACCGGCATACTGTCTGACAATGATGGTATGACCCCCCCCTGAATGCCCCCCAAAATATCGAGAGAAAGGCCATTCTTTAACATAAAATAATGCATTTTAGATCTAAAAATCCAACAACGGAGTCATCTGGAGGCCTTAAAATCTACTCTGTCGTAGTTCCAAAGTACCCGTACCCTGCTAAGGAGCTTACAGTGCCCCCAGACCCCCAGCTGCATTTTTTCGCGACTTCGTCGCTCATATCCGGCTTCGCTCGGCCGTTGGGGGGGGAGGCGCCAAATCAGTGATTGGCCCCTGCAGCCATCGACCTCCCACCACGCGTTTGATTCCATCGTTCCCATAGTTGAGCTTTACTACCCTTCCTAACGACAAGTAAGGTCTAGGTTTAGCAAATTTTTTTAGTAATACAACATCATCTATCCTGATCTTATTTTCAAAATTGGATTGATACAAGTCTTTTGACAATTCCCTTAAACTTAATAAGTACTCTTCGTACCATAACAATTTAAACTTTTCCAACAAGGAATCTCTACCCTTTAAACTTTCTATTAAATCATTGCGATTAGGAGAACTCGCAGCAAAGGGTTCTTCATCGAGGTTCAAAAACACTGTATTTCTATGGAAGGGACGAATGAAGGCACTAGGGGTGATTACTTCTAAACTGGAATCGTCAGAGCAACGATAGGTTAATGGTTTTTCGTTTATGGATTTCTTTAAGTCAGATAGTACCGTCAATAGTTGAAAATAATCCAACTTATTACGTCCTATGGCCTTAAACAAACAATTTTTAACTGTTTTAATCAACCTTTCCCATACTTCTCCAAACCAAGCTGAATACATGGGAATAGTAAGGTGTTTTATACTACAAGTATCTGTAGAAAATGTGTAAGGAAAGTCCTTTAAAATAACTGCGCCCTCTGTAGATGTATAAGGAAAATCCTTTAAAAGTACTGCGCCCTCTGTAGATATATAATGTTGCAGCAACGTAAAGCAATCCAATAACCAGTAAACACCGGTTCTGCACGGAATCCAACTAGCAAGGTACCTAGACGGACGCGAACGTTTACTCAGAACGGTCCCAACAACGGTAAGATATGCTCACACCCACACGGAACGAGAAGCAACAGTAACACGATTCCCGACCAAGTCAATCATCGCTGTCCCAACGTCTTTCAATCACCCGCTTTTATGGCTGTTGCAGGCCGGCTAAATTTGCATATTGCGAGAATTCATGTGACTTTGCGAGATATCATCCTTTACAAAAGACGGCGGTCGCCATCTTTATCTTTATTTCTCTAGTTTCGGTCGGCGACGCCGAGCCGGCCCCGAGGTAAGTCTTTCCTTTTCGTCCGTCTCTCTTACGCACCCACACAACACACAAGCACGCCGGCGCTTGTCTCCTGGATGCACATTACAGTATCGTTACTTCCCTTAAACTCATTAGACACAAACACTTTATTAATCAAGTCGCAACCGGCGACGAAGGACAAGGCGTTATCAGAGTAAAGGTGTGAGGGTACACCAAACTGATTAAAAAATCTTAAGAAAGCCAACACTACTGAATGGGTAGACATATCAGGTACTAATTTCAGATGGATTGCTCTGATATTAAAACAAGTGAAGATAAAGATATACATTTTCTTAACTTCACTATTGTCTACAACCCACGAATGACCAGTAAAATCTATCCCCGTGTGCAGAAAAGGTCTAACAAGATTTACCCTATGTTTAGGTAAATTAGTTACCTTCGGATATCTAAAAGACAAGGCATTATACCTTTTACAGAAGGCACAACTAGCCAGGACAGTTTTAATTGCCTGTCTAGCTTTGGGTATCCAAAACCCAGCAGTACGCAATTTACTAAGAGTTGCAGCAATACCCAAGTGTTTACAGTTAATATGGCAATCCATAATTATCAAATCCGTTATATGACAAGTTTTTGGTAACAAAATATAGTATTTCACATCAATAGAAAAGTAGTCAGAACTATCGATTCGACCACGACACCGTATTTAACCCTTTTCATCTAAAAACAAATTGAATTTCGATACCAACTGACGTATCTCTTCTACTTTGGTTTGTTGTGAGAAATTCCTCTCCTTACCGAAGAATTGACTCTGGGCGAAACTAATCAAGTATAACTTAGACTTGGCAATGGCATCATCATGATAGTCTCTCCTTAACTTGGCAATGAACCGAAAAACTACCGTCAATATTCTTATTAATTTATTAAGAGAAGAGAACTTGTCCAAATTTATTATAGGAGTATTTGTTAGTTCTTCTCAACTACTCGTGTGGGCAGTGATTAATTCTTGGCACTTTTCGCTGAGACACTCTAAATTATAATTAGGCCAAACCAAAACTCTTGCATGTAACTAAGGTGGACCTTTTAACCAGTAATCAATGTCTTTAATAAATTTAGTCACTGAAATTCCTCTTTTGACAAAATCTGCAGAATTGTCGGCCGTATTTACATATCTAAACTTGATGATATGTCCTTTGTCATGTAGAATATGAACATTGAAATAATGTGTAAAAATATTGTTTTTGTAAATTAGTTTTTTCACAACACATTTATTACAAAGAATATGAACATTGAAATAATGTTTAATTTTTTTAATTAGTTATTTTTACAACGCATTTATTACAAAAAACATAAACATTGTAAATAATGTGTAAAAATATTGTTTTTGTATATTAGTTATTTTCACAACACATTTATTACAAAAAGAATTTTAATATTGAAATAATGTATAAAATATTTATTTAAATGAGTTATTTTCACAACAAATTTATTACAAAGAATATTAATATTGAAATGATGTATAAAATATTTATTTAAATGAGTTGTTTTCACAACACATTTATTACAAAGAATATTAATATTGAAATAATGTATAAAATATTTATTTAAATGAGTTTTTTCACAACACATTAATTACAAAGAACATGAACATTCAAATAATGTTTAAAATATTGTTTTTGTAAATTAGTTATTTTCACTACACATTTTTTTTACAAAAACATTGAAATAATTTGTTTTTTATTCTTTTTATTACTAAAACATTCAATATTACATCATGAGTTTCATTTCAGGTATTTTTGAAAAATATGAACATTGAAATAATGTGTAATAATATTGTTTTTTTTTAAATTAGTTATTTTCACAACACATTAAAAATAACAAAACATTGAAATAATGTGTAAGAATATTGTTTTTTATTATTTTGATATTACACCATGAGTCTCATCTCGTATTTTGTAAGTTACATCAGTTGGAAGAAATCAATATTTGTTTTCATCTATATATATAAAAGCCAAACTTCTGTGTGTATGTATGTTTGTTTGTAACGCTAAAACTTTTGAAAGACGGAACCAAACTTGACAAATTTGGTATCATATCGAAGCCCCATCACCCGGATGACAAATATCGAAATTTCACGTCAAACGGACCACTAGAAGTTGGTCAACTGATCAGTTATCTTCGAGGGGGCCCCAAAAAAACCTGTCATTATCTATATATATAAAAGACAAATGTTTGTTTGTAACGCTAAAACTTGAGATGAAAGATTCCTCTCCCCTAAGAATAAAACATATGTTCAATATCTGCTTTTGTTTTTTCATTGTTTATACGGTCCCGAGCAACGCCGGGTAGCCCTGCTAGTTATAATAAAAATGCCAGCTTTTTTAAATGAGATTCTCATTTTCATAGCTGCTATCAGTTGTTTTGCAACATCTTGATTTCTTAGGATTGTTTAAGTATTCTTGATAATTTTTACTATTTGATGCTGTAGAAGACGGTGTAATCTGTATAACTTATAGCGACTTTCCCGTCATTAAACTATTCTTTAGTACGTCCTATTGTGATATATAACATTTCTAATCTATTATGTTAACAATGATATTTTCTACTCTTTTATAACAATAAATGTTGAATTAGTTATGTTAATACATTTATATAAAAATATAATTCACTCTTGAAGCTTATAAAAATATAATACCCTCTTGCAGTTGTCATAATGCGAGTTCATGGAGCAATGTTATGCACGTGTTTTGCTTTTATTTATTAGGTAGTTTTTTATGTGAGTCTCTAAATGTCATTTTTGAGAACAAGAATTTTCACGCACTTCACAACAATATAGCTTTTCCTTGTTTTTATTTAACTTCGGTCAGTTTTAAGAGATAAGGGGTTTCTAGATTTTTAGGTCCTCATACTGTGTTATCTTTTCCAATTCAGCTCTATTAAATCCAAAATAATTTTAAAGATAAAGGGTTTCCTATTAGAAATTCAATTAAGGTTTATATCCGAGGGTTCTTTTAAGAATAGACGTTGTCCTCATTTATGGCTGCTATCTGTATTTTGTTACAGCGTGGTCTTCCATAAATTGCTTCTAAGTATTTCTGCAAATTCTTTTTTATTAAGCCAGATGTCCCTATTCCAATCGGGAATATAATGTTTATTTCTTCCAAAAACATGTCGTTTTAAATCATTTTAGGTCATCATATTTTGTTATCTTTTCCCATTCAGCTCTATTAAATCTAAAATCATTTGGAAATATGACATTAATAATGAGCGCAATGTCTGGTTTAATGGCCTTGTCTTTCATGTAACTTCCTGCCTATATATCTTGGTCATAAAACACTGCTTTTTTACCGTTTAATATTATTGGTGATGTTCCCAGATATTCGACTGTCAAGTTACATCTTTACACAGATCTTTCAAAAGAGATATTAACATATTTTGATGTGACAATAATTGTAAAATCATCTGCCAATAAGATTGTTGCGTGGCTTTGGCTCTCAATCGCTGAGTCGCAAAAGCTGCACTGACCATTTTTAATGTATGTGTAAGTCCTGCTCTTGAGCCATTGTCTATGTATTCCTGCTTTATTATGTTGTACTCATCGACTTTCGTTGATTTGTTTATTTTCTTTATTGCAATATGGTTGATCATATACATCGAAAGTATTTTAAGCATGACATCATCAAAGTTTTCATCAAAGTTTGTTATTGAGGATTTTTTTTGGGGGGATATAAACGTTCATTGTTGTCCCTTACTATTTCCATGGTCATATTTGTTGAGATTTTGATGTACTGCTTCATGCTTACTATAGTGGCTTGGCATGAATGGTTTATTTCAGTGAGACGGGGGCCCTCTTTTTATGATAGGTATATTCTGTCAATACATTAGTTTCGGTATATTATTTTATGTAAGGTTAGAAGTTCAGTGGTCTTTGTATCTAGCATATTGATATTGCATTGATATTGCAGTCAATAATCGCAAAAACCACACAAGATGACAAACTGATTCATGAGTTATTTTGTTTTTTATTCAGTAGTGAGAATTTTTTAAGGCATGCTGTGTATTTTTGTTCAAAAATATGTTTCGTATTTTCATGCTCAACAATAACGTTTCCCTCTATAACGAGGTACTTACATGTGGTACCCTCTCATAGATTTCCAATCATGTAACCTAAGATGTTCAGATATCGTCTTTTCCCCGTCCTTTATAGTGCATGTGGTACATTTAAAGGAGCGTGTAAGGTAGAAGAGAACTCCTTAAAATGTATCTCACTGAACTCTGAGATGCAAAGATTTTGTTTTACTTTCCTTCTGTCACAATTCTCATAAATAACGGGTTTACACTTGAACTCTATATATCATACATAGATATTCGGATGTTCCATTAAAGTTCTTTATATCTCAACCCTGAGTTATTATAAAAGGAGTCCATAATTTTCCTCTCTCTAATATTTTCATATGCTGTAATATATCTTTCATTTTAGTCTCTTGGTCTTCTCTAATATACCATTTTCATATGCTGTAATATATCTTTCATTTTAGTCTCTTGGTCTTCTCTAATATACCATTTTCATATGCTGTAATATATCTTTCATTTTAGTCTCTTGGTCTTCCTCAATTCCAGGACAAGATTTTATCAGGTCTGGTGGAGTATCCAGCTCCGAGCTATAGAGGGAGGAAAAATCACTTGGACAAGGTGCACCATTCCTCGTAAAAGCTCATGTGGGTTTTCCATAGAAAGGAGATCTCATTTGGACTGCGAATACTGTATGATTTGAATGTTTTGTCAACGTTTCCTTATGGGAAAAGTATCCTCAAGCCATGTTGTTCTGAAAACCGCTGGACAGAGAAACATTAGACGCTCGAGAAGTGTCTAACAGGCATTCAAGTTGCTCCTAGTGTGATTTTTTATGTGTGTCACTAAATTGGATTTCTCAGAAAATGAATGCCCACACACTTGACAAGAATGTGGCTTTTCCCCAGTGTGAGTTCTCATATGAGACTGTAAATGTGATTTTCTAGAAAAAGAATATCCACAAACTATACAGGAATGCGGCTTTTCTCCAGTGTGTGTTTTCATATGTGTCACTAATATTGATCTTTGAGAACAACAATATCCACAAACATCACACGAATGTGGTTTTTCCCCAGTGTGTGTCCTTATATGTCTAACTAAATCTGATTTTTGAGAACAAGAATACCCACACACTTCACAAGAATATGGCTTTTCTCCCGTATGGGTTTTCCTATGTCTCACTAAATTGGACTTATCAGAAAATGAGTATCCGCAGATTTCACACGAATGTGGTTTTTCTCCAGTGTGAGTTCTCATATGTGTCACAAAATGTGTTCTTTCAGAGCAGGAATATTCACACATTTGACAAGAATATGGCTTTTCGCCAGTGTGAGTTCTCATATGAGTTACTAACGTTGATTTATGAGATGAAGAATATCCACACACTTCACAAGAATATGGTCTTTCCCCAGTGTGAGTTCTCATATGTCTCACTAACACTGACTTTTGTGAACAAGAATATTCACACAATTCACAAGAATATGGCTTTTCACCAGTGTGAGTTCTCATATGTGTCATTATCGTGTATCTTTGAGAACAAGAATATCCACATACGTCACAAGAATGTGCCTTTTCCCCAGTGTGTGTTTTTGTATGTCTCAGTAGATTAGATTTTTTAGAACAAGAATAGTCACAAACTTCACAAGCAAATTTCTTTTCCCCAGTATGCATATTCATATTGACCACTAAGGTTTATATATAAAATTTCAATACACTTTACAAGAATTTTTTTCTAGTGTGAGTATCTATGTTTTACTCCAAACGATTATATATCCACGCACACGCATACTTTTTGTTTCAATTTTCCTATGAATTTCTTTAAGCTGAAAATGTAAGACTATACATATTCCAAACGTTACACACTATTTCATTTATTACAACCATGATATATTTTTAAAATGCTATTTAGCATGTATAAGGTATTACTTTACTCTGGGAGTTTTCTTCGTGCTGTTTTTTCCAATAGGAAATATTGTCTTTTTAAAAGTTATTTTTCTATAATTTGTGATAAGGTTGTTTTCTTGCTTTTTTATTTATCTGTACAGTTTTTCAAAATTTCATTATCTTGTTCGAAACAAAATAATTACTGTTTAAAGTTAATGATGTTTATAATTAATGATACTCCATTAAAATTGAATGATAGGGTTTAATCAGGAACACCTGTAAAAAAATAATAAAATTCAATATAACGTATCTGAATTATTGAAATCAGGATTAACTTTTTGTGTTATTTGGATTCAGGGAACTACTGTTCTTATCTTAATACATCGTCAAACATATCACCAGCTGATTTAATGTTTGCCAGAAAGGTGAAATCGGCGTTTTATAAACTATTGTCAAGACAGGCAATTGTCCGAAACACTACACACATGATGAGAAAGAAATATAACTCGGGAGATCGAGTATATTTCAAGTGCTACAGGAATAACACCTCTTACTGGGAATGTGGAATAGCGGGTAAACGCAGTGGTGATAGTACATACATGATTAAAGGTCCACAAAATATACATAAAAAGCACCTGAACCAAATTAAAAAACGTCACACTCAAGATGGTTATTATGCAACATCAGTCGAAGAGGAGGAAACCATGTACATCATATACAAATCCTTTAATTTGGAACCGCCTCAATATATACCTGAGCCCCTTAAATCAGGTAGAAAAAGAAAGTTTAATGAACCATTATTGTTAAATCGCAAGAGAAAAGATATTGAAATCTGCGTGACTTCAAATCTTGAGAGGAGGGTGTTGTGGTGGTACCCACTCATTTACATATGTGGATAATATTACACATAAATAGCAAGACTCGGTTAGTCTGAGTGTGTGTTAACCAGAAGCCACCGAAGGCCGAGCCGAGAGCAGATATGTTCTCCAGCCAAGACTCTCTTACTTGACAACCATTATGTAAATATACTGTAAATATACTTTTCGTAATACACTTCTTATTGATCTCCCTTTGTTTGTTGAGTCTTCATTTGTATTGCCTTCTACGTTATTTGGTTCAACCTGCAAACATAACAGTTAGCAACGAAGATGAACGTTAAACATAACAATTCAATATAACGTTTCTGAATTATTGAAATGAGAATTAATTTTTGTGTTATCTTGATTCAGGGGACTACTGTTCTCACCTTGAGTGTAATTTTCACGATGTTTCGGTCGATCTAACCATTTGTCTTATTGTCTGCAAGGACCTGTGGCGCAGTGGTTAGAGTATTAGAAAAAGTCAATTGTAACAAGTGATATTCTCCTGAAGGCGACCAAAAATTCAAGTTGTGAATTACTCATGACTCATGAATAAGAGTATGTTACCCTCCCAAAAAAGTGTTTCGCTTGAAATTCCATCCTAATTCCCGAAGTTGATAGAAATATTGAGTTTTACAAGATACACCTGAAGAAGGGCGGACGTTACATCGACGAAAACATTGTAAAAATCACACCAAGATGAGAACAGTAGTCCGATGAATCCAAGTGATAGGAAAATTCAATGTTTAGTATTTGAATTCACATATTAATATTCTGTTTATTGTTGTAAATATTATTGGATTGAACTCACAACTATTTTCTATATTTTCTAATTTGACACAGAATAAGTCGATAGTGCTGTTGTTTAAGTTATATGCTAATTGAAAATATATCTTGCGTTTTATGATTTGCATCTTAATGAGAAGAGATGGATTTATATCTATGTACAATACTATCATATATATATATATATATATACTACACTATATATATAATACTACAATATTTATATATAATACTACATTAAATATATAATACTACACTATATATAATACTATACCATATATAATACTACACTATATATAATACTACAAATATATATAATACTACAATATATATATAATACTACAATATATATACTACAATATATATAATACTAATATATATGTATAATACTACAACATATGTACATAATACTAATATATATAATATTAATATATATCTATATATAATACTACAATATATCTATATACAATGCTACAATATATCTATATATAATACTACAATATATCTATATATAATATTGTATATATATAATATATATAATATATATATAATATATATAATATATATATAATATATATATATAATATATATATATATATAATATATATATAATATATATACTATATAGTATATATATATAATACATATAATATATATAATATATATAATATATATATATAATATATATAATATATATATATAATATATATATATAATACTACAATATATGTATCTTAATGTAGCAATGAGAGTAAATTACAATAAGCCGTCAAAAATATTTATTGCATGCGCCTTCTTCAACACACATACGCATAATTGAAAATATATGAAAAATATTGAAATATTTACTTACTATGTGTTTGTTTAGTGCCCATTTGGACACGAATTTGGTTGTTAAAACTAAAGTGATAATCTATACATTTTAATTCGAATTAATTTTTTTTACTCATCTTTCTCAAAAATAAGGACCTCAGAGGCTACTAACTGGGACTATGGCTAAGAAAGATTAAGATGTTTGTTAACATTACATTTGAACTTCTGCATGTCAGTACAGTTAGGGAATCAGATATCATGAAGGGAAGTCTATCTGTTCTATAGAAGAACCTATTAGAGTAGAACACTTTCTGGCAGTAAGGGACGTCAACATTGAAGGGGTGTGATTTACCAATAGTCTCTCCCTCTTAAATAGGGTAAAAAAAGAGTTGTTAATCTAATCAGTCCCACATATCAACTAAGCTCCAGCCTCTGTCCCATCGCTGCCATGTTGTATCACTGTACCTGTTTTACAAATGTTTTAACAGAATGTGTTCTGATTGACTCGTTTCAATTTTACCCCCCTCCCGACATACATATACCCGACAAACCCGCTTAGCAATAAGATCTCAACCATTCATGTTAGTGCCCCTAAATGCCAGAAAACATTCTATTCTAATAGTTGTTCCTCGAACAGCTAGACTTTTGAATTCCCTTCCTGCTGCTTGCTTCCTTAGCTGTACTGATATGCAGAGGTTTAAATGTAACATAAACAAATATTTTGTTAATCTTTCCTAGACATGACCCCAAATAGTAGCCCCTTACGTCTTAGTGGCAATATGCTTTGGAAGGGGTGAACATGAGTAAAAAAAGGGGGGAACAGGGAGAGAATTACACGTATTTTATTAACTGAAAGAAAAATCAAGTTAACTCAAAATTAATTCAGAGAGATAATTAATAAAATTAAACACCTTAGTAAATAATTTCAATATGGAATGAATATAGCATTAAATAAAAACGAATCATGAATAATAAAATTAAACACACGAGTAAATCATTTTAACATGGACTTAATAAATAAAACATTAAATAAATAAAATTAAAAAGAGATGATTAATAAAATTAAACACATGAGTTAATCATTTCAACATAGAATAAATACAATATTAAATGAATAAAAGTACACAGAAATTAAATGAATAAAACTACAAAATCCAATTATATTACTAATAAACGTTACCAAAGGCAAGAGGCGTTATTCTTCCAGCAAACTGGATACACTTTTGGTTTTTACATATTTTGAAGCGTTTATTTACTTTGAAAATAATTGGTGCCGACTCTTACTTTAGAACAAAAAATAGTTGAAATGAGACAGTCACCTAGCGGATCCAACGATAATCGATTAAAAATCGAAAATTAAAACAAATACATGTGCACGTTTGCACATAGAACATTAGCCACAATGTATAACACAAAGGATTGCATTGTTTAATATCCGGACAACTACTTATTTGTAAAAAAAAATGCATGCAATACTCGTTTTCAGCACACCCAAAAAACCTCTAGAAATAAAACAAATGTGGCGACCACATTACATTGCAACATGAAACATGTGAAAAAGTATGTTTGCAACATCGTAAAAACTAGTTTCCGGCTTCAATTTAAAATACAATATTCATTTTCAGCACATCCGAAAGCCCTAGAAAATAAGTTTTTAAAGGTAGGTTATGCGTTGGTCTACCAGGCCACATTTACCAAAAATTAATTCAATTTATCGTGTTATTTTATGTTTCAAATTTTTTCTCCCTTCGCCACCAAAACTAAATTTAAATCAAATATATTGTTATTTTATGTCTACAATTTTTTATCCCTTCGCCATCAAAATAAATTTAAATCAAATATATTGTTATTTTATGTTTCAAATTTCTCCCTTCGCCACCTAGATAAATTTAAATCTAATATATTGTTATTTTATGTTTCAAATGTAATTCTCTCTTTGCCACCCTTCCGTCCGAAAAGCATATTTAAATCTGTCACCCTCACCCCAATCATCAAACTTTAAAAAATGCTAGGGTTGATATTTCTCGCCGAACATTACGTGGCCAAGAAATAGGTGCTCATTTTACCTTAAATTTATATAGGAAAGTGATCCCCCACTTTAAAGTGCTAAGTTTTATCTATTTTTTTTCAAAATTTCTTCATTCATATTATTTTTGACAAAAGCCAAAAAAAACTTATCATCCTAGAATATAGTCTAATGTTAAATATATTGTTGGATCGATTCTAATATCACAAATTCATGCATAGAAAACCAATCAAATATTACTTAAAATATTTGAAGTGCTTTAATCAAATTCTCACATCGGAAATATTGTTGTATAGCAGGTGTTGGTTTTCATATTGGGGTTCATATTAATGAGCTCATATATGACAGGAGACTCATATTACATGATAGTAACGATGAGGGAGACAATACATTTATAAAAGAAACTGTTGAAATATGCTTGAATTAAATTCATGACATCAATTTTAAGGATATTGTATTTAAGTTTTAAAGAAATGTTAAAAGTTATTTTTAAAGACCAGTAAAAATCTTTTAAACAAGTTTAAGAAAATTATAAAATTGATATATTTTTTGAGTAATTATTTCATGTTTGGAGTTTTACAAATTTATGTTAGACCTGTGTTATTTCCTTTCATGTATTCATTCATATCTGCTTCTGTTTACAATATGTTTTATTGTGTAACGTCTATTAAACTATGTTATTTCCTTTCATATATTTGTTCATATCTGCTTCTGTTTACAATGTGTTTTATTGTGTAACGTCTATTAAACTTTGTTATTTCATTTCATATATTCATTCATATATGTTCCTTTTTACAATATGTTTTATTGTGTAACATCTATTAAACTTTGTTATTTCATTTCATATATTCATTCATATCTGTTTCTGTTTACAATGTTTTTTTGTGTAACGTCTATTAAACTATATTATTTACTTTCATATATTTATTCATATATGTTTCTGTTTACAATATGTTTTATTGTGCAACGTCTATTAAACTTTGTTTTTTCCTTTCATATATTTATTCATATCTGTTGCTGTTTACAATTTGTTTTATTGTGTAACGTTTATTACACTATGTTATTCCTTTCATATATTTATTCATATCTGTTTCTGTTTACAATATATTTTATTGTGTAACGTCTATTAAACTATGTTATTTACTTTCATATATTCATTCATATCTGTTTCTGTTTACAATGTTTTTTTGTGTAACGTCTATTAAACTATGTTATTTCCGTTCATATATTTATTCATATATGTTTCTGTTTACAATTTGTTTTATTGTGTAACGTCTATTAAACTTTGTTTTTTCCTTTCATATATTTATTCATATCTGTTTCTGTTTACAATATGGTTTATTGTGTAACGTTTATTACACTATGTTATTCCTTTCATATATTTATTCATATCTGTTTCTGTTTACAATATATTTTATTGTGTAACGTCTATTAAACTATGTTATTTACTTTCATATATTTATTCATATCTGTTTCTGTTTACAATATATTTTATTGTGTAA
Source organism: Euprymna scolopes (assembly GCF_053919585.1). Taxonomy (NCBI): domain Eukaryota; kingdom Metazoa; phylum Mollusca; class Cephalopoda; order Sepiida; family Sepiolidae; genus Euprymna; species Euprymna scolopes. Next base: position 188,796,130 of record NC_136527.1, read on the forward strand.
CGTCTATTAAACTATGTTATTTCCTTTCATATATTTATTCATATCTGTTTCTGTTTACAATATATTTTATTGTGTAACGTCTATTAAACTATGTTATTCCTTTCATATATTTATTCATATCTGTTTCTGTTTACAATATGTTTTATTGTGTAACGTCTATTAAACTATGTTATTCCTTTCATATATTTATTCATATCTGTTTCTGTTTACAATATGTTTTATTGTGTAACGTCTATTAAACTATGTTATTTACTTTCATATATTTATTCATATCTGTTCCTGTTTACAATATGCTTTATTGTGTAACGTCTATTAAACTATGTTATTTCCTTTCATATATTTATTCATATCTGTTTCTGTTTACAATATATTTTATTGTGTAACGTCTATTAAACTATGTTATTCCTTTCATATATTTATTCATATCTGTTTCTGTTTACAATATGTTTTATTGTGTAACGTCTATTAAACTATGTTATTCCTTTCATATATTTATTCATATCTGTTTCTGTTTACAATATGTTTTATTGTGTAACGTCTATTAAACTATGTTATTTACTTTCATATATTTATTCATATCTGTTCCTGTTTACAATATGCTTTATTGTGTAACGTCTATTAAACTATGTTATTTCCTTTCATATATTCATTCATATCTGTTTCTGTTTACAATTTGTTTTATTGTGTAACGTCTATTAAACTATGTTATTTCCTTTCATATATTCATTCATATCTGTTTCTGTTTACAATATGTTTTATTGTGTAACGTCTATTAAACTATGTTATTCCTTTCATATATTAATTCATATATGTTCCTGTTTACAATTTGTTTTATTGTGTAACGTCTATTAAACTATGTTATTTCCTTTCATATATTTTTTTATATCTGTTTCTGTTTATAATTATTTTATTGTGTAACGTGTATTAAACTATGTTATTTCCTTTCATATATTTATTCATATCTGTTTTTGTTTACAATTTGTTTTATTGTGTAACGTCTATTAAACTATGTTATTTCCTTTCATATATTTTTTTATATCTGTTTCTGTTTATAATTATTTTATTGTGTAACGTGTATTAAACTATGTTTTTCCTTTCATATATTTATTCATATCTGTTTCTGTTTACAATTATTTTATTGTGTAACGTCTATTAAACTATGTTATTTCCTTTCATATATTTATTCATATTTGTTTCTGTTTACAATGTTTTATTGTGTAACGTCTATTGACTAAGCGAATGAACACTATTTTCCCCACTTCTAGCACATGCCATCCCCCTCATCTAGACCTTGTGAGGATGCTTGAGTGTCATATATGCCAGTGTAGCTGGGCTGAGTTTTTTTCTGATAGGTTGAGGGTATCGGATTGACAGTTTCTGGCTGCTGTTTACAACTGTGGTAGCGTTTAGAGAGGGTGCTCCATCAACAGTTGTATAATATCAGGATGATTGTAGTGCCATGTAGTGCATGGAAAGAAACCCTGCACTCATCTTTGCTAGGTTTTACTGATGCTACAATCCTAGTAGATGAGGAGTCAACTGAGGGTCTACTTGGTATTCTGCACAACCACTTGTCTTGCCATAGGACTCAGACAGACATATGCACGGGCTTGGAGTCTATATTCAAAACACACTCCTCCTGACAGGAGAAACGAAACTAGAATCAGATTACCATACTTGTATGTGTTTTAGACTTAACATGCAATATTAGCTACTTGTATTTTCTCTACTGCTCTCCCTCTACCCAGGACTGTACCCTAATATACAAAGTCTCTGACAACATAGATACAGCAGTTTCCCTTGATAATAGCGCACAAGTACATGTAGTTAGTGACTTCAATGTCCACTACTGGAACTGGCTTAGATTCTTTCTTTTCACAGACGCAGCTGGTAGCACAACACAAAGCTTCTCCATATCCCATTCCCTATCTCAGACGGTTAAATTTCTGACACGTTTCCCAGACCAGCTTCTCTATATCTCATTCCCTATCACAAACGGTTACATTTCCGACATGTTTCAAAGAGCAGCAATATCAACAAGCCTCACTTTAAGATCTATTTCTGACCACAGGTCCCGATGATTGTGTAACAAAATCCCCAAAACCCACTCTGGAATGCTGATCACGTTGTGATAATTATAGAAATAACCCTAAATTCTTGATGCAAAACTGAAGAGCCACTGTTAAAAACCAGGAGTTATTTCGAAAAAGGCTGACTAGGAAGCCATTAGGGATCTCATTATTGATGCCCCATGAGGAAATGTCTTTTTTCTTCCTGCTAAACAGTGCAAATGAGACACTGAATAGTTCAAAACTGCAATTGAATCACATGTTCCCCCACGGAAATTCTATGGCAAGCGCCACTCTCCCCAATGGTTCATATCTACTTGTGCAGCTGCCATTGCTCAAAGACAATATGCGTACCACAGATTAAACCGACAAAAGTCTAGTTTAAACAGACAGAAGTTTATAGAAGCTCGAAGTAATTGTAAGACAGTAGTCCATCACTTACAGCTGCTAAACTTCTGACCAACAATTAATATGGATTTAGGCAGGCCTGTTTCACAGCAGATATCCTGACTGTAATCTCAGGGAAGGGAAAAGCAGTAGCCCTGGATATATGTAAGGCTTTTGAAAGGGTTTGGCACAACGGTCTTCTAAGGAAAATCAGATCATGTGGTATCACTGGAAGAATACATAATGTAATTAAATCCTTTTTAAGTAAGAGAAAACTCCAAGTTGTCCTCGAAGTCATACATCTAAACATTATGATATACATGCGGGAGTAACTTAGGAGTCTATCCTAGGACTTGTATTATTCCTGATATTCGTAATTGACCTCCCTGATAGAATCGTTTCTTATATGGGTATATTTGCTGAGGACACCACTATAACAGGCACGAGGGGAAAACAAATAAGCACATATCTAAGGAAATGGCAGAAACATTAGATAAAGACCTCCGATCTCTAGGTGAAATTGAATTTTAAAAAAATTATGTTGAATTATATAGAATAGTGATTCATATTAAAAAATATAAAAAAATGTATTATTAATGTTTTAATCCATTAGTAAATATTTTAAGAGGTAATAGCCAAAATGAAGTCATTTTTTCTTTGCATTTGGTAGAGGGGTAAATTCCATTGGGTCACACTGTAAAGGCTTACAAATATTTTTTTTACATAAAATTACTGCTAATTGGTGATGACCAATAAATATGTGCTCATTCTATGTAAACTTTACAAAAGAATTTGATCAATGTTGTAAAATCTTAAATATTTTTTACATAAAATTACTGCTAATTGGTGATGACCAATAAATATGTGCTCATTCTATGTAAACTTTACAAAAGAATTTGATCAATGTTGTAAAATCTTAAATATTTTTTTACATAAAATTACTGCTAATTGGTGATGACCAATAAATATGTGCTCATTCTATGTCAACTTTACAAAAGAATTTGATCAATGTTGTAAAATCTTAAATATTTTTTTACATAAAATTACTGCTAATTGGTGATGACCAATAAATATGTGCTCATTCTATGTAAACTTTACAAAAGAATTTGATCAATGTTGTAAAATCTTAAATATTTTTTTTTTACATAAAATTACTGCTAATTGGTGATGACCAATAAATATGTGCTCATTCTATGTAAACTTTACAAAAGAAATTGATCAATGTTGTAAAATCTTAAATATTTTTTTACATAAAATTACTGCTAATTGGTGATGACCAATAAATATGTGCTCATTCTATGTAAACTTTACAAAAGAAATTGATCAATGTTGTAAAATCTTAAATATTTATTTTACATAAAATTACTGCTAATTGGTGATGACCAATAAATATGTGCTCATTCTATGTAAACTTTACAAAAGAAATTGATCAATGTTGTAAAATCTTAAATATTTTTTTACATAAAATTACTGCTAATTGGTGATGACCAATAAATATGTGCTCATTCTATGTAAACTTTACAAAAGAATTTGATCAATGTTGTAAAATCTTAAATATTGTTTTTACATAAAATTACTGCTAATTGGTGATGACCAATAAATATGTGCTCATTCTATGTAAACTTTACAAAAGAATTTGATCAATGTTGTAAAATCTTAAATATTTTTTTACATAAAATTACTGCTAATTGGTGATGACCAATAAATATGTGCTCATTCTATGTAAACTTTACAAAAGAAATTGATCAATGTTGTAAAATCTTAAATATTTTTTTTACATAAAATTACTGCTAATTGGTGATGACCAATAAATATGTACTCATTCTATGTAAACTTTACAAAAGAATTTGATCAATGTTGTAAAATCTTAAATATTTATTTTACATAAAATTACTGCTAATTGGTGATGACCAATAAATATGTGCTCATTCTATGTAAACTTTACAAAAGAATTTGATCAATGTTGTAAAATCTTAAATATTTTTTTACATAAAATTACTGCTAATTGGTGATGACCAATAAATATGTGCTCATTCTATGTAAACTTTACAAAAGAATTTGATCAATGTTGTAAAATCTTAAATATTGTTTTTACATAAAATTACTGCTAATTGGTGATGACCAATAAATATGTGCTCATTCTATGTAAACTTTACAAAAGAAATTGATCAATGTTGTAAAATCTTAAATATTTATTTTACATAAAATTACTGCTAATTGGTGATGACCAATAAATATGTGCTCATTCTATGTAAACTTTACAAAAGAATTTGATCAATGTTGTAAAATCTTAAATATTTATTTTACATAAAATTACTGCTAATTGGTGATGACCAATAAATATGTGCTCATTCTATGTAAACTTTACAAAAGAAATTGATCAATGTTGTAAAATCTTAAATATTTATTTTACATAAAATTACTGCTAATTGGTGATGACCAATAAATATGTGCTCATTCTATGTAAAATTTACAAAAGAATTTGATCAATGTTGTAAAATCTTAAATATTTTTTTTTTACATAAAATTACTGCTAATTGGTGATGACCAATAAATATGTGCTCATTCTATGTAAACTTTACAAAAGAAATTGATCAATGTTGTAAAATCTTAAATATTTTTTTACATAAAATTACTGCTAATTGGTGATGACCAATAAATATGTGCTCATTCTATGTAAACTTTACAAAAGAAATTGATCAATGTTGTAAAATCTTAAATATTTATTTTACATAAAATTACTGCTAATTGGTGATGACCAATAAATATGTGCTCATTCTATGTAAACTTTACAAAAGAAATTGATCAATGTTGTAAAATCTTAAATATTTTTTTACATAAAATTACTGCTAATTGGTGATGACCAATAAATATGTGCTCATTCTATGTAAACTTTACAAAAGAATTTGATCAATGTTGTAAAATCTTAAATATTGTTTTTACATAAAATTACTGCTAATTGGTGATGACCAATAAATATGTGCTCATTCTATGTAAACTTTACAAAAGAATTTGATCAATGTTGTAAAATCTTAAATATTTTTTTACATAAAATTACTGCTAATTGGTGATGACCAATAAATATGTGCTCATTCTATGTAAACTTTACAAAAGAAATTGATCAATGTTGTAAAATCTTAAATATTTTTTTTACATAAAATTACTGCTAATTGGTGATGACCAATAAATATGTACTCATTCTATGTAAACTTTACAAAAGAATTTGATCAATGTTGTAAAATCTTAAATATTTATTTTACATAAAATTACTGCTAATTGGTGATGACCAATAAATATGTGCTCATTCTATGTAAACTTTACAAAAGAATTTGATCAATGTTGTAAAATCTTAAATATTTTTTTACATAAAATTACTGCTAATTGGTGATGACCAATAAATATGTGCTCATTCTATGTAAACTTTACAAAAGAATTTGATCAATGTTGTAAAATCTTAAATATTGTTTTTACATAAAATTACTGCTAATTGGTGATGACCAATAAATATGTGCTCATTCTATGTAAACTTTACAAAAGAAATTGATCAATGTTGTAAAATCTTAAATATTTATTTTACATAAAATTACTGCTAATTGGTGATGACCAATAAATATGTGCTCATTCTATGTAAACTTTACAAAAGAATTTGATCAATGTTGTAAAATCTTAAATATTTATTTTACATAAAATTACTGCTAATTGGTGATGACCAATAAATATGTGCTCATTCTATGTAAACTTTACAAAAGAAATTGATCAATGTTGTAAAATCTTAAATATTTATTTTACATAAAATTACTGCTAATTGGTGATGACCAATAAATATGTGCTCATTCTATGTAAAATTTACAAAAGAATTTGATCAATGTTGTAAAATCTTAAATATTTTTTACATAAAATTACTGCTAATTGGTGATGACAAATAAATATGTGCTCATTCTATGTAAACTTTACAAAAGAATTTGATCAATGTTGTAAAATCTTAAATATTTTTTTACATAAAATTACTGCTAATTGGTGATGACCAATAAATATGTGCTCATTCTATGTAAACTTTACAAAAGAATTTGATCAATGTTGTAAAATCTTAAATATTTTTTTACATAAAATTACTGCTAATTGGTGATGACCAATAAATATGTGCTCATTCTATGTAAACTTTACAAAAGAATTTGATCAATGTTGTAAAATCTTAAATATTTTTTTTTACATAAAATTACTGCTAATTGGTGATGACAAATAAATATGTGCTCATTCTATGTAAACTTTACAAAAGAAATTGATCAATGTTGTAAAATCTTAAATATTTTTTTACATAAAATTACTGCTAATTGGTGATGACCAATAAATATGTGCTCATTCTATGTAAACTTTACAAAAGAAATTGATCAATGTTGTAAAATCTTAAATATTTATTTTACATAAAATTACTGCTAATTGGTGATGACCAATAAATATGTGCTCATTCTATGTAAACTTTACAAAAGAAATTGATCAATGTTGTAAAATCTTAAATATTTTTTTACATAAAATTACTGCTAATTGGTGATGACCAATAAATATGTGCTCATTCTATGTAAACTTTACAAAAGAATTTGATCAATGTTGTAAAATCTTAAATATTGTTTTTACATAAAATTACTGCTAATTGGTGATGACCAATAAATATGTGCTCATTCTATGTAAACTTTACAAAAGAATTTGATCAATGTTGTAAAATCTTAAATATTTTTTTACATAAAATTACTGCTAATTGGTGATGACCAATAAATATGTGCTCATTCTATGTAAACTTTACAAAAGAATTTGATCAATGTTGTAAAATCTTAAATATTTTTTTTTTACATAAAATTACTGCTAATTGGTGATGACAAATAAATATGTGCTCATTCTATGTAAACTTTACAAAAGAATTTGATCAATGTTGTAAAATCTTAAATATTGTTTTTACATAAAATTACTGCTAATTGGTGATGACCAATAAATATGTGCTCATTCTATGTAAACTTTACAAAAGAAATTGATCAATGTTGTAAAATCTTAAATATTTTTTTACATAAAATTACTGCTAATTGGTGATGACCAATAAATATGTGCTCATTCTATGTAAACTTTACAAAAGAAATTGATCAATGTTGTAAAATCTTAAATATTTATTTTACATAAACTTACTGCTAATTGGTGATGACCAATAAATATGTGCTCATTCTATGTAAACTTTACAAAAGAAATTGATCAATGTTGTAAAATCTTAAATATTTTTTTACATAAAATTACTGCTAATTGGTGATGACCAATAAATATGTGCTCATTCTATGTAAACTTTACAAAAGAATTTGATCAATGTTGTAAAATCTTAAATATTGTTTTTACATAAAATTACTGCTAATTGGTGATGACCAATAAATATGTGCTCATTCTATGTAAACTTTACAAAAGAATTTGATCAATGTTGTAAAATCTTAAATATTTTTTACATAAAATTACTGCTAATTGGTGATGACCAATAAATATGTGCTCATTCTATGTAAACTTTACAAAAGAAATTGATCAATGTTGTAAAATCTTAAATATTTTTTTACATAAAATTACTGCTAATTGGTGATGACCAATAAATATGTGCTCATTCTATGTAAACTTTACAAAAGAAATTGATCAATGTTGTAAAATCTTAAATATTTTTTTACATAAAATTACTGCTAATTGGTGATGACCAATAAATATGTGCTCATTCTATGTAAACTTTACAAAAGAATTTGATCAATGTTGTAAAATCTTAAATATTTTTTACATAAAATTACTGCTAATTGGTGATGACCAATAAATATGTGCTCATTCTATGTAAACTTTACAAAAGAAATTGATCAATGTTGTAAAATCTTAAATATTTATTTTACATAAAATTACTGCTAATTGGTGATGACCAATAAATATGTACTCATTCTATGTAAACTTTACAAAAGAATTTGATCAATGTTGTAAAATCTTAAATATTTATTTTACATAAAATTACTGCTAATTGGTGATGACCAATAAATATGTGCTCATTCTATGTAAACTTTACAAAAGAATTTGATCAATGTTGTAAAATCTTAAATATTTTTTTACATAAAATTACTGCTAATTGGTGATGACCAATAAATATGTGCTCATTCTATGTAAACTTTACAAAAGAATTTGATCAATGTTGTAAAATCTTAAATATTGTTTTTACATAAAATTACTGCTAATTGGTGATGACCAATAAATATGTGCTCATTCTATGTAAACTTTACAAAAGAAATTGATCAATGTTGTAAAATCTTAAATATTTATTTTACATAAAATTACTGCTAATTGGTGATGACCAATAAATATGTGCTCATTCTATGTAAACTTTACAAAAGAATTTGATCAATGTTGTAAAATCTTAAATATTTATTTTACATAAAATTACTGCTAATTGGTGATGACCAATAAATATGTGCTCATTCTATGTAAACTTTACAAAAGAAATTGATCAATGTTGTAAAATCTTAAATATTTATTTTACATAAAATTACTGCTAATTGGTGATGACCAATAAATATGTGCTCATTCTATGTAAACTTTACAGAAGAATTTGATCAATGTTGTAAAATCTTAAATATTATTTTTTACATAAAATTACTGCTAATTGGTGCTGACCAATAAATATGTGCTCATTCTATGTAAACTTTACAAAAGAATTTGATCAATGTTGTAAAATCTTAAATATTTTTTTTACATAAAATTACTGCTAATTGGTGATGACCAATAAATATGTGCTCATTCTATGTTAACTTTACAAAAGAATTTGATCAATGTTGTAAAATCTTAAATATTTTTTTACATAAAATTACTGCTAATTGGTGATGACCAATAAATATGTGCTCATTCTATGTAAACTTTAGAAAAGAATTTGATCAATGTTGTAAAATCTTAAATATTTTTTTTACATAAAATTACTGCTAATTGGTGATGACCAATAAATATGTGCTCATTCTATGTAAACTTTACAAAAGAATTTGATCAATGTTGTAAAATCTTAAATATTTTTTTACATAAAATTACTGCTAATTGGTGATGACCAATAAATATGTGCTCGTTCAATGTAAACTTTACAAAAGAATTTGATCAATTTTGTAAAATCTTAAATATTTTTTTACATAAAATTACTGCTAATTGGTGATGACTAATAAATATGTGCTCGTTCTATGTAAACTTTACAAAAGAATTTGATCAATGTTGTAAAATCTTAAATATTTTTTTACATAAAATTACTGCTAATTGGTGATGACTAATAAATATGTGCTCGTTCTATGTAAACTTTACAAAAGAATTTGATCAATGTTGTAAAATCTTAAATATTTTTTTACATAAAATTACTGCTAATTGGTGATGACTAATAAATATGTGCTCGTTCTATGTAAACTTTACAAAAGAAATTGATCAATGTTGTAAAATCTTAAATATTTTTTTACATAAAATTACTGCTAATTGGTGATGACCAATAAATATGTGCTCATTCTATGTAAACTTTACAAAAGAAATTGATCAATGTTGTAAAATCTTAAATATTTATTTTACATAAAATTACTGCTAATTGGTGATGACCAATAAATATGTGCTCATTCTATGTAAACTTTACAAAAGAAATTGATCAATGTTGTAAAATCTTAAATATTTTTTTACATAAAATTACTGCTAATTGGTGATGACCAATAAATATGTGCTCATTCTATGTAAACTTTACAAAAGAATTTGATCAATGTTGTAAAATCTTAAATATTGTTTTTACATAAAATTACTGCTAATTGGTGATGACCAATAAATATGTGCTCATTCTATGTAAACTTTACAAAAGAATTTGATCAATGTTGTAAAATCTTAAATATTTTTTTACATAAAATTACTGCTAATTGGTGATGACCAATAAATATGTGCTCATTCTATGTAAACTTTACAAAAGAAATTGATCAATGTTGTAAAATCTTAAATATTTTTTTTACATAAAATTACTGCTAATTGGTGATGACCAATAAATATGTACTCATTCTATGTAAACTTTACAAAAGAATTTGATCAATGTTGTAAAATCTTAAATATTTATTTTACATAAAATTACTGCTAATTGGTGATGACCAATAAATATGTGCTCATTCTATGTAAACTTTACAAAAGAATTTGATCAATGTTGTAAAATCTTAAATATTTTTTTACATAAAATTACTGCTAATTGGTGATGACCAATAAATATGTGCTCATTCTATGTAAACTTTACAAAAGAATTTGATCAATGTTGTAAAATCTTAAATATTGTTTTTACATAAAATTACTGCTAATTGGTGATGACCAATAAATATGTGCTCATTCTATGTAAACTTTACAAAAGAAATTGATCAATGTTGTAAAATCTTAAATATTTATTTTACATAAAATTACTGCTAATTGGTGATGACCAATAAATATGTGCTCATTCTATGTAAACTTTACAAAAGAATTTGATCAATGTTGTAAAATCTTAAATATTTATTTTACATAAAATTACTGCTAATTGGTGATGACCAATAAATATGTGCTCATTCTATGTAAACTTTACAAAAGAAATTGATCAATGTTGTAAAATCTTAAATATTTATTTTACATAAAATTACTGCTAATTGGTGATGACCAATAAATATGTGCTCATTCTATGTAAAATTTACAAAAGAATTTGATCAATGTTGTAAAATCTTAAATATTTTTTTTTTACATAAAATTACTGCTAATTGGTGATGACCAATAAATATGTGCTCATTCTATGTAAACTTTACAAAAGAAATTGATCAATGTTGTAAAATCTTAAATATTTTTTTACATAAAATTACTGCTAATTGGTGATGACCAATAAATATGTGCTCATTCTATGTAAACTTTACAAAAGAAATTGATCAATGTTGTAAAATCTTAAATATTTATTTTACATAAAATTACTGCTAATTGGTGATGACCAATAAATATGTGCTCATTCTATGTAAACTTTACAAAAGAAATTGATCAATGTTGTAAAATCTTAAATATTTTTTTACATAAAATTACTGCTAATTGGTGATGACCAATAAATATGTGCTCATTCTATGTAAACTTTACAAAAGAATTTGATCAATGTTGTAAAATCTTAAATATTGTTTTTACATAAAATTACTGCTAATTGGTGATGACCAATAAATATGTGCTCATTCTATGTAAACTTTACAAAAGAATTTGATCAATGTTGTAAAATCTTAAATATTTTTTTACATAAAATTACTGCTAATTGGTGATGACCAATAAATATGTGCTCATTCTATGTAAACTTTACAAAAGAAATTGATCAATGTTGTAAAATCTTAAATATTTTTTTTACATAAAATTACTGCTAATTGGTGATGACCAATAAATATGTACTCATTCTATGTAAACTTTACAAAAGAATTTGATCAATGTTGTAAAATCTTAAATATTTATTTTACATAAAATTACTGCTAATTGGTGATGACCAATAAATATGTGCTCATTCTATGTAAACTTTACAAAAGAATTTGATCAATGTTGTAAAATCTTAAATATTTTTTTACATAAAATTACTGCTAATTGGTGATGACCAATAAATATGTGCTCATTCTATGTAAACTTTACAAAAGAATTTGATCAATGTTGTAAAATCTTAAATATTGTTTTTACATAAAATTACTGCTAATTGGTGATGACCAATAAATATGTGCTCATTCTATGTAAACTTTACAAAAGAAATTGATCAATGTTGTAAAATCTTAAATATTTATTTTACATAAAATTACTGCTAATTGGTGATGACCAATAAATATGTGCTCATTCTATGTAAACTTTACAAAAGAATTTGATCAATGTTGTAAAATCTTAAATATTTATTTTACATAAAATTACTGCTAATTGGTGATGACCAATAAATATGTGCTCATTCTATGTAAACTTTACAAAAGAAATTGATCAATGTTGTAAAATCTTAAATATTTATTTTACATAAAATTACTGCTAATTGGTGATGACCAATAAATATGTGCTCATTCTATGTAAAATTTACAAAAGAATTTGATCAATGTTGTAAAATCTTAAATATTTTTTACATAAAATTACTGCTAATTGGTGATGACAAATAAATATGTGCTCATTCTATGTAAACTTTACAAAAGAATTTGATCAATGTTGTAAAATCTTAAATATTTTTTTACATAAAATTACTGCTAATTGGTGATGACCAATAAATATGTGCTCATTCTATGTAAACTTTACAAAAGAATTTGATCAATGTTGTAAAATCTTAAATATTTTTTTACATAAAATTACTGCTAATTGGTGATGACCAATAAATATGTGCTCATTCTATGTAAACTTTACAAAAGAATTTGATCAATGTTGTAAAATCTTAAATATTTTTTTTTTACATAAAATTACTGCTAATTGGTGATGACAAATAAATATGTGCTCATTCTATGTAAACTTTACAAAAGAAATTGATCAATGTTGTAAAATCTTAAATATTTTTTTACATAAAATTACTGCTAATTGGTGATGACCAATAAATATGTGCTCATTCTATGTAAACTTTACAAAAGAAATTGATCAATGTTGTAAAATCTTAAATATTTATTTTACATAAAATTACTGCTAATTGGTGATGACCAATAAATATGTGCTCATTCTATGTAAACTTTACAAAAGAAATTGATCAATGTTGTAAAATCTTAAATATTTTTTTACATAAAATTACTGCTAATTGGTGATGACCAATAAATATGTGCTCATTCTATGTAAACTTTACAAAAGAATTTGATCAATGTTGTAAAATCTTAAATATTGTTTTTACATAAAATTACTGCTAATTGGTGATGACCAATAAATATGTGCTCATTCTATGTAAACTTTACAAAAGAATTTGATCAATGTTGTAAAATCTTAAATATTTTTTTACATAAAATTACTGCTAATTGGTGATGACCAATAAATATGTGCTCATTCTATGTAAACTTTACAAAAGAATTTGATCAATGTTGTAAAATCTTAAATATTTTTTTTTTACATAAAATTACTGCTAATTGGTGATGACAAATAAATATGTGCTCATTCTATGTAAACTTTACAAAAGAAATTGATCAATGTTGTAAAATCTTAAATATTTTTTTACATAAAATTACTGCTAATTGGTGATGACCAATAAATATGTGCTCATTCTATGTAAACTTTACAAAAGAAATTGATCAATGTTGTAAAATCTTAAATATTTATTTTACATAAACTTACTGCTAATTGGTGATGACCAATAAATATGTGCTCATTCTATGTAAACTTTACAAAAGAAATTGATCAATGTTGTAAAATCTTAAATATTTTTTTACATAAAATTACTGCTAATTGGTGATGACCAATAAATATGTGCTCATTCTATGTAAACTTTACAAAAGAATTTGATCAATGTTGTAAAATCTTAAATATTGTTTTTACATAAAATTACTGCTAATTGGTGATGACCAATAAATATGTGCTCATTCTATGTAAACTTTACAAAAGAATTTGATCAATGTTGTAAAATCTTAAATATTTTTTACATAAAATTACTGCTAATTGGTGATGACCAATAAATATGTGCTCATTCTATGTAAACTTTACAAAAGAAATTGATCAATGTTGTAAAATCTTAAATATTTTTTTACATAAAATTACTGCTAATTGGTGATGACCAATAAATATGTGCTCATTCTATGTAAACTTTACAAAAGAAATTGATCAATGTTGTAAAATCTTAAATATTTTTTTACATAAAATTACTGCTAATTGGTGATGACCAATAAATATGTGCTCATTCTATGTAAACTTTACAAAAGAATTTGATCAATGTTGTAAAATCTTAAATATTTTTTACATAAAATTACTGCTAATTGGTGATGACCAATAAATATGTGCTCATTCTATGTAAACTTTACAAAAGAAATTGATCAATGTTGTAAAATCTTAAATATTTATTTTACATAAAATTACTGCTAATTGGTGATGACCAATAAATATGTACTCATTCTATGTAAACTTTACAAAAGAATTTGATCAATGTTGTAAAATCTTAAATATTTATTTTACATAAAATTACTGCTAATTGGTGATGACCAATAAATATGTGCTCATTCTATGTAAACTTTACAAAAGAATTTGATCAATGTTGTAAAATCTTAAATATTTTTTTACATAAAATTACTGCTAATTGGTGATGACCAATAAATATGTGCTCATTCTATGTAAACTTTACAAAAGAATTTGATCAATGTTGTAAAATCTTAAATATTGTTTTTACATAAAATTACTGCTAATTGGTGATGACCAATAAATATGTGCTCATTCTATGTAAACTTTACAAAAGAAATTGATCAATGTTGTAAAATCTTAAATATTTATTTTACATAAAATTACTGCTAATTGGTGATGACCAATAAATATGTGCTCATTCTATGTAAACTTTACAAAAGAATTTGATCAATGTTGTAAAATCTTAAATATTTATTTTACATAAAATTACTGCTAATTGGTGATGACCAATAAATATGTGCTCATTCTATGTAAACTTTACAAAAGAAATTGATCAATGTTGTAAAATCTTAAATATTTATTTTACATAAAATTACTGCTAATTGGTGATGACCAATAAATATGTGCTCATTCTATGTAAACTTTACAGAAGAATTTGATCAATGTTGTAAAATCTTAAATATTATTTTTTACATAAAATTACTGCTAATTGGTGCTGACCAATAAATATGTGCTCATTCTATGTAAACTTTACAAAAGAATTTGATCAATGTTGTAAAATCTTAAATATTTTTTTTACATAAAATTACTGCTAATTGGTGATGACCAATAAATATGTGCTCATTCTATGTTAACTTTACAAAAGAATTTGATCAATGTTGTAAAATCTTAAATATTTTTTTACATAAAATTACTGCTAATTGGTGATGACCAATAAATATGTGCTCATTCTATGTAAACTTTAGAAAAGAATTTGATCAATGTTGTAAAATCTTAAATATTTTTTTTACATAAAATTACTGCTAATTGGTGATGACCAATAAATATGTGCTCATTCTATGTAAACTTTACAAAAGAATTTGATCAATGTTGTAAAATCTTAAATATTTTTTTACATAAAATTACTGCTAATTGGTGATGACCAATAAATATGTGCTCGTTCAATGTAAACTTTACAAAAGAATTTGATCAATTTTGTAAAATCTTAAATATTTTTTTACATAAAATTACTGCTAATTGGTGATGACTAATAAATATGTGCTCGTTCTATGTAAACTTTACAAAAGAATTTGATCAATGTTGTAAAATCTTAAATATTTTTTTACATAAAATTACTGCTAATTGGTGATGACTAATAAATATGTGCTCGTTCTATGTAAACTTTACAAAAGAATTTGATCAATGTTGTAAAATCTTAAATATTTTTTTACATAAAATTACTGCTAATTGGTGATGACTAATAAATATGTGCTCGTTCTATGTAAACTTTACAAAAGAATTTGATCAATGTTGTAAAATCTTAAATATTTTTTTACATAAAATTATTGCTAATTGGTGATGACCAATAAATATGTGCTCATTCTATGTAAACTTTGCAAAAGAATTTGATCAATGTTGTAAAATCTTAAATATTTTTTTTTTACATAAAATTACTGCTAATTGGTGATGACCAATAAATATGTGCTCATTCTATGTAAACTTTACAAAAGAATTTGATCTATTTTGTAAAATCTTAAATATTTTTTTACATTAAATTACTGCTTATTGGTGATGACCAATAAATATGTGCTCATTCAATGTAAACTTTACAAAAGAATTTGATCAATGTTGTAAAATCTTAAATATTTTTTTACATAAAATTACTGCTAATTGGTGATGACCAATAAATATGTGCTCATTCAATGTAAACTTTACAAAAGAATTTGATCAATGTTGTAAAATCTTAAATATTTTTTTACATAAAATTACTGCTAATTGGTGATGACCAATAAATATGTCCTCATTCTATGTCAACTTTACAAAAGAATTTGATCAATGTTGTAAAATCTTAAATATTGTTTTTACATAAAATTACTGCTAATTGGTGATGACCAATAAATATGTGCTCATTCTATGTAAACTTTACAAAAGAATTTGATCAATGTTGTAAAATCTTAAATATTTTTTTACATTAAATTACTGCTTATTGGTGATGACCAATAAATATGTGCTCATTCTATGTAAACTTTACAAAAGAATTTGATCAATGTTGTAAAATCTTAAATATTTTTTTTTACATAAAATTACTGCTAATTGGTGATGACCAATAAATATGTGCTCATTCTATGTAAACTTTACAAAAGAATTTGATCAATGTTGTAAAATCTTAAATATTTTTTTACATAAAATTACTGGTAATTGGTGATGACCAATAAATATGTGCTCATTCTATGTAGACTTTACAAAAGAATTTGATCAATGTTGTAAAATCTTAAATATTTTTTTTACATAAAATTACTGCTAATTGGTGATGACCAATAAATATGTGCTCATTCTATGTAAACTTTACAAAAGAATTTGATCAATTTTCTAAAATCTTAAATATTGGATAAAACATAATTTGAAAGCCGATTTATCAGAATTTTTTTTCGGTTTCCGACTACTTGTTAATTGTATTTGAAAGATTAGAAACTAAAGTTAATTTTCGAAAGAAAAAACTATTTGTACACGTGAAAAAAAAAGCTATGAAAATGTTTTTACGGCAAGCTAACTAATTCTGCTAAATTTTGAAGTTAAAGAAATTCATTGTAAAAATCGTTTAAAAGATTAATATTAGTTTTCTGTTTCTATTTCAAAGATAATTAGTAAAGTCCTAAGATATTGAATTAAATTAAAAACAAAACACCTTGTTTATACAAAACAGAGCTTAATTAGCCCTAAAAAATCAAGTAATTATGTCATTCGGCAAAACGCAACCGATAACAGGTTGTAAACATGATTATACGGAAGGCCTTAATTTCAGCGAATCAAAACGCTGTTTAAAAATGAAGTCATGATAGTAAAATGAGGTGGGGGGAGGTCAGATTTCCTCTTCTTTTTTCCTCCAGACGGTCATTCAAACATCACAATTCTGAACGTTGGTATCAATTTTTATCATAATTTTCAATATTGTTCAATATTATATGAAACAAAATTATGTGATTATATAAAAATTATGTGACGCCGAAAGTTTCACATTCTTGCGAGTAAGGAAATTATTAAAATCTTGCATATAAAAGTTATGCGAAATCTGTAATTTAAAGAAAGTAGAAATATTTTTGCTATTATATATTTTTTTTTTAGTGTGTGTGAAGATAATAAATGAACAATGCTTAATTCAATGGTAATATCGGTAGTTCGATAAATCCATT
>NC_136527.1:188819046-188899046 GCF_053919585.1 Euprymna scolopes
GGGGAGGGGGCAATTTAAAGCAGAATAAAAAAAAATTATTTCAGCGCGTTTGGTCCACCGTAGTCGAAAGGCGGCAAACGTTTTCAAACGAGATCGAAAAAAATGATGCTATTTTTAACACAAAGGGCACAATATTTATCGAATTTTTTTTTTTTTGTATCGATTATTCAAAGCATGCTCTGTTTAATAATGGTCATGCATTATTCGGCTCGCTAAAAAAAAATTGTTAATTTATTTATCAAAAATTTTAAAATGGCTTTTTTCGTATAAATATAAAAAAACTTTTGTTTTTGTTTTGCTTAACTTAAATTAATTATTTTACTTAACATATTCACCGAATTTCACACTTCAAAACTCAAAAGCGGGATAATTAAACACAATCGAAGTTCTGATATTCAGACGTCAAAATAAGGTATGCAAACAATGTTTTTTTGTTTGTTTTTTTTTAATCTATAATTCTGTCCCTTACAACAACACAATATGTTTTGTTCAGTTTAAGATGATTATTTTAAGCATATTTGTTCCCACTTCAAAACAAGGGGGGGTTTGTAAGCAAAAAAATATATATATATAAATATCGTTTATGAAAAATAAGTACACTGTTATAAAGTTCATTCTTCTCCTAATAATCGCTGAAAATTTCGTATTGATCGGATAATTACCTGATTTTTGGTAGATTTTTAAAAAGACGGTCCGTCAAAAAGTACTGACCTGCCCCCCCCCCCCAGTTTTGGCGGTGCCTAATGTACAGCGATGATCATATTTATTGGCACGGTAAAATAAAAGTTAAATTTTGTCTAATAAATTCTAAAAAGGGATTAAATTAAAGAAAATAACAAAGTATATTATGTATTTTTAACTGGCCTTTCCGATGCAGCAATCGGATTTTAGAAAAAAATAAATAACAAAGGAACAACAAACATAATTGCAAAAAAACCCTTGTTCAAAATTATTGGCACGATTTATTTAATAATCAATTGTATAGCCTTTGTCCTTTATTACCTTCCTCAGTCGCTTTTCATAGTTTACAACCAAGTTGTTGCACTCTTCAGTAGTAATTTTAGCCCACTCTTCCTGACAATAATCCTCCAATTGAATAAGATTCTTAGGCTTCCTTTGCATTACCCTCAATTTTAATGTTCTCCATAAATTTTCAATTGGATTAAGGTCTGGGCTTTGTGATGGTCACTCCAAAACATTAATATGATTGTCCTCAAGCCATTTCTTAGTCAGTTTAGCCGAATGCTTTGGGTCATTATCTTGCATGAACCACCAACGACGACCAAGTGAGAGCTCTTTAGCAGAGTCTTTCAGGTTTTCATCCAATATTTTAACATAATCTTCCTTTTTTATGCTACCTGTGACCTTAACAAGTCGCCCTGGTCCAGAGGCAGCAAAGGATCCCCAAAACATCAAACTGCCTCCACCGTGCTTCACTGTGGGTATGGTGTTCTTAGGCAGGAAAGCTTCGCCAGATTTTCTGTAAATATAAGACACTTTATTATGGCCAAATAACTCTATTTTCGTTTCGTCAGTCCATAGAACACGTTTCCAGAATGCAACATCTTTATCAATATGACGTTTTGCAAAGGCTAGCCTTGCTTTCAGGTGCATAGGCTTCAATAAGGGAGTCTTTCTCGGACGACATGCTTTTAAATCAGCTCTCTTCAAAACTCTACCAACTGTATGTCGAGATACATTCACTCCAGAGGTGCTCTGTTCATCAACAATCTCCCCAACAGAGATCCTTGGGTTTTGTTTTACTTGTCGAACAATTTTCCGTTCATCTCTTGGGGGAAGAATCCTTTTTCTCCCTCTACCCTCTAAACTCATAACCTGGCCTTGCGATTTGAACTTGTTTATTATGGCTCTAACAGTGGATTTGGGAAGGTTTAGCTTCTTTGAAATCTTATCATAGCCCTTCCCATTGGTATGGCATGCTACAACAAGCTTCCTGCCGTCTTCGCTGTGTTCCTTAGTTTTAACCATGGCGATTGAAAATTATAATTTAGTCACTTATAATAGTTTAAATAAATCGCTATCTAAAAATTATCTGAAAAAATTATTCACTGAATTAGCGTTAAACAAGCATAATATGGCTATAAAAAAGTTCAGAAAGCACGTAAATCGGAAATTGATTGATATTATATTGATACTAAAAGAAAAACAAAGCCGTGCCAATAATTTTGAACAAGGGTTTTTTGCAATTATGTTTGTTGTTCCTTTGTTGTTTATTTTTTCTAAAATCCGATTGCTGCATCGGAAAGGCCAGTTAAAAATACATAATATACTTTGTTATTTTCTTTAATTTAATCCCTTTTTTAGAATTTATTAGACAAAATTTAACTTTTATTTTACCGTGCCAATAAATATGATCATCACTGTATATATATGTATATGTATGTATATATATGTATGTATATATATGTATGTATATGTATGTATATATATATATATATATATGTAGGTATATATATATATATATATATATATATATATATATATATATATGTATATGTATGCATGTATATATATATATATGTATATGCATATATATGTCTATATGTATATATATATGTATATATATATACATATGTATATATATATTATATGCATATACATAATTTTATATAGATATACAGTTCTGGGGAAGAAACAATTAGTAGAAGGCTTTCATACATCTAGTGATCTCTACTATGAAGGGGTGGGATTTAGCTACTTATTGGGTTTGTCGGTGGTTAGGGTTAGGGTTAGGTTTTCATTAAGGGGGTACAAGAGCTTGTAGTTCGTCAGAGCATCCACCATTAAAATACTTGTAAAACAAGCAGAGAAATGCAATATTGTGTCGATGGGACAGGGGCTGAAGCTTAGATGACAGTTCAGGATCTATCAAGTTGCCGACTCTCTTTGGAATCCTGCCCAGGAGCGAGAGAATAGTAGCAGATGCACCAACCCAAATGTCAATACGCCATACATGGGCGAATGGTAGCTTTGTAGAGGTATAGGATATTTTCAAGTGTAAGTAACTTTCAAGCAGGGTAGAGAGAGCCCACCTTCTTTGCAGCAGTCTTGGCAATGATCTCGGTGTATCTATTCCAACTTATGTTCCTTTCCTTTGACAGAGTTAAAAGTAGACTTCGTAGCCTAGTGGGTGATGCCATTTTCTCTTCCCTGCAAACTCTTTCTCATATCCTGTCTCTGCTTTATCATTATTTTCATGGTACGTGCTCGTCTGAGCTTCAGTCTATAGCCCCCCCTTGCCAAACTTTCACAAGATACACTCGTCTAGCTAGAAGAATTATCAATAATTTCCCCCACTCTTAATCTGTGCCTGAACATAAACATAAATTCCATGAACAAAGTTTCTTTCTTAGAATACAAACCTGTGGAACTCTTCCATTTGCCTGTTTTCCAGTTGACTATAATATCGTCATTTTCAAGTTCAACCGAAACATGTTCTTAATGATGCGTTTCCCTTAAGTAATCCAATTTACCAACAATTACGACGACAGTGTTACATTGACCACTGTATGCTTATTAACCCCTATCCTCGAGTGGCATCTGGGCCTTAATAATGGTGACTCTTTTGTAAAAAACATCGTAAGTCAAACGTAGGTATCTAAAATTTCAAATGTAAAATTTTCACTGACTCTAAAAAATATAATAATTTATTATGATTTCTTAAACTTGAAAAAGTATATTAATTATTGTGTAGAAACTTTTAAAAAATAATAAATGTTACAAACTATTAAAAACTGGGATCGCAAATTTAAATCCAACATTTTTCAGCATTTTGTAAGAACATATTCTGTAGAGATCATAAAATTCTATAAAGTTTCTTCCGTGAACAACTTGTGCTTTAGTTTTAATTAAATAACTTTATATCTCTTAAGTCTGCATTTTATAAACCACAAACAAAATGGATAATGCCAGCTCAATATATATATATTGTCTGATTATTATGTGAAAATGAATTAGTATTGATACAACACATAAACATTTTAAGGCCAATCCATTTGGCAGGTGAGTTGTTACACATTTTTTAACACATAATACAATTAAATGTCCGGAAAAAGTCTGCTATACAAACAGTAAAGATGATATTTAATGACAATATGGATACTCAGGGTTCGTTGAATTAGCATATCTTTCAATATAGCACCTAAAAACATTCGATGTTAAAGGGAGAAACACTGTAAGTCGTTAACACATGATAATCATATGAAATCATATTTAATTCAATAAAAAAACTCAATAATAATGAAAATCATATGAAATCATATTTAATTCAATAAAAAAACTCAATAATAATGAAAATCATATGAAATCATATTTAATTCAATAAAAACTCAAAGATAATGATAATCATATGAAATCATATTTAATTCAATAAAAAAATCAATAATAATAAAAAGCATGTGAAATCATATTTAATTCAATAAAAAAAATCAATAATAATATAATCATATGAAATAATATTTAATTAAATAATTAACTCAATAATAATGATAATCATATGAAATAATATTTAATTCATTAAAAACTCAATAATAATGATAATCATATGAAATGATATTTAATTCAATAAAAACTCAAAGATAATGATAATCATATGAAATAATATTTAATTCAATAAAAAAAATCAATAATAATGATAATCATATGAGATCATATTTAATGCAATACAAAACTCAATAATAATAATAATTATATGAAATAATATTTAATTAAATAACTCAATAATAATGATAATCATATGAGATTATTAAATTCAATAAAAATATCATAATAATGATAATCATATGAAATATTTAATTCAATAAAAAACTCAATAATAATGGTAATCATATGAAATAATATTTAATTCAATAAAAAATTCAATAATAATGATAATCATATAAAATAATATTTAATTCAATAAAAAACTAAAAAATAATGAAAATCATAATTCAATAAAAACTCATTAATAATGATGATCATATGAAATATTTTATTCAATAAAAACTCAATAATAATGATAATCATATGAAATAATATTTTATTCAATTAAAAAAACTCAGTTTAATGATACTCATATGAAATCGTATGTATTCAATAATGATAATCATATTAATGTATGAATTTTATTCAATAATAATGATAATCACATGAAATCTTATTTTATTCAATAAAAAAACTCAATAATAATGATAATCATATGAAATAATATTTAATTCAATAAAACTCAATAACATTGATAATCATATAAAATATTATTAAATTCAATAAAAAAAACTCAATAATAATGATAATCATATGAAATTATATTTAATTCAATAAAAAACTCAATAATAATGATAATCATATGAAATCATATTGAATTCAATAAAATCTCAATAATAATGATAATCATATGAAATCTTATTTATTCAATAATAATGATAATCATATGACATCTTATTTTATTCGATAAAAATCTCAATAATAATGATAATCTTATGAAATAATATTTCATTCAATAAAAACTCAATAATAATGATAATCGTATGAAATTATATTAAATTCAATAAAAAAACTTAATAATAATGATAATCATATGAAATAATATTTAATTAAATAAAAAACTCAATAGTAATGATAATCGTATGAAATAATATTTTATTTAATAAAAAACTCAATAATAATGATAATCATATGAAATAATATTTAATTCAATAAAAACTCAATAATAATGATAATCATATGAAATAATATTTAATTCAATACAAAACTCAATGATAATCATATGAAAAAATATTAAATTCAATAAAAACTCAATAATAATGATAATCATATGAAATAATATTAAATTCAATAAAAAACTCAACAATAATGATAATCATATGAAATAATATTAAATTCAATAAAAAACTCAATAATAATGATAATCATATGAAATAATATTTTATTCAATACAAAACTCAATAATAATGATAATCATATAAAATAATATTCAATTCAATACAAAACTCAATAATAATGATAATCATATGAAATCTTATTTATTCCAAAATAATGATAATCATATGAATGTATGAATTTTATTCAATAATAATTATAATCATATGACATCTTATTTTATTCATTAAAAACATCAATAATAATGATAATAATATTAAATTATATATAATTCAATAAAAACTCAATAATAATGATAATCATATGAAATAATAAATTCAATAAAAACTCAATAATAATGATAATCATATGAAATAATATTTTATTCAACAAAAAATCAATAATAATGACAAGTTTCTGCTCGTTTGACTTGTTGATCTAGTGTTAATTAATTCACTGTTCAGGTAATTTGTTATAATACATCATCATATTCCAGTATCTTTCACTTCAAAGCTGTAGACGTGGAGCTCTACTCTGTCCGTTTTCATTGCCTATAACAATTTACTATAAAATCTCTTAAAACTATATTCCTTAAAAATAGGAAACAGAATTAACTTTCTAAATATAAAACCGTTTTTATAGATTTATTATTAAATGTGCTGATCTTACATGTGATTAAGTTTGAAAAAATATGTTAAGCTGAATTAGAGATGAACATATATTTTTCTTCATTGGTTTGGAATAATAGGATTGACACATTGAGAAATACACAAGAAATAGAAAATGTAATTGTCCCAAACAAGGAAAATATTAATCTATATGTGGTAGTTGTATTGTTATAAAATGTTTAGTTGAAAATCAAAATGATATAGGTTTAATGTTTTTGTATGCTAAAAATAATTTAAATATTTTGTCTTACTAATATTGAATATAAAACATTAAACTCGGTTATAAGTTCAACGTCTATGATTACAAATAATTTTAACATTCAGATGAATTAAGAATGAACAAATATTTTAAAATAAAACATCCAACACAATTTTTCACTATTTTCGTCTTAAACAGTAGAAGCCTTACAAGCATAAACAAAGGAGAATGGTTGGATTTTGATGTTTGTGTGATTGGTTGGGAGTAAGTATGTTGGTGCTTAGGATATACTAGAATTCTAAGACAAATATGGTCTTGGTAGTTGCACGAAGCCATATTTGGCAACAATAAACAATACATATGGTAATATTTAGCTTTGTAAACGTATAGTATACTCTTATGTAATTTTCTAGCAAGGTTTAAGTAGGCTTTGTAATATCCTTACTATGTTAATTGTGTATTAAAAAATTTATTAAATAACAATTTTGTTTGAACCAATAGTTAAAGATTAAATATTAACTTGCTGCTGAGTTAAACACATGTAGTAACAACAATTTCTATGTTCAAATGAATTAGCGATAAACGGATATCCTTAAACAATCTATAAATTTGAATAATATGCTTTAAATTTGAGAAATATATATGGAAAACAAGTAAAACTAATAAAAAAATAAATGTACAGATTTTACTGTAGATTTTTTCCAACCGAATTAGTTTCGTTTTTTTGCATTAAATAAGTCTCTTTTAAAATAGTGTTGAGAGTTTTATTGAATTTACATTTTCCTATATCAAGTATCCCTATATGCAGTATATGCATTTGGTTTAGGAAGGCAAGAAACATATATTTATCTCATTATAACAATGACAAATATTACATCAAGATTGTCACACACACACGCACGCACGCATGTACACATTTTCCTTAAAACAAAATACGTTTATAATGTATATATTCAATAAGCATAATATAAAAAAATGTATGGATTTTACTGCAGGTTTCCCAACCGAATTAGTTACATTTTTGGCAATTAATAAGTCTCTTTAAATCAATTGTAGATTGTTTTGATAAATTTACTGATATTCGTGCATGTGCTTTAGTAAAGCAAAAAAACAAACTCTTTCTGATGAACGTCGATATATTTCTCTCATAACAATCGTAAATATAACATGATGATTTTCACGTTGTATATAATGTATATATTCAATAAACATATCTTAAAATTGCAACGGTTTATTTCTCTCATAACAATCGTAAATATTACATAACGATTTTCACGTTGTATATAATGTATATATTCAATAAACATATCTTAAAATTGCAACGGTTTATTTCTCTCATAACAATCGTAAATATTACATGACCATTTTCACGTTGTATATAATGTATATATTCAATAAACATATCTTAAAATTGCAACGGTTTATTTCTCTCATAACAATGGTAAATATAACATGATGATTTTCACGTTGTATATAATGTATATATTCAATAAACATATCTTAAAATTGCAACGGTTTATTTCTCTCATAACAATCGTAAATATTACATGACCATTTTCACGTTGTATATAATGTATATATTCAATAAACATATCTTAAAATTGCAACGGTTTATTTCTCTCATAACAATGGTAAATATTACATGACCATTTTCACGTTGTATATAATGTATATATTCAATAAACATATCTTAAAATTGCAACGGTTTATTTCTCTCATAACAATCGTAAATATTACATGACCATTTTCACGTTGTATATAATGTATATATTCAATAAACATATCTTAAAATTGCAACGGTTTATTTCTCTCATAACAATGGTAAATATAACATGATGATTTTCACGTTGTATATAATGTATATATTCAATAAACATATCTTAAAATTGCAACGGTTTATTTCTCTCATAACAATCGTAAATATTACATGACGATTTTCACGTTGTATATAATGTATATATTCAATAAACATATCTTAAAATTGCAACGGTTTATTTCTCTCATAACAATGGTAAATATAACATGATGACTTTCACGTTGTATATAATGTATATATTCAATAAACATATCTTAAAATTGCAACGGTTTATTTCTCTCATAAAATCGTAAATATTACATGACCATTTTCACGTTGTATATAATGTATATATTCAATAAACATATCTTAAAATTGCAACAGTTTATTTCTCTCATAACAATCGTAAATATTACATGAATATTTTCACGTTGTATATAATGTATATATTCAATAAACATATCTTAAAATTGCAACGGTTTATTTCTCTCATAACAATCGAAAATATTACATGACCATTTTCACGTTGTATATAATGTATATATTCAATAAACATATCTTAAAATTGCAACGGTTTATTTCTCTCATAACAATCGTAAATATTACATGACCATTTTCACGTTGTATATAATGTATATATTCAATAAACATATCTTAAAATTGCAACGGTTTATTTCTCTCATAACAATCGTAAATATTACATGACGATTTTCACGTTGTATATAATGTATATATTCAATAAACATATCTTAAAATTGCAACGGTTTATTTCTCTCATAACAATCGTAAATATTACATGACGATTTTCACGTTGTATATAATGTATATATTTAATAAACATATCTTAAAATTGCAACGGTTTATTTCTCTCATAACAATCGTAAATATTACATGACGATTTTCACGTTGTATATAATGTATATATTCAATAAACATATCTTAAAATTGCAACGGTTTATTTCTCTCATAACAATCGTAAATATTACATGACCATTTTCACGTTGTATATAATGTATATATTCAATAAACATATCTTAAAATTGCAACGGTTTATTAAACTCATAACAATGGTAAATATTACATGACGATTTTCACGTTGTATATAATGTATATATTCAATAAACATATCTTAAAATTGCAACGGTTTATTTCTCTCATAACAATCGTAAATATTACATGACCATTTTCACGTTGTATATAATGTATATATTCAATAAACATATCTTAAAATTGCAACGGTTTATTAAACTCATAACAATCGTAAATATTACATGACGATTTTCACGTTGTATATAATGTATATATTCAATAAACATATCTTAAAATTGCAACGGTTTATTTCTCTCATAACAATCGTAAATATTACATGACCATTTTCACGTTGTATATAATGTATATATTCAATAAACATATCTTAAAATTGCAACGGTTTATTTCTCTCATAACAATCGTAAATATTACATGAATATTTTCACGTTGTATATAATGTATATATTCAATAAACATATCTTAAAATTGCAACGGTTTATTTCTCTCATAACAATCGTGAATATTACATGAATATTTTCACGTTGTATATAATGTATATATTCAATAAACATATCTTAAAATTGCAACGGTTTATTTCTCTCATAACAATCGTAAATATTACATGACGATTTTCACGTTGTATATAATGTATATATTCAATAAACATATCTTAAAATTGCAACGGTTTATTTCTCTCATAACAATCGTAAATATTACATGACGATTTTCACGTTGTATATAATGTATATATTCAATAAACATATCTTAAAATTGCAACGGTTTATTTCTCTCATAACAATCGTAAATATTACATGACCATTTTCACGTTGTATATAATGTATATATTCAATAAACATATCTTAAAATTGCAACGGTTTATTTCTCTCATAACAATCGTAAATATTACATGACCATTTTCACGTTGTATATAATGTATATATTCAATAAACATATCTTAAAATTGCAACGGTTTATTAAACTCATAACAATGGTAAATATTACATGACGATTTTCACGTTGTATATAATGTATATATTCAATAAACATATCTTAAAATTGCAACGGTTTATTTCTCTCATAACAATCGTAAATATTACATGACCATTTTCACGTTGTATATAATGTATATATTCAATAAACATATCTTAAAATTGCAACGGTTTATTTCTCTCATAACAATCGTAAATATTACATGACGATTTTCACGTTGTATATAATGTATATATTCAATAAACATATCTTAAAATTGCAACGGTTTATTAAACTCATAACAATGGAAAATATTACATGACGATTTTCACGTTGTATATAATGTATATATTCAATAAACATATCTTAAAATTGCAACGGTTTATTTCTCTCATAACAATCGTAAATATTACATGACCATTTTTACGTTGTATATAATGTATATATTCAATAAACATATCTTAAAATTTCAACGGTTTATTAAACTCATAACAATGGTAAATATTACATGACGATTTTCACGTTGTATATAATGTATATATTCAATAAACATATCTTAAAATTGCAACGGTTTATTTCTCTCATAACAATCGTAAATATTACATGAATATTTTCACGTTGTATATAATGTATATATTCAATAAACATATCTTAAAATTGCAACGGTTTATTTCTCTCATAACAATCGTAAATATTACATGAATATTTTCACGTTGTATATAATGTATATATTCAATAAACATATCTTAAAATTGCAACGGTTTATTTCTCTCATAACAATCGTAAATATTACATGAATATTTTCACGTTGTATATAATGTATATATTCAATAAACATATCTTAAAATTGCAACGGTTTATTTCTCTCATAACAATGGTAAATATTACATGACGATTTTCACGTTGTATATAATGTATATATTCAATAAACATATCTTAAAATTGCAACGGTTTATTTCTCTCATAACAATCGTAAATATTACATGACGATTTTCACGTTGTATATAATGTATATATTCAATAAACATATCTTAAAATTGCAACGGTTTATTTCTCTCATAACAATCGTAAATATTACATGACCATTTTTACGTTGTATATAATGTATATATTCAATAAACATATCTTAAAATTTCAACGGTTTATTAAACTCATAACAATGGTAAATATTACATGACGATTTTCACGTTGTATATAATGTATATATTCAATAAACATATCTTAAAATTGCAACGGTTTATTTCTCTCATAACAATCGTAAATATTACATGAATATTTTCACGTTGTATATAATGTATATATTCAATAAACATATCTTAAAATTGCAACGGTTTATTTCTCTCATAACAATCGTAAATATTACATGAATATTTTCACGTTGTATATAATGTATATATTCAATAAACATATCTTAAAATTGCAACGGTTTATTTCTCTCATAACAATGGTAAATATTACATGACGATTTTCACGTTGTATATAATGTATATATTCAATAAACATATCTTAAAATTGCAACGGTTTATTTCTCTCATAACAATCGTAAATATTACATGACGATTTTCACGTTGTATATAATGTATATATTCAATAAACATATCTTAAAATTGCAACGGTTTATTTCTCTCATAACAATCGTAAATATTACATGACCATTTTCACGTTGTATATAATGTATATATTCAATAAACATATCTTAAAATTGCAACGGTTTATTTCTCTCATAACAATCGTAAATATTACATGACCATTTTCACGTTGTATATAATGTATATATTCAATAAACATATCTTAAAATTGCAACGGTTTATTAAACTCATAACAATGGTAAATATTACATGACGATTTTCACGTTGTATATAATGTATATATTCAATAAACATATCTTAAAATTGCAACGGTTTATTTCTCTCATAACAATCGTAAATATTACATGACCATTTTCACGTTGTATATAATGTATATATTCAATAAACATATCTTAAAATTGCAACGGTTTATTTCTCTCATAACAATCGTAAATATTACATGACCATTTTCACGTTGTATATAATGTATATATTCAATAAACATATCTTAAACTTGCAACGGTTTATTAAACTCATAACAATGGTAAATATTACATGACGATTTTCACGTTGTATATAATGTATATATTCAATAAACATATCTTAAAATTGCAACGGTTTATTTCTCTCATAACAATCGTAAATATTACATGACCATTTTTACGTTGTATATAATGTATATATTCAATAAACATATCTTAAAATTTCAACGGTTTATTAAACTCATAACAATGGTAAATATTACATGACGATTTTCACGTTGTATATAATGTATATATTCAATAAACATATCTTAAAATTGCAACGGTTTATTTCTCTCATAACAATCGTAAATATTACATGACCATTTTCACGTTGTATATAATGTATATATTCAATAAACATATCTTAAAATTGCAACGGTTTATTTCTCTCATAACAATCGTAAATATTACATGACGATTTTCACGTTGTATATAATGTATATATTCAATAAACATATCTTAAAATTGCAACGGTTTATTTCTCTCATAACAATCGTAAATATTACATGACCATTTTTACGTTGTATATAATGTATATATTCAATAAACATATCTTAAAATTTCAACGGTTTATTAAACTCATAACAATGGTAAATATTACATGACGATTTTCACGTTGTATATAATGTATATATTCAATAAACATATCTTAAAATTGCAACGGTTTATTTCTCTCATAACAATCGTAAATATTACATGAATATTTTCACGTTGTATATAATGTATATATTCAATAAACATATCTTAAAATTGCAACGGTTTATTTCTCTCATAACAATCGTAAATATTACATGAATATTTTCACGTTGTATATAATGTATATATTCAATAAACATATCTTAAAATTGCAACGGTTTATTTCTCTCATAACAATGGTAAATATTACATGACGATTTTCACGTTGTATATAATGTATATATTCAATAAACATATCTTAAAATTGCAACGGTTTATTTCTCTCATAACAATCGTAAATATTACATGACCATTTTCACGTTGTATATAATGTATATATTCAATAAACATATCTTAAAATTGCAACGGTTTATTTCTCTCATAACAGTCGTAAATATTACATGAATATTTTCACGTTGTATATAATGTATATATTCAATAAACATATCTTAAAATTGCAACGGTGGATTTCTCTCATAACAATCGTAAATATTACATGACCATTTTCACGTTGTATATAATGTATATATTCAATAAACATATCTTAAAATTGCAACGGTTTATTAAACTCATGACAATCGTAAATATTACATGAATATTTTCACGTTGTATATAATGTATATATTCAATAAACATATCTTAAAATTGCAACGGTTTATTTCTCTACTAACAATCGTAAATATTACATGACGATTTTCACGTTGTATATAATGTATATATTCAATAAACATATCTTAAAATTGCAACGGTTTATTTCTCTCATAACAATCGTAAATATTACATGACCATTTTCACGTTGTATATAATGTATATATTCAATAAACATATCTTAAAATTGCAACGGTTTATTTCTCTCATAACAATCGTAAATATTACATGAATATTTTCACGTTGTATATAATGTATATATTCAATAAACATATCTTAAAATTGCAACGGTTTATTTCTCTCATAACAATCGTAAATATTACATGACCATTTTCACGTTGTATATAATGTATATATTCAATAAACATATCTTAAAATTGCAACGGTTTATTAAACTCATAACAATGGAAAATATTACATGAATATTTTCACGTTGTATATAATGTATATATTCAATAAACATATCTTAAAATTGCAACGGTTTATTTATCTCATAACAATCGTAAATATTACATGACCATTTTCACGTTGTATATAATGTATATATTCAATAAACATATCTTAAAATTGCAACGGTTTATTTCTCTCATAACAATCGTAAATATTACATGACCATTTTCACGTTGTATATAATGTATATATTCAATAAACATATCTTAAAATTGCAACGGTTTATTAAACTCATAACAATCGTAAATATTACATGACCATTTTCACGTTGTATATGATGTATATATTCAATAAACATATCTTACAATTGCAACGGTTTATTTCTCTCATAACAATCGTAAATATTACATGACCATTTTCACGTTGTATATAATGTATATATTCAAAAAACATATCTTAAAATTGCAACGGTTTATTTCTCTCATAACAATCGTAAATATTACATGACCATTTTCACGTTGTATATAATGTATATATTTAATAAACATATCTTAAAATTGCAACGGTTTATTTCTCTCATAACAATCGTAAATATTACATGACCATTTTCACGTTGTATATAATGTATATATTCAATAAACATATCTTAAAATTGCAACGGTTTATTTCTCTCATAACAGTCGTAAATATTACATGAATATTTTCACGTTGTATATAATGTATATATTCAATAAACATATCTTAAAATTGCAACGGTGGATTTCTCTCATAACAATCGTAAATATTACATGACCATTTTCACGTTGTATATAATGTATATATTCAATAAACATATCTTAAAATTGCAACGGTTTATATATCTCATAACAATCGTAAATATTACATGACCATTTTCACGTTGTATATAATGTATATATTCAATAAACATATCTTAAAATTGCAACGGTTTATTTCTCTCATAACAATCGTAAATATTACATGACCATTTTCACGTTGTATATAATGTATATATTCAATAGACATATCTTAAAATTGCAACGGTTTATTAAACTCATGACAATCGTAAATATTACATGACCATTTTCACGTTGTATATAATGTATATATTCAATAAACATATCTTAAAATTGCAACGGTTTATTTCTCTCATAACAATCGTAAATATTACATGACCATTTTCACGTTGTATATAATGTATATATTCAATAAACATATCTTAAAATTGCAACGGTTTATTAAACTCATAACAATCGTAAATATTACATGACGATTTTCACGTTGTATATAATGTATATATTCAATAAACATATCTTAAAATTGCAACGGTTTATTTCTCTCATAACAATCGTAAATATTACATGACGATTTTCACGTTGTATATAATGTATATATTCAATAAACATATCTTTAAATTGCAACGGTTTATTTCTCTCATAACAATCGTAAATATTACATGACCATTTTCACGTTGTATATAATGTATATATTCAACAAAACATATCTTAAAATTGCAACGGTTTATTTCTCTCATAACAATCGTAAATATTACATGACCATTTTCACGTTGTATATAATGTATATATTCAATAAACATATCTTAAAATTGCAACGGTTTATTTCTCTCATAACAATCGTAAATATTACATGATGATTTTCACGTTGTATATAATGTATATATTCAATAAAAATATCTTAAAATTGCAACGGTTTATTTCTCTCATAACAATCGTAAATATTACATGACGATTTTCACGTTGTATATAATGTATATATTCAATAAACATATCTTAAAATTGCAACGGTTTATTTCTCTCATAACAATGGTAAATATTACATGACCATTTTCACGTTGTATATAATGTATATATTCAAAAAACATATCTTAAAATTGCAACGGTTTATTAAACTCATAACAATGGTAAATATTACATGACGATTTTCACGTTGTATATAATGTATATACTCAATAAAAATATCTTAAAATTGCAACGGTTTATTTCTCTCATAACAATGGTAAATATAACATGACTATTTTCACGTTGTATATAATGTATATATTCAATAAAAATATCTTAAAATTGCAACGGTTTATTTCTCTCATAACAATGGTAAATATAACATGACGATTTTCACGTTGTATATAATGTATATATTCAATAAACATATCTTAAAATTGCAACGGTTGATTAAACTCATAACAATCGTAAATATTACATGACGATTTTCACGTTGTATATAATGTATATATTCAATAAAAATATCTTAAAATTGCAACGGTTTATTAAACTCATAACAATGGTAAATATTACATGACCATTTTCACGTTGTATATAATGTATATATTCAATAAAAATATCTTAAAATTGCAACGGTTTATTTCTCTCATAACAATCGTAAATATTACATGACCATTTTCACGTTGTATAAAATGTATATATTCAATAAACATATCTTAAAATTGCAACGTTTTATTTCTCTCATAACAATCGTAAATATTACATGACCATTTTCACGTTGTATATAATGTATATATTCAATAAACATATCTTAAAATTGCAACGGTTTATTTCTCTCATAACAATGGAAAATATACCATGACAATTTTCACGTTGTATAAAATGTATATATTCAATAAACATATCTTAAAATTGCAACGGTTTATTTCTCTCATAACAATCGTAAATATTACATGACCATTTTAACGTTGTATAAAATGTATATATTCAATAAACATATCTTAAAATTGCAACGGTTTATTAAACTCATAACAATCGTAAATATTACATGACCATTTTCACGTTGTATATAATGTATATATTCAATAAACATATCTTAAAATTGCAACGGTTTATTTCTCTCATAACAATGGTAAATATAACATGACAATTTTCACGTTGTATAAAATGTATATATTCAATAAACATATCTTAAAATTGCAACGGTTTATTTCTCTCATAACAATCGTAAATATTACATGACCATTTTCACGTTGTATATAATGTATATATTCAATAAACATATCTTAAAATTGCAACGGTTTATTTCTCTCATAACAATGGTAAATATAACATGACGATTTTCACGTTGTATATAATGTATATATTCAATAAACATATCTTAAAATTGCAACGGTTTATTTCTCTCATAACAATGGTAAATATAACATGACAATTTTCACGTTGTATAAAATGTATATATTCTATAAACATATCTTAAAATTGCAACGGTTTATTTCTCTCATAACAATGGTAAATATTACATGACGATTTTCACATACATATTGTTTAAATTACTGCGTCTTACACGTGTTTCATTGTATAAACCATAAAAATCATCAGACTTTTCATCCATCATTTTCATTCGTCAAAATGTTCATTTTTTTCTTGGTTCAAAAAGGAAACGTAATTTTAAAACGAATTGAAAAAGTTTAAAAGATATAAATATCCCAAATCAAGTAAAAAAGTTAAGGAAAAGTAATTTTAAAACGAATTAAAATAGTTTAAAAGATATAAATATCCAAAATCAAGTAAAAAAAAAGTTAAGGAAAAGTAATTTTAAAACGAATTAAAAAAGGGGATCCCTCCACCACGATCAGGAAAGGGTTATAATGGCTGCTCAAGACCAGGGATTGATGAGCAATGCATTCAAGAAAATGACAAGTATCAGTAATGACAACAAATGCAGGTTCTGCCATACAGAATTGGAATGAGTCAGCATTAATATGCAGAAGAAAGAGAGAAGATTAGTTCGTAGACGATGAGTTGAAGAGTTGAATTTCACAGGCCATATTTAAATTCATACTAAGTTTTCAACATTAATACATTTTAATAATTTATACTATTAGAAGGTGAAAATAAGTAGGATAAAAATCATTTAAAAAAACTAAAAAATATACAAATAAATAAAATATGCTAAAAAGTTGGATGAAATCATTCGTTGAATGCTAGTAACAATTTCTTGAATTTAAAAAATTAAAAAAATTATTTTAATAAAAATTAAAATAACTACTAAGAATATATACAATAATACGAATATAATGTATATGGTATACAAATATGTATTACCAGACTTTAATTAAAAAAATAAAATTGCGATAATCGATTATTAAAACAGTTTATATCATTTGTATAATAAAATATGGGAATGATAATAATGCATTCAAAAGCGTTGGATGAAAAAATTTGTTGAATGAAAAAACTGTTGATTTCTAAAAATAAAAAGTAAAAAAAATAAGAACCTAATTCTTTTGCATTAAATTATTATGAGTATTAATAAATATGTAATGTTAGGAAAATATCCAGTGTAATATCAAACACATTATAAATAAGCGCACACATGACATCTACACAGATGACTTAAAACAAAAGCTATTTTAAAAGACCATATTAGTATCCATTGCTAAGTAACTAGATTATATATTGATTTGTATTATTAACTTTAATTTCCTGAGTATTTTAATTCACGTTCCTGTAAAATAAACTTATTATATTTCTATTGTTATCAATATATTTTTATTATTATCAGTAGCAACTATGGTAATTGTATGTTTATTGTTCCTACAAATTATTACTATAT
Source organism: Euprymna scolopes (assembly GCF_053919585.1). NCBI lineage: Eukaryota > Metazoa > Mollusca > Cephalopoda > Sepiida > Sepiolidae > Euprymna > Euprymna scolopes. The sequence goes on from NC_136527.1 coordinate 188,837,943, forward strand.
TATTGTTTATTTTACTTTATTAATTACATAATCCCTTTATATATTAAAAAATACTATGAATAGTATTTTACATCTAAACAATATGAATGTGAATTAAGTGTTTATTTCTGTGATTTTTAAATGTTTTATAAAGTTATGTTTCTTGTTTTGTTGGCACGATTAACATATAAAATGATATTAAAATATTTAATTTAATTTATTTTTTATTTGCAGATGTTCCTGCTTGAATGTTTGTAATGAATATTAGGGGATGATCTTCCTGCTTAAACAGTATACTATACACAATTATGTCCTTACGTGGCAGACAACAAAAAACGGCTGCATCAACTTTATTAGACATATATGTGTGAAGAGTTATTTTATCTGGATTGTTTAGGAAATTTTTGTTTAATATTTTTATAAATCATCTGATATCGAATTTAACATTTCAGAAAAAAATGATAATTTACAAAAAAGACTATTTTAACTTTTACACAAGGAAATATCTCTTATCAAATAAATTAAGTAATACAAATTGAAATTTCTTTAGCATAAAATCTAACTTGCATCAACAACTCCTGATTAAAATTTGTTTATAACTTGGTAGTGATAATCTTGCTCCAGGAGCAATTTAGTTTAAATATGAATAAACATATGAAGGAAAAGCCACATCTTTGTAAAGTGTGTGGATATTCTTTTTCTAAAAAATCCAAATTAGTGAGACATATGAGAACTCACACCAGAGAAAAGCCACATTCTTGTGAAGTATGTGGATATTCTTTTACTCAAAAAGGAACATTAGTGACACATATGAGAACTCACACTGGAGAAAAGCCACATTCATGTAGAGTGTGTGGATATTCTTTTACTGAAAAATCAAAATTAGTGAGACATATGAAAACTCACACTGGGGAAAAGCCACACTCTTGTGAAGTATGTGGATATTCTTTTACTCAAAAATCACATTTAGTGAGACATATAAGAACTCACACTGGAGAAAAGCCACATTTTTGTGAAGTATGCGGCCATTCTTTTTCCGAAAATTCAAAGTTAGTGATACATATGAGAACTCACACTGGGGAAAAGCCACATTCTTGTGAAGTATGTGGATATTCTTTTACTGAAAAATCAAATTTAGTGAAACATATGAGAACTCACACCGGAGAAAAGCCACATTCATGTAGAGTGTGTGGATATTCTTTTACTGGAAAATCAAATTTAGTTACACATCTGAGAACTCACACTGGAGAAAAGCCACATTCTTGTGAAGTATGTGGATATTCTTTTACTCGAAAATCAACATTAGTGAGACATATGAGAACTCACACCGGAGAAAAGCCACATTCTTGTGAAGTATGTGGATATTCTTTTACTGAAAAATCAAGTTTAGTGAAACATATGAGAACTCATACTGGGGAAAAGCCACATTCTTGTGAAGTATGTGGATATTCTTTTACTGAAAAATCAACATTAGTTACACTGGAGAAAAACCGCATACTTGTGAAGAGTGTGGGTATTCTTGTTCTCAAAAATCAGCATTAGTTACACATATGAGAACTCACACTGGGGAAAAGCCACATTTTTGTAAAGTATGTGGGTATTCTTGTTCTCAAAAATCAAATTTAGTGAGTCATATGAGAACTCATACTGTGAAGAACTGAATGCCTACTAGACACCAACCTCGGGTTTCTTTCTCTCAGTGTAGGGGTTTACCAGGAACTCTGGTATGAAGATACTTTCAATTTCATGTAAACACTGATGATATAATAAAAATTAAATGAAAATGAAAAATAAAACTAAATTAACAAACTGGCAGGACGTCGTCCAGAATAAAAAGATCCCGTAGCATTGCTAGGTACTGGGTTATATGAGAGAAAATAACGGTGCACCTTCTTCTAGTGATGTTTCCACAAGTAACAACACTAAGCTGGACACTCCACCAGACCAGTCAAATTCTAGTTCTTAAATCCAGCAAGAGAAAAGAAAGACTACTAGGAAAAGACACTATAACCAAGTAAAGTGGTCTATTGAGGAGAGGAAAATTATTTGTCACTGTTTCGCAAGGTATGAAAAATGGGGGAGGAAAAAAACAGTATTTGAGGCTCAATTAAAATCTTATCCCTTGACAAAAGAAAAAAACATCACTAACTACAACTAAGAACTTACTTTCAATTGTATCTAAAACACATAATTATCTCCCAAAAGATGTTAGAGAGTCAATTAAGAAAGATTTTAGTGAAGCAACGATTAATTTCACCAAATCTAACGCTGCTGAATTTGCCCAAAGCAAGTGGAATAGGAAGAAAAAAATGGACATTGATTTGGTCAATGGAATACGCCAATATAAAATATCAAAAATTTGCAGAAAGTTGTAAGATCTGGCAAAAAATGTTTAAGTACCACTTCCCAAACAAGAAGGAGATTGAGAAGGAAAAGTTAACATGTCAGAAGTCTTATTCTTTGAGGAATAATGTCTGTCCTGTTTAGCAAATATCCCAGCTAAAAAATATCCATGAAATGGCTAAAAACCTCATTTGTCAAATCAGCAATCCCCCTCCCTATAGCATGATGTGCCAAACCAAACAAGAAGACACTACAACATATTCTCACCTGACACCGCTACCTTAGTCCAAGTTTTACATGCCTACCAAAAGCAAACCGTTAATATATCCGATGTGTCACCCCATCAAATAATGAAACATCTCCCCAGGGATCATTCCCAACAGACCCAAAACAATTTAAATATGGGCAGACATGCCAACAGTACGTTACACTTGAAGATGTTACACTGTACGCGAGCCAGTTGGAACTAGATGAAGAGCTGGCCAACAGGATAGAAATAGCACGAGGTCTGGCTGTTGAAGATCGGCCCAGATTGGTAAAAATTATTATGAATAAATCCTTCAAGGTGCTTGTTTCAAAAGTCAACGATGCCCTCGAAATAATCACTCCAATTAATGCACCACTGAGTGAAATAAATCATACAATATACGGGCAGCTTGGTTTATTCAGTTAAAACTTACCCCAACAGCAAGAGAGTAAAAGAGGAAACATGAAGGCTAAATCATATAACCCAGCCTGGAAACGAAAACTCCAGCAGAAAATAAATAAACTCCGAAAGGAAACTGCCCATATATATGCATTCCTATCCTAGGAAACTCTATGCAAAAAACTAAATAAGAAGTTGAATAAGTTGAAAACTTACTGTTCCCTCCAAAGCCCAGCACAGCTAAGAGCAAAGATGGCAGAACATCAGGCTGAAATAAAAACCTTAGTTGCATAAATAAAAAATAAACCAAAAACTTTGAAGCAAAAAGGATAAACTTTTTGCAACAAACACAAGAATGGTCTACAGTAGCCTCGTTAAAGAAGAAATAAAGGTGAGCTCCTCACCAACACAAGAAAAGTTGAAAACTTCTGGAAGCCACTCTATGAGGGCACTAAAGTACATGAAGAAAACAACTGTATAAATACCATCAAAGAGGAGAACAAGGAGAAAGAAAAGATGCCTGCTCTAAAAATTACCAAGGAAGCTGTCTGCAGGAAGGTAGCTCAATGCAGTAATTTCAAGACACCAGGAGATGACCACATACTAATTTCTGGCTGAAAAAAAAACTGAGCACGCTTCATCATCACTATGCCAAGGCATTCAATAGAATCGTCAGTGGAAATGAAGAGCCGCCTGAGTGGCTTACTGTAGGCAGTACATCACTTATTCCCAAAAATGAGGGCACCAATATGGCTACCAAATATCGACCAATCCGCTGCCTCACATCAACCTACAAGCTTCTAAAAGAGATAATCGTTGATGCAACATACGACCATCTGATTGCTGGTGATTACTTAGAAACTGAGCATAGGGGGTGTATGAGAAAAAGCTAGGCACAAAAGACCAACACCTTGTAAACAGAACAATATTAGAAGACAAAGAAATCTGCCATGGGCCTGGATTGATTACAAAAAGGCCTTTGACAGTATACCTCATTCCTGGATACTTCGCTGTTTGGAGTTGTACAATGTGCATACTGATATTACATCATTCCTTCAAAAACAAATGACGTGATGGTGCACCTCAATTACATTACAGCACACGCAAGGAAACATAAAGATCACGCGAGGAATATTCCAGGGAGACAGCCTCTCACCACTCCTTTTCTGCCTCACAACGGATCCATTAAGTAAGATACTTAAACGATCCAATGCTAGATACAATCTCAGCATAGGCAGAAAGAAAGAAGAAAATAAAAGAATAAACCATCTACTCTTTAGATTCTAAGTGCACCATAAAGAAAGGAAGTAAGACAACATCAGAAAATCTTAACCTTGACATTGGCTCTATTGAAGACCTTGAAGAAGATGCTGTCTATAAATACCTGGGAGTAGAGGAAAATGAGACACTTGAACATGGACAGATGAAAGAAAAAGTGCAGGGAGAATACTTCAAGCTATGTAAAGTATCCTCTCATCAGAACACCGAAAAACAAAATTACTGCCATCAATCAAGTGGCAATACCCGTTATTTCTTATGAAATTGGCTACAAAACTTCATCAATAACCTTGACGTAAAAACTCGGAAAATGCTGGTCCTTCATAAAGTCATTTACAAATATCAGTGCATGGACAGGCTGTACTTACCATGGAGAGAAGGTTGTGTAGGCCTCATGAAATAAAACACGCATACCGAGCTTCAATGGTAACATAGGCCAATATATCAAATGTTCCTCTTACCCCAACATAAAAATGGTTAATGAACATAACAGCAAATGACCGCCTCAGCAGACGTCAACTACAAAGCTTTGTGAAAATTTCAGTGGTAACACATTGGATAACACAGTAGAAGAATATGACAACCCAACAACCTTAATCGCCCGAAAGAAGAGAGAGGAGTATACAAAAAGGGAACTGAAGACAAGACTAGAAGGATGGCAACAACATAAGAGAGCAGGCAGATTCATAGAAGAACTGAACCAGAACTACATTGACAAGGAGGCCTCACTACAATGGCTTAAAAGTGGCAAATTTCCATTTGATTAATGGATTTAAGAAAATGGCTGGTCTGCAAAAAAAAAAACGACCAATGAAGATTCTGTCACTCGGCTGTTGAAAGCCCAAACCTCCTAATATCTGGATGCAAGACCATTCTAGCCGATGCATGTAGATACTTACATTGGAAGATATGTGGAGAGATGCAACTAGATAGGTCTTCGAACGTCTGGGAACATGAACCACCATGATAGCATCAAACGGAAAAGTCACAGCGTTCTACGACAAAGACATACAGGCAGGCAGATACATAAATACAAGGCCATCAAGCCAGATATAGTAATATGGAACAAGCCCGAAAGAACTGCACTCATTATCGACGTCACAGTTCCAAATGACATTGGCCTTAATAGTGTGTGGCTTTACTGAACGGGAAAAGATAACAAAATATCAGGACGTAAAAAATTATCTAAAAACAACATTGTCTCTGAAAGAAATAAGAATTATACCAGTTGTGACGGGAGCCATTGCCCTAATAAAGAAAACACCTTCAAAAATACTTAGAAGCAATCCCTGGAAAAACAACCTGTAAGGAAATACAAATAGCTACCATAAAGGGAACAATGTCTATCCTTAAAATGGTCCTCGGATATAAATTTAAATTATAATAGAATCAAGTGTTAGCCCCAGGAAGGAGCCCCTTGATTTCTTCAAACTAACAAAAGTAAAATATAAAAAAAGGAAAAGCCATATTCAATGAAGTGTGTGGATATTCTTTTTCTCAAAAACCAAATTTAATGATGCATATGAGGACACACTTTGCGGGAAAAGCCACACTATTTTGATGTGTGTGGCCTTTTTTCTGTGAAAAAAATCACATTTACTGACCACACATCTTTTAAAGGTGTTTATGAAGCCTTTATAATTCTTTGATGATCATAATACTAAAACAAAATGCTGACACTATACAAAATAATGTACAGAATCCATTGTCACAAAGGTTGCATTTGTTTCAAGTAGCAAATGATATTGGTTTCTCGGAGATTTACCATCAAAACCAAGCCATAACGGATGAGCTAAGTATCCAAACCTTAAGATTGTATATGAACACCAGGAGGCAAAAACAGTAGAACAAAACTTCCATCACAAAACTGACTAAACATTTTGTACAAATGACACAAAAATAAAAAAAATGCAAAGGAGAGTAGAGTCTTCTCACTGCAAATGTTATTATTTTGTTTACATAAATTAACTTTACTGAAACATATTAGGAGAATGCCACATTCGTGTAAAGTATGGATATTCTTTTATTTTCACATTTAAGAAATCTCATCGCAAATGTGAATATTTTGGTTTTTGTAAATGGCATTTACTAATACATATTAAAACCCACAAGTAATAAGCCTAAGAATTTTAATTATACAACAGACTTATATTGAAAATCTATATTGAGGAATCTATTCAATGTGTCTGAAAAGATAAAAAAATATCCTTGGTGTTGTAGAAACGAATAGTCTAATAAAAAGAAATTAAAATTATACACTTTGTCAATATTGATGCTTTTGCTGTGAAATCAACCAATTACCAAAAGGCATATTTTTGCACACAATGACAGCATTCACTCTCCTCAGAGAATATTCATGGTTTTGTAATTAAAGTGTTGTGAAAAAAGAAAACAATTAAATATTCATGTTTTTTGTGAATAAAGTTTTGTGAAATAAAAATTGAATATTCATGTTTTTGTGGTTAACAATTGAAAATATCTAGATTATACGATTAAAATGTTAGGAAAATGACAAAATGACTGCAAACCCCAGATTACTTGCACATTACGTCAGCATTTTTGTATTCGTAAAATAACCAAAGACAATATTTTTGCACACAATATGTTCATAATTCTGTAAATGTAATAAATATCGTGTACAAATAAACAATTTGATCACGACGTAAAAAACGTTACCATTACAGAATATGATTCTAGAATTATTTTTTTAATAAAATAAGTGTGATACAATAAAATACCACATGAATTGTGAATCCCAAAGAAAATGGGTCGAGAAACAATGTCACTAGAAGATCAGTCTTTCACCGCTCTCTCAGTGCGAATGGGCAAATCACGATATTGTCTCTTTACATGATCTTCAAACGTGTACGTGTTGAAAACGGCGATTGCTATTAGAATGTCTCTTCCGGAGATTTGTTCCTGTCATATTAAGTGGTCACTACAATAAATGTTACATATTTTGTTGTGGAATAAACTTTTAAAACACATTTACATCATTATTTCTCTGAAAAATCATATTAGTTTATTAAGTATTCAAAGAAAGTAAAAACAGACTATTCGCAGTTATATAAAAGGACCGTCTCATATCATCCATGAAACAGCCTACGCCCCTTGCACAATTTAGCAACGTCAAACTTATTGAATGTTTCAAATATTTTGTGAAATTTTGCTTTTTTATTTTTTAAATTTATTTTTCAAATATTTCTTAATTTGAAACACCATAAAAAATTGCAAATAAAATCATTTCCTCAGCATAAAATAACTGCGTTATTTTATTTATATATTTCTATTTAAAATTTGGTTATTTTTAATATTCATATAAATCGATAATAAGATTTTTTAATATTCATATAAATCGATAATAAGATTTTTTAATATTCATATAAATCGATAATAAGATTTTTTTAATATTCATATAAATCGATAATAAGATTTTTTAATATTCATATGAATCGATAATAAGATTTTTAAATATTCATATAAATCGATAATAAGATTTTTAAATATTCATATAAATCGATAATAAGATTTTTTAATATTCATATAAATCGATAATAAGATTTTTCATATTCATATAAATCGATAATAAGATTTTTTAATATTCATATAAATCGATAATAAGATTTTTTAATATTCATATAAATCGATAATAAGATTTTTAAATATTCATATAAATCGATAAGATTTTTAAATATTCATATAAATCGATAATAAGATTTTTTAATATTCATATAAATCGATAATAAGATTTTTAAATATTCATATAAATCGATAATAAGATTCTTTAATATTCATATAAATCGATAATAAGATTTTTTAATATTCATATAAATCGATAATAAGATTTTTTAATATTCATATAAATCGATGATAAGATTTTTTAATATTCATATAAATCGATAATAAGATTTTTAAATATTCATATAAATCGATAATAAGATTTTTAAATATTCATATAAATCGATAATAAGATTTTTAAATATTCATATAAATCGATAATAAGATTTTTTAATATTCATATAAATCGATAATAAGAATGTCACAGTTGTTTTCCTTTGTATAAATAACGTTATTGACGTCATAACATGAAAAATGTCAAGCTTTAAGAAACCAGTAAACTACATTTTATTCTTGGTTTCAGATTAAAGGTTTAACAATTCTCTGACTTATTATTGCCAGTCGTGAGTTACCACAACTGTTTTGTCCTTTGTGAGGTATCATTAGTAAAAACATTACCCTCCTTGTCGTTTATAATTAACTTTCTTTCAATATTAAAAACACTTCAGAGCATTTGATTCATCATTACAATAATTTCATTCGCAAAAGATTATAAATTCATTTCGATTTAACCAACCTTTCGCAATGAAATTCAGAAACATCACAAGTTTTTTTTTCTTCATAATTAGTTTCCTCTTAAAATCCAGAATATATTTCAAATTTTTAAATTAATTTATTATTAAAGATAATTCATTCTTATAGATCATTACCAAATTCATTTCGAATTTAGAAACTCTTCAAAGTAATTAGTTTATAATTAAAAGATCATTTAGAATCAATCCATTCTCGTCACACCTGGAAGTTAAATCAGTTAATGACCAATTTTGTAAAATTTAATAAATCGATAAAACTAAAGTTTCAACCATCTCGAACCTCCATTAAATTCAACTAGATCAATGTGCAAAATCTGACCTCATTTAATGAAGGAGAAATCCTTCCAGACTGAGATTTTTTTTTCAAGGATCAATTTAATTTTTCCAAAATATTTTTCGATCAACACTTTAGCAACATTTATAATTCGGTTTAATCTCAATTAAACTTTCAATTAAGGCATTTGCTCGAATAATTCTTTCTTGAAAATTACTTAAAAATTCGGGAAAATTTTCCCGTTAGTAAATTAATTTTGTCATTGAAAATGATGGAAAACTCGTGTAATATTTTAAGCAATGCGATAGAATGATAACCAGGCATGTGAAAATGGTTAGAGCGGTTGGAGGAGTTCAAGTTAGTTTCACTTAGTTCTAAGACATCCGGGTATTTTTAAAGAGAAATGATTCTACATCATGAACTGTTATTTATTTATTTATTTTAATTTATGCTAATTTCAAACGGACACGTAAGTACGTAATAATGTTTTCGCTTGAAACATGTAAGTTTAAAACATGATTAATCGACAAAAGCTTGAAACATGTAAGTTTAAAACATGATTAATCTACAAAAGCTTGAAACATGTGAGTTAAACATGATTAATCGACAAAAGCTTGAAACATGTAAGTTTAAAACATGATTAATCGAAAAAAGCTTGAAATATGTAAGTTTAAAACATGATTAATCGACAAAAGCTTGAAACATGTAAGTTTAAAACATGATTAATCTACAAAAGAAACGTAAGTACGTAATAATATTTTCGCTTGAAACATGTAAGTTTAAAACATGACGAATCTACAAAAGACACGTAAGTACGTAATAATGTTTTCTATTGAAACATGTAAGTTTAAAACATGATTAATCGACAAAAGACACGTAAGTACGTAATAATGTTTTCGCTTGAAACATGTAAGTTTAAAACATGATTAATCGACAAAAGACACGTAAGTACGTAATAATGTTTTCGCTTGAAACATGTAAGTTTAAAACATGGTTAATCTACAAAAAACACGTAAGTACGTAATAATGTTTTCTATTGAAACATGTAAGTTTAAAACATGATTAATCGACAAAAGACACGTAAGTACGTAATAATGTTTTCACTTGAAACATGTAAGTTTAAAACATGATTAATCTACAAAAGACACGTAAGTACGTAATAATGTTTTCACTTGAAAAATGTAAGTTTAAAACATGATTAATCGACAAAAGACACGTAAGTACGTAATAATGTTTTCGCTTGAAACATGTAAGTTTAAAACATGGTTAATCTACAAAAGACACGTAAGTACGTAATAATGTTTTCTATTGAAACATGTAAGTTTAAAACATGATTAATCTACAAAAGACACGTAAGTACGTAATAATGTTTTCTATTGAAACATGTAAGTTTAAAACATGGTTAATCTACAAAAGACACGTAAGTACGTAATAATGTTTTCTATTGAAACATGTAAGTTTAAAACATGACGAATCTACAAAAGACACGTAAGTACGTAATAATGTTTTCTATTGAAACATGTAAGTTTAAAACATGATTAATCGACAAAAGACACGTAAGTACGTAATAATGTTTTCGATTGAAACATGTAAGTTTAAAACATGAGTAATCGACAAAAGACACGTAAGTACGTAATAATGTTTTCGCTTGAAACATGTAAGTTTAAAACATGATTAATCGACAAAAGACACGTAAGTACGTAATAATGTTTTCGCTTGAAACATGTAAGTTTAAAACATGATTAATCGACAAAAGACACGTAAGTACGTAATAATGTTTTCACTTGAAACATGTAAGTTTAAAACATGATTAATCGACAAAAGACACGTAAGTACGTAATAATGTTTTCGCTTGAAACATGTAAGTTTAAAACATGACGAATCGACAAAAGACACGTAAGTACGTAATAATGTTTTCGCTTGAAACATGTAAGTTTAAAACATGATTAATCGACAAAAGACACGTAAGTACGTAATAATATTTTCGCTTGAAACATGTAAGTTTAAAACATGACGAATCGACAAAAGACACGTAAGTACGTAATAATGTTTTCGCTTGAAACATGTAAGTTTAAAACATGATTAATCGACAAAAGACACGTAAGTACGTAATAATGTTTTCACTTGAAACATGTAAGTTTAAAACATGATTAATCGACAAAAGACACGTAAGTACGTAATAATGTTTTCACTTGAAACATGTAAGTTTAAAACATGATTAATCGACAAAAGACACGTAAGTACGTAATAATGTTTTCGCTTGAAACATGTAAGTTTAAAACATGATTAATCGACAAAAGACACGTAAGTACGTAATAATGTTTTCACTTGAAACATGTAAGTTTAAAACATGATTAATCGACAAAAGACACGTAAGTACGTAATAATGTTTTCGCTTGAAACATGTAAGTTTAAAACATGATTAATCGACAAAAGACACGTAAGTACGTAATAATGTTTTCGCTTGAAACATGTAAGTTTAAAACATGATTAATCGACAAAAGACACGTAAGTACGTAATAATGTTTTCGCTTGAAACATGTAAGTTTAAAACATGACGAATCGACAAAAGACACGTAAGTACGTAATAATGTTTTCGCTTGAAACATGTAAGTTTAAAACATGATTAATCGACAAAAGACACGTAAGTACGTAATAATGTTTTCACTTGAAACATGTAAGTTTAAAACATGATTAATCGACAAAAGACACGTAAGTACGTAATAATGTTTTCACTTGAAACATGTAAGTTTAAAACATGATTAATCGACAAAAGACACGTAAGTACGTAATAATGTTTTCGCTTGAAACATGTAAGTTTAAAACATGATTAATCGACAAAAGACACGTAAGTACGTAATAATGTTTTCACTTGAAACATGTAAGTTTAAAACATGATTAATCGACAAAAGACACGTAAGTACGTAATAATGTTTTCGCTTGAAACATGTAAGTTTAAAACATGGTTAATCTACAAAAGACACGTAAGTACGTAATAATGTTTTCGCTTGAAACATGTAAGTTTAAAACATGATTAATCGACAAAAGACACGTAAGTACGTAATAATGTTTTCGCTTGAAACATGTAAGTTTAAAACATGATTAATCGACAAAAGACACGTAAGTACGTAATAATGTTTTCGCTTGAAACATGTAAGTTTAAAACATGGTTAATCTACAAAAGACACGTAAGTACGTAATAATGTTTTCGCTTGAAACATGTAAGTTTAAAACATGATTAATCGACAAAAGACACGTAAGTACGTAATAATGTTTTCGCTTGAAACATGTAAGTTTAAAACATGGTTAATCTACAAAAGACACGTAAGTACGTAATAATGTTTTCGCTTGAAACATGTAAGTTTAAAACATGATTAATCGACAAAAGACACGTAAGTACGTAATAATGTTTTCTATTGAAACATGTAAGTTTATAACATGCTAATCTACAAAAGCACAAAGAAATTCATATGAATGTTTACATTTACGTACACATTTTCTGTCATTTCTTTTAAGAATTTCAATGTTCAATTTAGCTTTTTTTTTGTTTATGAAAATTTGACTAAAATTATCAATTTGGCCTTTTTTGGGGCCCTTATTTGGATTTAAATATTTTTATACTTTGGCAACAACGCTATTGTACCTATTTATAATGACTCCCCACAGGACAGAGTTAAACACCAGGGTCGTTTTTTTCAACGTGAATAAAATGTATAAAAATAAAAAAAATTTTCTCAGTCGTGAAGGATTTCTCCACCGAAAAAGAACAAGAAATGGAAGTGCAGCATCTGAAGTACTTAACGCAATTGTAAAGAAGCATCGAAGATACGGGGGGCGTTCAATAAGTAATGCCCCTGAACCACTTTGCATAGAAGTAGAGCAACAAAACTTGGCACAGTTAAAATGTTTGAAAATGATTAAATGTGTTTTATTTTATTTAAAATTAAAAACATTGACCAGTAAAAATGAAATGTTGGCTACTTATGTATTTTTGGTGCCGTGCTGAAATAATAACGTTATTATTTTGAAAATCATTCTTAATATGAGGAGGGGAGGGTGTTTTGTAAGTATTCTCTTCTTCCACCTTACAATTTAAAAAAAAAAAAAGATATCGTGAAACTTGAATTTAAACTGAAAACAAATTATATAAAAATAGCACGGCACCATTTGCCATCATATGCACCCGAAAACAATATATACTGTAAAATTTTTTTTTTTTTTTTGTCAATTTACATTGACTTTTGACTTAAAACATTGTCGAGGAAGATTTTTTCGCATACACCGCCATATTCGCAGTCTTGCAGAAATCAGAGAGGCCAAAGTAAACCAAAGCCCAATTTGGCCTTTTGTTGGCACCCTTTTTGGCTTTAAATATTTTTATACTTTACCAACAACGTTATTGTACCTATTTACAATGCCTCCCCTCGAGACAGAGTTAGACATCAGGGTCGTTTTTTGACGTGGCGAAAAGGTACAAAAATAAAAATTTTCTCAGTCGTGAAGGATTTCTCCTCCACTAAAAGAGAACGAGAAATGGAAGTTCCGCATCTGAAGAACAGATACTACAGTTTGATCTTAGCCAAAAGACTAAGTATGCAGTTATTATAAAGAAGCATCGAAAATACCACTTAGATACGAGGAATAAATAAATATTAAGAAAAACGGGAGTTATCTCCCTTGCTCACTACACCTTTACTAATAGCAGCAGTTAATAAATAATCTTCGTTTAAATTATTAACGGGTCTTCACATCTCAAGTGAAATATATTTATATTTTTACACAAGGAACGAAATAATGAGTACACCGTTTTACGATGACCTAATTTCTTTAGCAGTTGATTTTCTCTTTAATTAATCTCACGTTTAAATCGTGTTTTTCATCTTTTAATTTTTATTCTTTTATATTTTCATATATTTTATTTCTTGTGAATTGGACACACACACAACAAAAAGTTGTATCGATTTACTAAAAACAAAACAAGTTTCCGTTTTTATTGTCAGTTGTCTTTACTTATCGTTAACATGTCTTCAAGTGAAATATATTATGAAAGAATAAAAACAAAACGATTCGGCACACTTAACTAATGAACGGACATTTTTACACGAGGAACAAAATAATGATTACACCGTGTTACGATGACCTTAATTATTAATAGTCCTTTAGCAATTGATTTTTTTTTTAAAATAATTTCACGTTTAAATCGTGTTTTTCATGTTTTAATTTTGATTTTTCTATATTTTCATACATTTTATTTCTTAATGAATTGGACACACTCAACAAAATTTGTGTCGATTAACTAAAAAAAACAAAAACAAACATTTCACTTATTTTTTTTATTGAATTCTTGAAAGAAAGGTAAGTCGTATATTTTTTTCTTTTTTAGACAATCCTATTCAACATGTTTTAAAATAAGCTTATATATATATATATATATATATATATATATATATATATATATATATATATATATATATATATATATATATATATATATTCCAATCCAATCTGTTTCATTGAATTGTGGCGGAGGAGGCTTCGAGACTGTGACCGTGTCGTTTTTTTTTTTGTTTTTTTTGCTTTCTGTTTTGGAGAGGGAGTAGAGCCGATAGGCTAGTAGTGTCAGAAACCGACCTTAAGAATGCGTGAAAAAAATTGAATAATTCGACCTCCTATCTTTACAGCTTATAACTACTTGAAAAATGTAATTCAAAGCCTATTTTTTAAATTAAAGGAGAGAAGACCAAAATTTATAAAAATAACAGGTTTAATTGCAAATTATGCAATATTTTTTAATCGGTTTTCTTTAAAAAGATTTGAAGAAAATCAACGAAATTTTACATCTTCGATTATAAAAAATCGATATAAATTCCAAAAAATCACTTACCTATAAAAATACTATTCAATGTGTAGTTCCATTATTTATTGTTAAGAATTTATCCATATTTATATTTTAAAATCAATTTATTTTTCAAATAAAAGAATTTTTACATGACTATTTGAAAAAGGCACCATTACATAAGTATTTTACGTTCTTATAAAAACACCAGAAGTACTGGTTTGTTCTTGTTTAGAACTACAGATAGACAGAAGGAAGTAAAAACCACACATTTGCATTAGCCGTCTAGCCTTGTTCGTGAAGAAATATATGTTCCATAGATGAAAACTAGTCAAATTTTACTTATAAGTTTTTTCCTTTAAAAAAAAAATCAGTCGAGGAAATTTTTTTTCTTTTCATAAAGAAATACATAAATTTTTGATTTAATATATTTTAATTCTCCTTAATGGAATTAATTTTGTTTTAAATATCTAAAAAAAGAAAACATTGAATGAAATAGAATAAAATTGTCGTCGGCGTCCAACTCTTACTGGACAATATAAGCAGAACATAGGTTTCCAATTTAAAAAAATCAACGTGGTTAAAAAAAAAAAAGGTTTTACACTTGGAACTTTACAGGTAAATTTCCAAAAAAAACAATTCATTTTTTTTGTTTTAATTTACAATATATTATTTGTTGATCTTTTATCTTCAATTTTTCATATATAAAACTTTCGTGAGTAAATCAATTATTAAAATTTTAATAGACATTTCAAAATGGGGAGGGGGTGAATTTAAAAAAACAACCTTTGTCTAAATTACTTAAGAAAACCTAAATAGTTACACAATTCTGTCCATGAATAATGATGTGGAAATTGCTGATCATTTTATTTTAAATTTATTTTAAGAATTTTCCTTCACTATGAACTCTAAACTATTTCCATAAAACCAAAACATTTTTTCTAGTAGCATAAGTGTTACATAAAGAAAATATGATCACATTAATCCGCTTGCACTACGATTGTTTATCTCGGGCTTCTAAAGATTGAAGTGTTGAAAATTTATAGTGTATTTATTTTTTCTTTTGCATATTTTCTTTTTTTTTACTGTATACTTTGTATTTTTATTTGTTTATATTTTGTTTTCTATTTAGATATTTTACTCGTGTGTTGACTTTTTTTATTGTTTACATTTCCTCTTTAATTGTGATTTAAACAGCTTAGTAAGAAAAAAAAAATTAGTAAAAAATATTTGCAATTCCTTACCTGTTGCCTGTTTCCTTGACTGAAGCATTAAGTTATAGTTTTTTTAAATTGTTTAGCTCATTACTCTATTCCAGTCATTTTAACTCATTAGAAACATTAGAAATTTCCCCTTAAAAAATTAAAGAAGGTTACATTTAAATCTTTCTCAGTCATTTCCCTGACTGAATCAAATGAATTTCATTGGTTTTTACAATGTTCATTTCTGTGACTGAATTAGGATTCGCGAATTAATATATTAATGGAAAATTATCTGCCAATTTATTAGAATGACTTATGGACATTGTGATTAATGATTTTATTTTTTCATACCAATGATTAATGATTTCTTTTTTTTTTACCAATCATCTGTTTTAGTCAACAGTTGTTACAATAAGGCCTATATTTTTACTTAAGAAAATATAAGAAAATTGTATAAGGATGGAGTTATGTTTGACAAAAATCCATTCTAAATGTTTTAAGTTTAAGTTTGCAATAAACTCATCAAGTAACGCATCTCTCAAAATGTTGCCGTCTATCTTAACAAAATACAAAAGTATTGGGGATTTAGTTATGTTTGACAAAAATCCATTGTAATTGTTTTAAGTTGTAGTAATCTTTTTAAGTAACGCATCTCTCAAAATGTTACCGTCTCTTTCTCTTTCTCTCTCTAACAATATTTCATATATATTAAAGAATTGTAAATACCTCACTTTTCATTAAAAAAAGAAAGTTTCTTATGTTTAATTAAAAACTTCAAGTCCTATAAGTTTTATTGTTACAATCTATCTTTCTCTCTCTAACAATATTTCTTATATATTGAAGAATTATAAATACCCCAATTGTCATTACCATCTATCTTTCTCTTTCTCCCTTTTAAAATAGTTACTTATATAAAAAAAATTAATACCGCATCCTCCCTATTTCAGTGCAAGGCTTAAAAAGTAAGGTGTTTTTATGTTCCACTAAGAACTTCAAGTCCAAGAAGCTCAAACATTTCAAAATTGTCTTTTTCTCGTCATACTGGTAAGTTAAACTTTTGAATTAATAAAAAGTTTCTTCAAATATTTTCTAAAAAAATATAAAAATAATTTTAACCAATATAAAGAAAAGTTGAAAATCTATTTTAAAAGATTTATTTTTTATAAAAATATGTTTACAAGTTTTAGAAAGTTTTAAGCAATATAAAGAAAATTTGAAAATCTATTTTAAAAGATTTATTTTTTATAAAAATATGTTTACAAGTTTTAGAAAGTGTTAAGCAATATACAGAAAATTTGAAAATCTATTTTAAAGGATTTATTTTTTATAAAAATATGTTTACAAGTTTTAGAAAGTGTTCAGCAATATAAAGAAAATTTGAAAATCTATTTTAAAGGATTTATTTTTTATAAAAATGTGTTTACAAGTTTTAGAAAGTTTAAACAATATAAAGAAAATTTGAAAATCTATTTTAAAGGATTTATTTTTATGAAAATATGTTTACAATCTTTAGAAACGTTAAAAGCTTTATATGCTCGATAGTTTTTTCTCATCAGATGCATAAGCTTTGAACTCGTAAAAACTCCCTCCAAATATTTTTTCTCATCAGATGCAAAAGCTTTAAACTCATAAAAACTCCCTCCAAATATTTTTTCTCATCAGATGCAAAAGCTTTGAACTCATAAAAAACCCCTCCAAATATTTTTTTCTCATCAGATGCAAAAGCTTTGAACTCATAAAAACTCCCTCCAAATATTTTTTCTCATCAGATGCAAAAGCTTTGAACTCATAAAAACTCCCTCCAAATATTTTTTCTCATCAGATGCATAAGCTTTGAACTCATAAAAACTCCCTCCAAATATTTTTTCTCATCAGATGCATAAGCTTTGAACTCATAAAAACTCCCTCCAAATATTTTTCTCATCAGATGCAAAAGCTTTGAACTCATAAAAACTCCCTCCAAATATTTTTTCTCATCAGATGTATAAGCTTTGAACTCATAAAAACTCCCTCCAAATATTTTTCTGGAACGTAAAAAAAGATGCGCAAACTTTGAACTCATAAAAACTCCCTCCAATTTTTTTTCTGGAACCTAAAAAAGTTTTAAACAATATTAAAAAGGTTAAAAGCATTTTTTACAGATGTAATCAGAGCAACTTTTTATAGAATAAGAAAAACCTGTTTGCAGTTTTAGAAAATTTTTTAATTCATACATTTAGTTCAGCATTAAATGGCGAATTGTTAATGTTTAGTGTAAAGAATAAATTACATGCATGAAGGAATGCAATGTTGTTGAATAAAGACAGTGTTGCGGAAGTTATCTTGCCATGTTGCTGAATTTCTCTTATTTGTCTGTGCCTCTAGTATATGGAATGTGTTATCACTGGACTACATTCCCACAGACCAACACATACTCGTTTACAAATCCAATGTGCTAATTTTTCTTATGTATTAATAAAATAATTGTGAGTATATCCTATTATATTTACAACAAACAAAAACTAATATTTGGTTCACGATATTAAAATATTGACTTTGTTTTTTTTATTTACAGATGTTCCTGATTAAACACGTTAATTGAATTATAATGAACTAGCGTTTACTTTAAAATTATAAAAACAATTGTTTACTTGTATTTGGAAAAAAAAACAAAGACATCTATGCGACTATATACTTTTCAGGATATTCCACAAACTCTCTTTAATAATGAAAAAATCACGAAGAGAATGTTATGTGAAATAGCTGCTTAATGTTCAAATAAATACAAGGGTAGAAATAGAGTAACAAATTGCAAAAAAATATTTTAAGCAGCACGAGAAAACACAGAAAAATTAGATGAATGTTATATTCTTGCATTTCAGAAAAATGTTTAAATTCAAATGCAAACAAAAAATTGCTATATCATTATTAGTACATTGATAATCTTGTTCTGGAAAAATCTGAATGAAACATGCAGGCACACACTGGGGAAAAGCCACATTCTTGTGAGGTGTGTGGATATACTTGTTCTAAGAAATATCATTTAATGACACATATGAAAACTCACACTGGCGACAAGCCATATTCTTGTGAAATTTGTGGATATTCTTGTTCTATAAAATCAAATGTTGTGACACATATGAGAACTCACACTGGAGAAAAACCATATTTTTGTGAGGTGTGTGGATATTCCTATTCTCAAAAATCAACATTATTGATACATATGAGAATTCACACTGGGGAAAAGCCACATTCTTGTGAGGTGTGCGGATCTTCTTATTCTCAAAAATCAACGTTAGTAAGACACATGAGAACTCATACTGGAGAAAAGACTCATTCTTGTGAAATGTGCGGATATTCATTTTCTCAAAAAGCACATTTAGTGACACATCTGAAAATTCACACTGGAGAAAAGCCACATTTTTGTGAAGTTTGTGGATATTCTTGTTCTGATAAATCAAATTTAGTGACACATATAAGAACTCACACTGGGGAAAAACCATATTCATGTGAAATATGTAGATATTCTTGTTCCCAAAAATCAAAGTTAACAAGACATATTAAAAAACACACTGGGAAAAATACATAGTTATGAAAAATGTGTGGCTATTCTTCTGAAAAAAATTAGTGAAACATGATCATTCACACTGGAACGAAATGGACAAGTTTAGCAAACAAGTCTGAGTTAAACAACATCTGGATGGATTATAAATAAAATCCAAGCAAAAAGTAATTGGAAACTATGTCCCCTGTTTTCCCGTAGTATTGAGTATTTGTAAATATTAGCCTTGTTAACAAGTGGATCGTACCACGATAATTAGGACAGAATTATAATGGTTGCTGAACATCACGGCATTATTATAAATATTTTAGACACTGACAGCAGATTGTCATATAGAAGCAGACATTATACGAGGCAAAACAATGAAGTGTGTAAATATCCCCACTAAACGATTTAAGGTTCACTGTTACTATTTTATAAGGCAAGAACATAGTGTTTCCAATTATGCTGGATGTTATTATGTTATAAGGCAAGAACTCAGTGTTTCCAATTATGTTGGATTAAAGAAAGTTAAAAGGGAAAAATGATGAAATGCCAATGTTTTTCATGACATGAAAAGAAAGAAAGTAGAGAGTGTGCTCCACCTGACATTCAGTTAAAGTCAGGTTCTCTTGAAGAGTATTATATTATTGTACGATTTGTGTGTAAATATGTTTATTGGACCATCTGTAAACAGTTGGATATTAAATGCAGTGCGCCACTTGACATTCAGCTGACGTAAGGTTCTCTTGAAGAGTAGCTTAATAACTACTCCTCAAGAGAACCTTACGTCACATTCCATTTGCTAGTCACATTTTCAATTTTCTTCTTGTTTCTCGTTTTAGTTTCTTTTTTATGTTTGTTTATTTGGGTTTCTAGCCTTATTTTCCATCCGGGTTTTGTCAATGAATCTTTCTCCGGCTGTTTTTCTGATTTGAACTTCATACTTACTATCTTGGCTCTTGCATCAATAAAATTGTTTAGTCTGTGATTGTATTTGTTGTGATTTGTTGGATGAAGAAAGTCTGTACAGCTGACGATGCTATCACTGCTACCATGGAGTTGCTCATGAGCAAGTTCGTTGGCACAACCCTATAATACATTCTCATGCCACTTTTTAAACAGGATTAAAAGAGACAGATGCTTCCTCACCCCTGGCACCCGCTCTCTGCACGTCTATGCTTAGGTGTATATTGGGACAAAATGCATCTTTATTTTAGTGAAGGTTGGTAGCACCGACCCCCTAAGTCAGCGGTCCAAACCTATCTGCATCAATAATAATAATAATAATAATAATAACACTAATAATAATAATAATAACGATCCTATAATACATTCTTCTGCAAAAGATCACTTTTAAAACAGGATTAAAAGAGACAAATGCTTCCGCACCTCTAGAACCCAATCTCTGCACATCAGTGGTCCAATGGTCTGTGTCAATAATAATAATAATAATAATAATAATAATAACAACAACAACATTTCCCTTAATTCCGGCTTCAAACCAGGAGCTTAAATGATCACGGGTTTTCCTAAGGATGTTGATGGTACCTATAATTGCAGAGGTCTGAAGGCCGCCTAAAACATCGGGGATGTGTAGTTTTTTCAATTGTACTTCAAGACGACTTGATACTACTAGTATACCAACTACGACCGGGATTATTTGTGTTTTAACCCCGTGTATACGCCTTATCTCCAAGGCCAATGGAGCATAACTGCTCCACTTCTCATTCTTCTCTTTCACATACCTGTGCTAGGGCACTGAGAAGTCTACAATCTGCCAGTTTTTTGAGACCTTGTCTACGACGACCAAATCCGGACGATTATGTTCCAATTGTTTGGTCGTTATGACACTTTTGTCCCACCATACCTCTACCGTTCCATCCTTAGTTGTTCTCACTTCATCAGGCTCCTCCTCAAACCATTTTCCAACACACTTCACCCCAACCCTCTTATACGCCTCCCAATATATCCGGAGTCCCATGCGATCGTGTCTTTTGCAGTACTCTCTCTGGGCCAATCCAATACACCCTGCGCAATTGACTCTGAGGTCTTACCACAAATCCGGTATTCTGCAGAAACTTCCTCTCCTAGAATCACTTTTTTGAACAATGGTGTTCCTAATGCCTGTTCTTGTGCTGCACAAACAAAAGTTTCAGTAATTTTAGCCAGATACCCAGCTCTAAGCAATTGCCATGATCTTTCATCAGCCACTTCTGCTAGATCGTGGAAGAACCTTCCATGTATTTTATTCCTAGCATGCTCCTCTGCCCTTTCTCTATCCATACGTTTCACATACTCAGCCTTGGTTTCACATACTTCCACTTCATTGGCCACAAGCTTAAGCATCCACTCCTCACTTCTAACCACTTGCTCTTTCAAAGACATCTCAGTTCTAACACAATCTTTTACACTTTTCACTCCTCTCCCACCGTCTTTCCTCTTTTGATACAGCCTTGCTACGCTACTTGTCAGACTATTCTAAAATTCCCGCAAAACACTGACTGCTTTTAATAGGTTTCCTCCATATAGTTTCGATTTGCAATTAGTTGCACTCTTCTAAGATACTCCTTTTTTACTTTCTCCTTCAGTTCTCTGTTCATGATGCCTACACCCTCCAACACTCCCAAATACTTTTATCCTGTATCTTCTATTTCTTTCATTATTTCTCCCTTTGGCAGTGCTATTCCATTCGAATGAACCTTTACTCCTGTTTTCATCACCAGAACCGCACATTTACTAATCCCAAACTCCATCCTAATGTCTTCTGAGTATGTCCCCACAAGTTCTACCAGTCTCTCCATTTCCTTTTCATCTCTACCGAATATTGTCAAATCATCCATAAATAGTAGATGGTTGAGGCGTCTGTCACCAGATCCAAAGTTATAGCCCAGTTTTTCTCTCTTCAAGAGGATGCTCAGTGGCATCATTATCATTACAAAAAGAAGTGGCGATAACGAATCTCCTTGAAATATTCCACGTTTAATGCCAACCTGCCCCATCTCCTCTCTGTTTGCTGTCAGCACCGTTTTCCATTGAGCCATATTTGTCTCCAAAAGCCCTGCCACATTCTCAGAAACCTTCATCGTCAATAATGTTTAACGTATCCATAAATGAGGAACCATGCCATAAGCCTTTCTGTAAGTTAAGTTTAACTTTTTGCTAGCCTTCTCATTATATCGCCCTTCGACACACCAGATCCCACTCTAGAACTTCCTTGCATCTTTTGCATTTGGAGTGTTGTTATTTCCCCCTGTTTACTACCATTTAATTCTTTATACAGCTGAGACTGATTGTTCCGGAAAGGTTGTTCTGCCAAAACACAACACCTTTTCCAACAAAGTTCCTAATTTTCATACCACCAGCATCTCTTCTCTTTCAGCATTGTTAGAACGTTCATCGTTCCCTTTTTCAGAAATCTATACCTCTTTTCAAGCTCGTCCTTAGCTTTCTATCCTAGTTTAACTCATGTTCTTATTTCTTCGATTCTACCAATATCTTTCCGCCACCGTTTAATACTTTCTTCAAGCCGGCTCTGCCAGTGTGGCCTTCTATCCTTCATTTCTTTCTTTTTCTTCTGTAATAAGCCAAGACGATTCGCAATAACGCATGACGCTGCATACAGAAGCCTATTAAGTTCCGTAATCGATATGTTTATTCTTATGATGTTGTGAATTACTGCTTGAACGATTTTTACCTCGTTTTTCACCTTCCGCCTATCACTACTCTCCATACTTATAAGCTCTATGATATCGTCTCTAAGGAGAACCTCTCTTAAGTTCTGAAGTATTTCTTTTTCTACAGAAGTCAAAGTTCGAACTTCATCACTACTTCTCCATACATCTGCTCCTTTCACTGGTTCCATTGTCTCAGTCAATGATCTCATCTGCCTTAGAACCTTCAAACTTTCTCATTACTTCCTCTAACCATAGGATTCCATTCCTCCTCAGTTGTCCGCCTCCCATCATCGCTTACATTTCCCTTCTGCACTTCCACTCTCTCAGTTCTTTCATCAGAGCTAGTTTCATCAATTTTACTTTCGTTATTCATTTCATTCCTAACCACCCATTCAATCTCTTCTCCTGTGATCACTGAAAGTAGGTTGTTATTGTTAATTTTAATTTGTTTTAAGTGGGATACCAAATTCGCAACACTTCTAGTTCCTCCTCCTCCTCCTCTCGATTCCTATTCTTCCTTCACATTTCGGATATATCCACCAGATTTGGTACCTCACTTCTTACAAAGTACTCTTCTTTCCCCATCCGTCCATGGTTTTTTCACATTTCCTTTTCCAACACCCTTCGTGTTCCAGCCTCATTCACATCGTTATTTTCTATATTTTTACTTTACATTCTCCCATAAATGGATTAGTGAATTTTAGGTTACACCAACAGCGATAGTTTTATCGAGACATCATCTCTATGAGGGTTCCTCACCAAGGCCAAAGATCCCCTCCCGACCTTTCTCCTCCATCACCACCACTATCAGCATTACCACCACCAACTACAGTAGGAATATAATATACACTGTTAATGGCAACACTAATATCGGTAGCAATAATAATAACAGCAACAACAACAATAGCAATGACAGCAAAAAGTAACAACTACCATTACAGCTACAGTAGAAATAAAAACATACCACCACTACTACCACCACTACTACCACTAGCAGTAATATTAGTAGTAATAGCAATAATCAAAAAAGTAATTTTTTATAATAATAATATTTATAATAATAATAATGATAATAATAAAAAAAATGATAATAAAAAATAATAATAGTAATAATAATAAGAACAATGACAATAATAAAAATAATTTCAGTTAGAAACTGTTACTTTGTTCGCCTGCTTTTTTTTGTTTTTTTTTTACTCCTCTGATGATATTGCTGATGACAATAAAAGATGTACACAAAAACTGAAACATAACACATCAAAACATGTGAAAGCCAATTCCTCGTTTAACTGTGAATTTAAGTTTTAAATTATAATTTAAGTTAGAAACGCTTAGTTTTATTTGTTTTTTTCTTCATCTGCTATTTTTTAAACTCTGCCCCTAATGTTGCTGATGTCCGGAAAAACGTACACAAAACCAGAAACATAAACATCCGAACATGTGTAAGACAATTCCTCGTTTAACCGTGAATTTAAAGTTCAAATTATAATTTCAGTTAGAAACGTTTACTTGTTTCGTCTGCGATTTTTTAAACTTCGCCGCTGATGTTACTTTTGACTGGAAAAATGTACACAAAAACAGAAACATAAAACATCCGAACACGTGTAAGACAATTCCTCGTTTAACCGTGAATTTAAGGTTCAAATTATAATTTTAGTTAGAAACGCCTACTTGTTTTGTCTACAATAATAATAATAATAATAATAATAATAATAATAATAATAATAACCACCCAGCAAGTACTATGATCGTTCTTTCTTTACAAAATACATTTGTGTTTCGAATTATCTTTTTGCATGTGATTTGACTTGCCTCTTCAGTTATTCCTTTACTCATATTTATTGAAAGAACAAAAATGAGAATATTATGTATTACATATGTTTTTTATGATGTTTGATTTTAGTTCAATAAGCCCGAAGTAAGCGTCAAATGTTTGTAATTCAAGTAGATTTGTTTTGCTTCTTAGTATGAAACAACCAAAACTCTATTTACAATAACACATCTTGTAACGTTTTTTTTCTAATGGTTATTTAATAATTTGACCATTGAGATGACATTTTTCTGTTATGTTTTTTTTTAATGCATATACATTTCATTATTTACGATATGCCAAAGATGTAACATAAGGGTCATTAAACGCGGGAAAGATAGGAAGTCACTCTGACATGAGCCAAACATAAAACAACAAAGATCCTTAGCGTTTCAAAGTAATAACACCACAGCGATTGGCAATGGATGGAATAATGCCTGAGCTGTTTTAATACTGCAAAATGTCCCGGCTTGCCGGTGCTAATATGCAAAAAAAAAAATAGCATAACATAAATTGATAATAAACAACTGCCTGTTCGTTGTGTAACTAACTTGCAGACATTTTAATCTTTTTTTATATGTAATTTAATATGCATTTTAATTAGGAGTTATGTCCCTTTAGTTGCAACGTTACATTCCTCTCATTCTTGGTGGATGCATTGCTCTCTTTTGTATATATGTTACTTTATTAGTAAGTATTTCAGTCTGGTTGAGGTAATCTTTTCTTGATAAGTTTTGTATATGAAGTTGGTCAGTCATTGGAGTTGTGTGTGTTTAAGTTTTTTTTTTGTTTATACCCACCCACAGAGTCAGAGTCAGAGTGAGGCAATTCTTCCTTGTGAGTTGTGGTCGAGCTTACTTGCCTGAATATAATGGTGTTTCTAGTGATTATGTGGCTTATGTTAGGATATAGCAATTAGCATATATATGTTTCTATTTTTGAAGCTCTATTCATACCCCACGTAAACAATAAGTTCTTAAAATAAATGTAAACACAGAATTTCTGTAAAATGTTAAACAGTATTCTACTCGGTAAATGTGGGCGGATTACTTACAGGAAAACGGTTAATTGAACTGCAGAATATATATGTTACTTTATTAGTAAGTATTTGAGTCTGGTTGAGGTAATCTTTTCTGTGATAATATTTTGTATCTGAAGTTGGTCAGTCATTGGTATTATGTGTGTTCCACGTTTTTTGTTTTGTTTTGTTTATACCCATCCACAGAGTCAGAGTGAGACAATTCTCCTTGGGAGTTGTGGTCGAGCTTACTTTCCTGAATATAATGGTGTTTCTAGTGACTATGTGGCTTATGTTAAGATATAGCAATTAGCCTATATATTTTTGAAGCCCTCCTCTTACCACACGTTTACAATAAGTTCTTAATTTTTTTTAATGGTACGACACACCCGCCATAACCGCCCCCTCAAAATGTAAATACAGAATTTCTGTAAAATGTTAAACGGTATTCTACTCGGTAAATGTCGGCAGATTACTTACGGAAAACGGTTAATTAAACTGCAGAAGCATCTGTTAAACTGCACAAGTTCTATAATTGAACCCCCCTCTCCCAAAAAAGAACGAAAAACATAAAAATATGTTTTGAAAACTCATGAAAACTTATTTTTAGATCATTTAAAAAGCATAAAAAACTACATAATAACACAAAAGAATGAACTACTTTTTTAATTCTTGTTATTTAAAATGTCTGCTAAAAATTCCCCCGCGATGTGTTAAGTCACCCTACAATGCTCATGCCCATGTAAACACATCATATAGAAAAACACTAATGTTGCATTAACGAAGGCAGTAAAATGGCGCAAAATAGCCCCAGGGTCTAGGGGTTAATACCATGCACACAGTAAATTAGTGAGGGTTTGATTATCCGATTCGTTGTCAGCGACCTCAAATACCTCTAAAAACAAATTAAAGTGATCGATGGTCTGTTGTAACGTAATGTAATATTTACCAAAGAAATACTGCAATATATGAGTGAGATGAGTTGTCTGAAAAGTATGCAGATGTAAACGGCATTGATGATGGAAGATGAATATGAAAATGGTAAACGTCGTTTGGGATGGTTCCCTGGCAATGAACCAATTCAATATTTAAATTCGATTTTTCCAATTTATGGGCCAACATCTTGACTCGCCTTGAAGCATAATTGATTGCTTAATCTTTAATCAACCAATAATTTTTCACAAGGATCCCTAGAAGAGAAAGGTTGTAAAATGCTCATGGGTGTGAGTACGTGACACGCGCAAGTCCCTCCTTTATATATGATTTAAAGGGCAGGTAACTCTATTGGGAGTTATGCCCTGTTGATCGGAATATTACAGGATGATGCGATGCACTCAGGAAACTCAGCTGCAATCAAAAAAAATTCAACAAGTAAAGCTTTTAAATTGCCGTGATAATAAATAATGAAACATGGTTGCTCTGAGTACATAATTGAAAAAAAATACTACATTTGCATTTTAGAGTATTGTCTCAATATTAATAAATGTTTAAAAAAAAAAAAACGTGTGAAAACCTCAAGAGTCAAACTAATTTTAATTTAGTATATTATTTTTGTAAGTTATGTCCCTTGGATGGCAACATTACAGAATGATATAACTAAGTACGGGCAAAATGAATGACGATGTATAAACATTTTGACCCCCCCCGTTACTTAAAAATTCACCAAAAATCAGGGAATCCTCTAATGTTAATGAAATTTTCGTTATTTTTCAAGTAATGATCGCGGAATAAAATGAACTAATTATTTTTATTTAAATCTTAGTGAAAATGTATTATTTTGTTTAAACAAAAAATACCTTTACTAAAGTTATGGTTTTCAGTAGTAAATAAAAAAAAGCGCAAGAATTTATTTTTGCTTTTATTATATAAATTTCGCATCGTAATTTGTAACAATAAAATAAAATAAAATATTTTTACATGAACATTACGAAAAAAGCCGCTGAAGTCCGTATTAATGAATTCGATATAACTCGAGAAAAAAATTAATTTCTCGCACTACCAATATATACATTGAATTAAGCATTGTTTATTAATTATTTTCACACAAAAAAATTATAATTGCAAAAATTATTTCTACTTTTTTTTTTTACGCTTACATTTTTAACGTAATATTTACATGTAAGCTTCTAATATTTTCATTGCACGCAAGAACGTATAATTACCAACGTAAAATAATGTTCCTATAATCTTGGAAAATAAAGTTTAAAAAATTAAATCGAAATTTAAATTTTAAAAGAAAGTCGCTCGCTCCGCTCGGTATGTCAGATTAATGTTAAATAAAGACATGAATTATGTCCAATTTGTCCTTCCATACATATTTGAGTGTTTTTTGGATACGATACACAAGTCTCGTTCCAACCACTGATACATTTTTGGATAATTATTGCTTTTTTTTTTTTTGTTAGCAAAAGTTAAGTACATTTATTGTATTAATTCATTATCTTAAGACTTTAACTTAATACTTAACTTGGAAATAATTCCAGAAAACTTATTTTTTTTGCCAGAAAAATGTAAACGCGATTTTTGTCATTATGAATTTTTACGTGAAATCTAGGGTTTTCAGATTTGAGATAAAATTATTCCATGTATTGTTTATTTCACACGGGCGACCGGCGCACATTTCAACTAACACCGGTGATTCGACCTTGACATTGGCACAAGCACATGGCGTCGGTTGTTTGTAAACACGTCAAATAGCAAACATGCTCAAATATTTGCCAGCAATTTTTTAAAAATATATTTACAAAACTTTGGAAGATTTAAAAGAAAAATATATATATTTACAATTTTTTTTTTTAAAGTAAGCAACTGTGGAAACTTTCTCCACTGAAAGGTAGAGGTTAACAAGGATTTTGCAACAATGGTTTGTTGCTACCTGTGACTAGGTAAAAATTGTAGAACCTTGTCGGTCTGATAATAAGGGTAACGATTCAATTTCCTTCAACTCCAATCTCAAACTGAAATCACAACCAAAATTCAATTCACTCCATCATTCTTATAATCCAGTTAGCCAATCAAATAAGTTAAACGTAACAACTACCAATATAAAAAGAGTCATCACGCACACAAAAGGTGTCTGAGAGTCGCGGGTAAGTGCTTCTTCAGGTTTTCTCAATATAACAAAACGAACGTATTTAAATAAAAGATATTTAAATAAATGGGTGTCTTTCTGTTTGCGACGAAGATTGCTTTTTTATGTACCGTGTTTTTTTTAAGGAAAAAAAAAGATAAATTCATAAAGGAAATCCTAACAAGCCTTAAGCATTGTCAAATATAATCTAAACTTGACAGGAAAACAATTCGGCACACATTATTAATAAACGGACATGTTTACACGAGGAACGAAATAATGATTACACCGTGTCATGATCACCTAAATTCATTGTTCTTTTGCAGTAGATTTTCTCTTTAAATAATTTCACGGTTAAATCGTGTTTTTCATGGTTTAATGTGGATTCTTTTATATTTTCATATATTTTATTTCTTAATGAATTGCACAAACGAAACAAAAGTTGTATACATTCACTAAAAAAACAATTTTTCTGTTTGGAACACAAAAGAAAAACGAACTCATCCGGGTTTTTTTTGTTTGTTTGTTTTTGTATAGACATCCCGGAAAGAAAGGTAAGTTTGTATCTTTTTCTTTTTTCTTTTTTTTTTCTTTTTTTTTACATTGAAAAATTCTTTTCAATTACTTTTAAAATAATTTTAAAGTTTTAAATAAAAATTATTTCTATTGCTATCGAATAAAAAAAATAATGATTCGGCCATGCTTTATAACAAACTTGAATACAAAAAAAAAAAGTATGAAACTCCTATTTAAAAAAAATCTCCTTAAAAGATATGATTCAATCTGACATTTAAATAAAAAAAATATAGATATTTTTGTAATTTTTATAAAATGTGTGTAATTTCTGAGAAAAATGTTTACTATAAATAGAATCATTTAAGTTGATGTTTATCGACTTGTTAACAACTGGCCAGAAAAACTACATTTTCAATATTTTATTGTTTAGATTCGAAAAAATTCTTTCTCTTTTTACAGTTATCAATTATATTGCTTGAGAATTCCGTTTGATTTTTCTTTTTAATGTTTTATACAATATTTAAAAAGTTACAATAGAAATCAATTTCTTGTATGAAGTTTACATAAAATGAACTAGCTTTAATACTAGCTGGATACTAACTTGATGAAAAACATTTTTTGAAAACAACCTTAAAATATCTGCTAAAGAAGTGTAATCGATGGTCGATTTCTTATATTAATTTAACATAAAACGAGCACCCATTTCATGACTAGTTAGCAGCCTGTGGTACCTGTAATAGTTCAAAGTTTCTAGTTTTTGTGAAAGGGGCGTGGAGGGCTAGCAGTATCAGAATTTTTGTAGGAATTTTTGACACCCCTAACACGAAACTGCGAATACAATATAAAAATCTCGGAATTTCTCTGTTAAAAGTGGGTTATTTATTTTCTTTATGGATTATACTTCCAAAATAAACTATTACAGTTGTTTTAAAAGTAATAGAAATATATATATTTTTTAAAACAGTAATGAATTTTCCGAACTCAATATTTTTCAATTTTTAAACTCAATATTTTTCAATTTTTAAATTTTAAAAATCTATCAAAATTTTTCTATTGATTCTATTTTTACGATATTTTCAGGGTCAATGTGAAATTTTATGTTCTTTCCAATAAATCGAATATAATATTTTAGACAAACGTTTTTTTTTTTAAATTCACGACCCCCCCCATCCCAATTTTTAAGTGTCTATTAAAAAGTAAATACTTAATTTAGTAACCCGATGAGTACATAATTATTTACTCACAAATTGAAGAGAAAAGGTCAATACATAATATATTCAAATTTAAAAAAAAAACAGTGTTCTTTTAGAATTTTACCTGTAAAGTTTGAAGTTTAAAACCTTTTTTTTAAAACCACATTATTTGTTTTTTTCTTTTTTTTTTAATGGAACCTTGGTCCTTGCTCCTTTAATTGAAAAAAAAATAGGGCTTGAATTACATTTTTCGAGGAGTTATAAGCTTGGAAATACAGGGGGTCGAATAATTCACGCCTCCCATTTTGTAAATGTCTAATAATAATTAATTTAGAACCCGATGAGTACATAATTATTTACTCACAAATTGAAGAGAAAAGGTCAATACATAATATATTCAAATTTAAAACAAAAAAAACATAGTGTTCTTATAGAATTTTACCTGTAAAGTCCGAAGTTTAAAACCTTTTTTAAAAAAAAAAACACGTTTTTTTTTTTTTTTTTTTTTTTTTTTTTAATGAAATCTTGGTCCTTGCTCCTTTAATTGAAAAAAAAATAGGGCTTGAATTGCATTTTTCGAGGAGTTATAAGCTTGGAAAGATGGGGTGGAATTATTCGCTATTTTCACGAAATTTCTGACACTGCTAGTGGAGGGCTCATATCAGTTTTTACTTTCTGATGTTGTTTTGGATGGGGGTCAAATCCAATGTATTGTTAACTATTATGTACTTTTACTTAACAATTTGGACACAATTAAACTTTACATAATGTAACCCTAACACTTATTGAGTAGTTTATTAACAGTATTTTGCTTAATTTTTGATTTTTGAGATATTATCGGGACTTCCTAGATTACCTTTTTATATCGGCCATTTTTTTCTTTTACCATAAGACTGGGTACTAATTTTCTCTTTGTAAGTAACTTATAACAAAAAAAATTGCCTCTTGTATTTTAGAAATTGTTACGTGAAAGAACAAATTACTTAACAAATACCTCATGTTCTAAATAATAAACTTATTATCAAATCTGGATGGTGTTTCTTTTGTTTCAATAAAATTAAAAAAATACAATGTGCAGGGTAGAACGATACACTTGTAATAGAGCTAACGTCTATTCAATGTAGCCGCCTTCAGCTTCAATCACTGCCTTTATATGGGTCCTGAACTGGGAGCATGCCTTTTTCACAGGCACTGGTAAGCGTTAAGTGAATACTTGATGGATGGTGACGATCAGGCTAATTTGGTGTTGTTGGAAGTCATGTTGGTGATGTTCTGGATGTATAACTAAATGAAGTAGTCCAGCAGGGTGGGGGAGAAGGAGACAGGGGAAAGGGTAAAAGGGTGGGGGAGAAGGAGACAGGGGAAGGGTAAAAGGGTGGGGGAGAAAGAGACAGGGGAAGGGTAAAAGGGTGGGGGAGAAAAAGACAGGGGAAGGGTAAAAGGGTGGGGGAGAAGGAGACAGGGGAAAGGGTAAAAGGGTGGGGGAGAAGGAGACAGGGGAAGGGTAAAAGGGTGGGGGAGAAAAAGACAGGGGAAGGGTAAAAGGGTGGGGGAGAAAAAGACAGGGGAAGGGTAAAAGGGTGGGGGAGAAGGAGACAGGGGAAAGGGTAAAAGGGTGGGGGAGAAGGAGACAGGGGGAAGGGTAAAAGGGTGGGGGAGAAGGAGACAGGGGGAAGGGTAAAAGGGTGGGGGAGAAGGAGACAGGGGGAAGGGTAAAAGGGTGGGGGAGAAGGAGACAGGGGGAAGGGTAAAAGGGTGGGGGAGAAGGAGACAGGGGGAAAGGGTAAAAGGGTGGGGGAGAAGGAGACAGGGTAAAAGGGTGGGGGAGAAGGAGACAGGGGGAAGGGTAAAAGGGTGGGGGAGAAGGAGACAGGGGGAAGGGTAAAAGGGTGGGGGAGAAGGAGACAGGGGGAAGGGTAAAAGGGTGGGGGAGAAGGAGACAGGGGGAAGGGTAAAAGGGTGGGGGAGAAGGAGACAGGGGAAAGGGTAAAAGGGTGGGGGAGAAGGAGACAGGGTAAAAGGGTGGGGGAGAAGGAGACAGGGGAAAGGGTAAAAGGGTGGGGGAGAAGGAGACAAGGGGAAGGGTAAAAGGGTGGGGGAGAAGGAGACAAGGGGAAGGGTAAAAGGGTGGGGGAGAAGGAGACAGGGTGAAGGGTAAAAGGGTGGGGGAGAAGGAGACAGGGGAAAGGGTAAAAGGGTGGGGGAGAAGGAGACAAGGGGAAGGGTAAAAGGGTGGGGGAGAAAAAGACAGGGGAAGGGTAAAAGGGTGGGGGAGAAAAAGACAGGGGAAAGGGTAAAAGGGTGGGGGAGAAGGAGACAGGGGGAAGGGTAAAAGGGTGGGGGAGAAGGAGACAGGGGGAAGGGTAAAAGGGTGGGGGAGAAGGAGACAGGGGGAAGGGTAAAAGGGTGGGGGCGAAGGAGACAGGGTAAAAGGGTGGGGGAGAAGGAGACAGGGGAAAGGGTAAAAGGGTGGGGGAGAAGGAGACAAGGGGAAGGGTAAAAGGTGGGGGAGAAGGAGACAGGGTGAAGGGTAAAAGGGTGGGGGAGAAGGAGACAAGGGGAAGGGTAAAAGGGTGGGGTAGAAGGAGACAGGGTGAAGGGTAAAAGGGTGGGGGAGAAGGAGACAGGGGAAAGGGTAAAAGGGTGGGGGAGAAGGAGACAGGGGGAAGGGTAAAAGGGTGGGGGAGAAGGAGACAGGGGGAAGGGTAAAAGGGTGGGGGAGAAGGAGACAGGGTAAAAGGGTGGGGGAGAAGGAGACAGGGTGAAGGGTAAAAGGGTGGGGGAGAAGGAGACAGGGGAAAGGGTAAAAGGGTGGGGGAGAAGGAGACAAGGGGAAGGGTAAAAGGGTGGGGGAGAAGGAGACAGGGTGAAGGGTAAAAGGGTGGGGGAGAAGGAGACAGGGGAAAGGATAAAAGGGTGGGGGAGAAGGAGACAAGGGGAAGGGTAAAAGGGTGGGGGAGAAGGAGACAGGGAAAGGGTAAAAGGGTGGGGGAGAAAAAGACAGGGGAAGGGTAAAAGGGTGGGGGAGAAAAAGACAGGGGAAGGGTAAAAGGGTGGGGGAGAAGGAGACAGGGGGAAGGGTAAAAGGGTGGGGGAGAAGGAGACAGGGGAAAGGGTAAAAGGGTGGGGGAGAAGGAGACAGGGTAAAAGGGTGGGGGAGAAGGAGACAGGGGGAAGGGTAAAAGGGTGGGGGAGAAGGAGACAGGGGAAAGGGTAAAAGGGTGGGGGAGAAGGAGACAAGGGGAAGGGTAAAAGGGTGGGGGAGAAGGAGACAGGGGAAAGGGTAAAAGGGTGGGGGAGAAGGAGACAGGGGGAAGGGTAAAAGGGTGGGGGAGAAGGAGACAGGGTGAAGGGTAAAAGGGTGGGGGAGAAGGAGACAGGGGAAAGGGTAAAAGGGTGGGGGAGAAGGAGACAAGGGGAAGGGTAAAAGGGTGGGGGAGAAGGAGACAGGGGAAGGGTAAAAGGGTGGGGGAGAAAAAGACAGGGGAAGGGTAAAAGGGTGGGGGAGAAAAAGACAGGGGAAGGGTAAAAGGGTGAGGGAGAAGGAGACAGGGGAAAGGGTAAAAGGGTGGGGGAGAAGGAGACAGGGGGAAGGGTAAAAGGGTGGGGGAGAAGGAGACAGGGGAAAGGGTAAAAGGGTGGGGGAGAAGGAGACAGGGGGAAGGGTAAAAGGGTGGGGGAGAAGGAGACAGGGGAAAGGGTAAAAGGGTGGGGGAGAAGGAGACAGGGTAAAAGGGTGGGGGAGAAGGAGACAGGGGGAAATGTATAAAGTTGTGGTCACCTGATTGCACCAGGGGATCACCCCACTCTTCAGCACATTCAGGTACACTTTGGTGTTGACTTCGAAGACAACAGGTGGCAGATGTTGACTTCATTTGAACCCACGCCAAACACTATAACTGTGGGTCATCTGATGCATTAAGTTGTGCCCTCAAGCATTGCATCATCCGATTTCTCATTTTTAGGATGCTGACAAAGGTCTTGTTGTTATAACTTGGATCGGTAAAGAACATGATTTGAACAGCGATGCATCTCCGATCTCACTTGTTGAACATTGTGTAACTTTCACACATGATAGAACGATCCTATCACAACTCGCCAACTAGTAGATGGTCTGCAACAAAAAAAAGAAAACCTCAAATATAAATGGAATCATGTCGAATTTGTTAGGGCGATAATTTTCTCGTGCCACGCTTTTGAGTAAAAAAAAACCCTGATGTCCAATCTTAAATTGAAATTTAAAAAATATGACTTACCCCATTTTTTATATAAAACAAAAATATAATATAAATATAATTGAAAATACTTCTTTAAAATATCAAGTGTGAATTAGAATATTAAAACTTAAGGAATCAACATTTTTGTATATTTTGTTTATTAAATTGTAAGAATTGTACAGAATAGTTAAAACACATGTGGGTTCTTATCTCTCCTTTAAAAAACAAACAAAAAAGGCTAAAGCATATTAATTCTCCCAGCAATTGCTGAGAAATTGGAAGCTGCGTCCAGTCACATGTATGTATATACGTAAATATCTACAGTTATATATATATATATATATATATATATATATATATATATATATATATATATATATAACTGTAGATATATATATGTACACATGTACATATATACACATATATATATATATATATATATATATATATATATATATATATATATGAACATCAGGTCAGAAAAACATTGGTACCGTCTTGTTGTCATAACTAGGATCTCTTTCATTAACATTGTGTAATTCTGGATTTGTACACAACAGGCCAACTAGTAGATGGTCTGCACCAAAAATAGAAAACCAATTTTCATCAATGGAAATACAATCATGTCGTATTTTCTTGAGTGAAAATTTTCTCATTTCAACCTGTACGAGTAAAAAATCCCGCTCTCCAATTTTAAATTGAAATTAAAAAAATATGACCCACTTCATTTTTTATATAAAACAAAATATATAATATAAATATGAAATACTTCTTTAAAATATCAAATATGAATTAGAATATTAAATTTTACAAAGTTAAGATTTTTGTATCTTTTGTTTATTAAATTGTAAGAATTGTACAGAAGTTAAAACATATAAAAAACAACTAAAAAAACATTAAAAAGTCCAAACCTATTAGTCGTCCCAGCAGTTGCTGAAAAATTGGAAGCTGCGTCCAATGACATATCTGGGTGATCGTTAACTGGCCGTGAAGTAGTTGCTCATTTTATGCTAAATTTATATAGGAAATTGATCTAAAATCTTGCATATTCAATATTTTCTAATTCTTTCTTTTGTTGAAATGCAATATACAATAAAAAAGTAGTTTTTTATGTGGTTTGTTAGTAAAAATTTATCAAAATAATTATTTATTTCGATTTTTTGTATAAACATAACATGTTCTGCGTGTGAGATGATGATGATGATGATGATGGGGGGCACAATATTTTTACTCACATTCACCCCTAACAATGAATGATTTTGTTTTTTTTTATGTGAGATGATGATGATGATGATGAGGACACAATTTTTTTCACTCACATTCACCCCTAACAAGGCACATTGCTATTTGAATGTTAGAGGCTAGTAATGAAAGGGAATTTCAGAGTGTAGTTCTTCGAGGGAAGAAACTAGCAGAATAGAAAGCTTTCTGGCATTTAGGTACCTCACCATGAAGGGGTGAGATTTTGTTGCTAAGCGCGTTTGTCGAGGATGTGTACGTCAGGTTGGCACAAGGCCAACGAGTTCAGCAGAACCCATTCCATTAAAATATTTGTAAACAAGGCTGAGAGATGTAACATTGCAGCAATGAGACGGGGTTGGAGCTTTGTTAACAAAGTGGGATATATTAGATTGAAAACTCTTTATTGGACCCTATCCAAGAGGGAGAGGCTAATGGTAGATTCACCAGCCCAGAAGTGGCAACAATATGCCATTTATGGGGGAATGGTGCCCTTGTAGAGGTACAGGATACTCTCAAGTGTTAGGAGTTTTCTAGCTCGATTAATGGAACCGACCTTCTTTGCAGCAGCCTTTGCAATGTCCTCTACGTATTTGTTCCAGTTCATATTACCTGCAAATCAAAGCCAAGGAGTTTAAAGGAAGAACTCTGATGTAGGTTTTTTTTGTCATGTATATAGATGGTTTGAGAGGCGTCTCGTAATTGTTGAAAGAGAGCAGCTTAGTCTTACTAGCATTGAAAATTGGAAGCTGTGAGCAGCCACGTGTGTTGTTAATCATAAACTGGCCATCACGTAGGTGCTTTTTTTATACTAAATTTATTAAACAAGTGATTCCCTTCTCTAAAATTTTACATATTTAATATTTTCTAATTCTTTCACTGATATTTTATTGAAATGTAATAGGCAAGAAAAAGATTTTGATTTTTTAAGGAGTAAAAGTAAGGTTTGTTAGTAAAAATGCATCAAAATAATTTTTTATTTCGATTTTTTGTATAATAGTAACATGTATTATGTGTGAGAGGGGCACAATATTTTTCCTCACGTTCATCCATTACCAGGCATTTTGCCACTTGAATGTTAGGGGCTAGTAGCAGAAGGGAATTCCAAGTCTTAATATTCAAGAAAAGAAAGTATTAGAATAGAAAGTGAAGTGGTGAGATGTTGTTGCTAAGCGGGTTTGTCAAAGTGTATTGACTTCATCAGGGCAAATTCCATTAAAGTACTTCTAACACAGGCGCAGAGACATAACATTGCCGCAATGGGGCAGGGTTGGAGTTTCATTAACAAGTGGGACCTATTAGATTGGAAACACTTTTTTGTACCCTATCCTAGAGGGGGACACTAATGCTTGATTCACCAGCCCAGATGTTGCAAATGGTGCACTTGTATAGGTACAGGACCCTCTTTAATGGTAGTAGTTTTCTAGCTCACTACACCGACTTTCTTTGCATCAGCCTTTGCAATGTCCTCTATATATTTGTTCCAGTTCATATTGCCCGCAAATGCAAAGTCAAGGACTTTGAATGAATAATTCTAAGGTAGGTTTTATTTGTCATGAATATCGGTGGTTTGAGAAGCATCTTGTGATTGTAAAGGAGAACAGCTTAGTCTTACCAGCATTAAATGTTACAACTCATTTGTGGCCACATTTCACCTCATTGTCTTATTATGCATTTTATAGAGCGTTGTATCATCAGCAAATATACACATCTTGGACACAAT
The DNA here is from genome assembly GCF_053919585.1 of Euprymna scolopes. Taxonomy (NCBI): domain Eukaryota; kingdom Metazoa; phylum Mollusca; class Cephalopoda; order Sepiida; family Sepiolidae; genus Euprymna; species Euprymna scolopes. The sequence goes on from NC_136527.1 coordinate 188,875,854, forward strand.
ATTAACAAGGAGGTCGTTTATGAATATCAGGAATAATGGTCCAATGTTCGAAGGCTGACGCACTATCACATTTATGTTTGCTGCTTTGATGTATGTCTACAATGACAACCTGGATAATCTGAGATGAAAAAGGTCAAGTAAATACCAACTTCTATAAAAAATCCGCCTTCTATGACATTTTCGTGAATTATAAGTCAGCACTCCCTACACAAGCAAAAATAAGTTATGCTACAAACGAAACAAACCGCATTCACAACAGATGAATGAATGAAATTGACAAGATCACCTCGATTGGAAAATTTCAGCACATTAACACATTTAAAAGAAAACAAACTTTTATAAGGTTATGTTTCTAGGTTTGTTTGCACGATTAAAATAAACAATGATATTAACAATATTAAATTTAATTTATGTTTTATTTGCAGATGTTCCTGCTTGAATATTTTTAATGAATATTAAGGGACCATCCTTCACCTTAAACAATATTCTATACACAATTATTTCCTTACGTGGAAGGCAACAAAAACGGCAGCACACAACTTTATCAGACATATATGTGTGAAGAGTTATTTTATCTGGATTGTTTAGCAAATAGTGATAAGAACATCACACATATGAAAATTTGTGAAATGTTTGTTTAATGGTTTTATTAATCATAAGATATCGAATTTAACATTTCATAAAATCTGCTAATTTATAAAAGAGTATATTTTAACTTTTACACAACGAAATATCTCTTATCAAATAAAGTAAGTGATACAAATTGAAATTTATTTAGCATCTAACTTGCATCAACAACTCCAGATTAAAATTTTTTATAACTTGGTAGTGATAATCTTTCTCCTGGAGCAATTTTGTTTAAACATAAATAAACATATGAAGGAAAAGCCACATTCTTGTAAAGTGTGTGGATGTTTTTTTACTGAAAAATCAAAATTAGTGAGTCATATGAGAACTCACACTGGGAAAAAGCTGAATTCTTGTAAAGTGTGTGGATATTATTTTACTACAAAATCAAAATTAGTGAGTCATATGAGAACTCACACTGGGGAAAAGCCATATTCTTGTGAAGTGTGTGGATATTCGTTTACTGAAAAATCAAAATTAGTGAGACATATGAGAACTCACACTGGGGAAAAGCCACATTCGTGTAAAGTGTGTGGATATTCGTTTACTGAAAAATCCAAATTAGTGAGTCATATGAGAACTCACACTGGGGTAAAGCCATATTCTTGTAAAGTGTGTGGATATTCGTTTACTGAAAACTCAAATTTAGTGAGACATATGCGAACTCACACCGGAGAAAAGCCACATTCTTGTGAAGTGTGTGGATATTCTTTTACTGAAAAATCCAAATTAGTGAGTCATATGAGAACTCACACTGGGGAAAAGCCATATTCTTGTAATGTTTGTGGATATTCTTTTACTGAAAAATCAAATTTAGTGAGACATATGAGAACTCACACCGGAGAAAAGCCACATTCTTGTGAAGTGTGTGGATATTCTTGTTCTCAAAAAACAACATTAGTTACACATATGAGAACTCACACTGGAGAAAAGCCACATTCTTGTGAAGTGTGTGAATATTCTTGTTTTCGAAAAGCATCGTTAATAAATCATATGAGAACTCACACTGGGGAGAATTGAATGCATACTAGACACCAAACTCGGGTTTCAGTCTCTCTGTATAGGGGTTTACCAGGAACTCTGGTATGAAGATATTTTCAATTTCAGGTAAACCTTGATCATACGTTAAAATTTAAATGAAAATTAAAACTAAATCAAGAACATGGCAGGACGGCGTCCAGAATAAAAAAGATCTCACAATATTGCTAGGTACTGGGTTATATGAGAGAAAATAACGGTGCACCTTCTTCTAGTGATGCTTTCACAAGTAACAACACTAAGCTGGACACTCCACCAGACAAGTCAAATTCTAGTCCTGAAATCCAGCAAAAGAAAACAAATACTAGGAGAAGACACTATAAGAATGGTCTACAGGAGCCTCGTTAAAGAAGAAATAAAGGTGAGCTCCCTACCAACACAAGAAGTTGAAAACTTCTGGAAGCCACCCTAATAGGACACTAAAGTACATAAAGAAAACAATTGAATAAATACCACCAAAGAGGAGAACAAGGAGAAAAAAGATGCCAGCTCTAAAAATTACCAAGGAAGCTGTCTGCAGGAAGGTAGCTCAATGCAGTAATTTCAAAACACCAGGAGTAGACCACATACTACATTTCTCGCTGAAAAAAACTGAGCGCACTTCATCATCACTATGCCAAGGCATTCAATAGAATGCTCATGGCTTACTGTAGGCAGTACATCACTTATTCCCAAAAATGAGGACCCCTTCCCCCATGGCTACGAAATATCGACCAATCCACTGCCTCACAACAACCTACAAGCTCCTAACAGGGATAATCGCTGATACAACATAAAACTAGGCACAAAAGATCAACTCCTTGTACACAGAACAATATTAGAGGAGTGCAGATGAAGACAAAGAAATATGTCAATGGCCTGGATTGATTATAAAAAAAAAAACTTTGACAGTATACTTCATTTCTGGATACTTCGCTGTTTGGAGCTGCACAATGTGCACACTGATATTAAATCATTGCTTCTAAAACAAATGCCCAGATTATGCACATCAACTACGCTTCAGCACATTGAAGGAAGGACACAGTCTCCCAAACATAAAGATTAAGCCAGGAATATTCCAGGGAGACAGCCTCTTGGCGCTCCTTTTCTGCCTCACAATGGATCCACTAAGTAAACTACTTAAACGATCCAATACTGGATACAATCTCAGCATGGGCAAAAAGAAGGAGCGAGATAAAAGAGTAAACCATCTACAGTTTATGGACGACTTGAAACTCTATGCGAAATCCGAGACACAACTTGTCTCTCAGACAGACATTGTAAAAAATTATACAGAGGACACCTGCATGGAGCCTAGATTCGACAAATGCGCTAAGTGCACCATAAAGAAAGGAAGAAAGACAGCATCAGAACATCTTAATCTTGACAATGGCTCTATTGAAGACCTTGAAGAAGATGCTGTCTATAAATGCATGGGAGTAGAGAATGAGACACTTGAACATGGAAAGGTGAAAGAAAAAGTGCAGGGAGAATACGTCAAGCGACTTAAAATTTCTTTCATCAGAACTATCACCAAAAGACAAAATTACTGCCATGAATCAATTGGCAATATCTGTTGTCTCTTATGGATTTGGCATAATCAATTGGCCACAGAACTGCATCAATAACCTTGACGTAAAAACTCAGAAAAATTCTGGCCCTACATAAAGTCATTTACAAACATGAGTGCATGGACAGGCTGTACTTACCACGGAACGATGATGGTTTAGGTCTCACTGAAATTAACTATGCATACCAAGCTTCAGTGGAAGGCATAGGGCAATATATCAAATATTCTTCTGACCCAAAAATGAAAATGGTGAATGAACATCACACCATCTGCCTCAGCTTGGTGAAAATTTCAGTGGTAAAACACTGGAGAACACAATAGAATATGACAATCCAGCAACCATAATCGCCAGAAAGAAGACAGAAGAGTATACAAAAAGGGAACTGAAGACAAGACTAGAAGGATGGCAACAACATAAGAGAGCAAGTAGGATCATGGAATAACTGAACCAGAACTACATTGACAAGGAGGCTTCAATACAATGGCTTAAGAGTGACAAATTTCTATTTGATGAAGAACGATTAAATATAGCTGCACAAGAGCAAGGCTTACTAACAAATGGATTTAAGAAAATGGCTGGTCTACAAAAAAACGACCAATGCAGATTCTGTCACTCCACTGTTGAAAGCTCAAACCACCTAATGCCTGGACAAAAGATGCTTCCAGCCGATGGTTATTACACTGCCCGCCATAACAAAGTATGTAGATACTTACGCTGGAAGATCTGTGAAGAGATGCAACTAGATAAGTCGTCGAACATCTGGGAACATGAACCACCACCAATAACATCAAATGGAAAAGTGGCAGTGTTCTACGACAAAGACATAGATACAGGCAGATACATAAAAGACAAGGCCATCAAGCCAGATATAGTAATATGGAACAAGCCCGAAAGAACTGCACTCATTATCGACGTCACAGTTCCAAACGACTTGGCATTAATAAAGCAGAACGGGAAAAGATAACAAAATATCAGAACCTAAAAAATGATCAGAAAACGACATGGACTGTGAAAAAAATAAACATTATATTGGTTGTGATAGGAGCAACTGGCCTATGGATTGTATTGAAAAGTCACATTGGTAGAGTGTGTATATTCTTGTTCTGTAAATTCAGATATAATAAAACATGACAACTAAACCAGCCACATACATGTGAAGTGCGTGGATATTCTTGTTCTAATAAATTAACGTTAGTGGCACAATTGAGAACAAACATTAGGGAAAGGGCACATTCTTGTCAACTGTTTGGATCTTCCTGTTTCAAAAATCACAGTTAATTATATATGTGCGAACTCACACTTGGAGAACTTGAATGCCTACTAGACACTGTCCTCGAGTGTCTAAGGCCTCTCTGTACATGGGTTTGTCAGAACAATCTGGCATCAGGATACTTTTTCCATAGAAGTAAACCCTGACCAAATATTAAAAATCACATAGTATTCGCAACCCAGATAAGATCTCCTCAGTACAGCTAACCCACATTTGCTTTTCCGAGGAATAGTGCTCCTTCTCCAAGTGATATTACCTCAAGTAATAGCACGAAGCTGGATACTCCACCAGACTAGATAAATTCTTCTCCTGAAATCCAGTAAAACGAAGAGACCAAGATGAAAGATATACTACAACGTATAAAAATGGTTAATTGGGAAGAGGAAAATTATGTTCTCAATTTATCTACTTGAGAGATAAAGAACTTTAATGGAACATTCGAATATCTATGTATCTCATATAGACTTCAAGTATTAGCCATAGGTTGTGGTCCCCTTGATTTCTGAGAACTTCGACTGAAGTAAAATAAAACAAAAAAGGGAAGAGCCACATTCTTGTGAAATGTTTTGACATTCTTTTTTAAAAATCAAAATTACTAAGACAAATTGTTAGAGTTTGATATTCTTGTGTAAAATATGATTTAGTGGCAAATATGAGAACTCACACCTGGGAAAAGCAACATATTTTGAAGTGGATATTCTTGTTCTAAAAATCATATATGGTGAAACATATGAGGACTTACACTGGGGGAAAACTGAGCTATAAACTTGTCATAGTAATATGGGATAAAAAGGAAAATAAAGCGACCTTAGTAGAAGTCAGAGTCCCTAAATGTGCTGGGTAAAATAGATTTGAGAGGAAAAAGATTATGAAATACCAGGGTCCCATGTATGACAAAAAATGGAATCTTACGAAGATTTCTATCATCTCAGTAATTATAGGAGGAAGTCAGACATTGTAATATGGAACAAGCCTGAAAGAACTGCACTCGTTATCGAGCCGCAGTCTCAAATGACTTTGGCCTTAATATAATATGAAAATTAAAAATGATCTGAAAACGATACGGATTCTGAAAAAATATTTTTTACCGGTTGTGATACGAGCAACTGACTTAATAAAAACGAATCCTCAGTCATAATTAGAAGCAATCGCTGGTGGACCGAGCTGTAACAAAACACAGATTGCAGAATGTCTTAAAACTTATTGAAGTAGAATAAAAAGAAAAGATAAACGAAAACATTATATATTCTTAAAAGAAACCTCTAATATACATTTAAATAAGAAAACAGAAAATCCTCTTTACTGACGTATGATAATTTTAGTGTAACATATAAGAACTCACACTGCGGAAAACTATGTTCTACTGAAATACAGTTGGCAATCATAAACTCACACTGGAAAACTAAGCTCTACTGAAATACAGTTGGCAATCATAAACTCACACTGTGGAAGACGAAGCTCTACTGAAATACAGTTGACAACCATAAACTCAAACTGTGGAAGACGAAGCTCTACTGAAATACAGTTGGCAACCATAAGCTCACACTGTGGAAGACCAAGCTCTACTGAAATACAGTTGGCAACCATAAACTCACACTGTGGAAGACGAAGTTCTACTGAAATACAGTTGGCAACCATAAACTCACACTGTGGAAGACGAAGCTCTACTGAAATACAGTTGGCAACCATAAACTCACACTGTGGAAGACGAAGCTCTACTGAAATACAGTTGGCAACCATAAACTCACACTGTGGAAGACGAAGTTCTACTGAAATACAGTTGGCAACCATAAACTCACACTGTGGAAGACGAAGCTCTACTGAAATACAGTTGGCAACCATAAACTCACACTGTGGAAGACCAAGCTCTACTGAAATACAGTTGGCAACCATAAACTCACACTGTGGAAGACCAAGCTCTACTGAAATACAGTTGGCAACCATAAACTCACACTGTGGAAGACCAAGCTCTACTGAAATACAGTTGGCAACCATAAACTCACACTGTGGAAGACGAAGCTCTACTGAAATACAGTTGGCAACCATAAACTCACACTGTGGAAGACCAAGCTCTACTGAAATACAGTTGGCAACCATAAACTCACACTGTGGAAGACGAAGCTCTACTGAAATACAGTTGGCAACCATAAACTCACACTGTGGAAGACCAAGCTCTACTGAAATACAGTTGGCAACCATAAACTCACACTGTGGAAGACGAAGTTCTACTGAAATACAGTTGGCAATCATAAACTCACACTGTGGAAGACGAAGCTCTACTGAAATACAGTTGACAACCATAAACTCAAACTGTGGAAGACGAAGCTCTACTGAAATACAGTTGGCAACCATAAGCTCACACTGTGGAAGACCAAGCTCTACTGAAATACAGTTGGCAACCATAAACTCACACTGTGGAAGACGAAGTTCTACTGAAATACAGTTGGCAACCATAAACTCACACTGTGGAAGACGAAGCTCTACTGAAATACAGTTGGCAACCATAAACTCACACTGTGGAAGACGAAGCTCTACTGAAATACAGTTGGCAACCATAAACTCACACTGTGGAAGACGAAGTTCTACTGAAATACAGTTGGCAACCATAAACTCACACTGTGGAAGACGAAGCTCTACTGAAATACAGTTGGCAACCATAAACTCACACTGTGGAAGACCAAGCTCTACTGAAATACAGTTGGCAACCATAAACTCACACTGTGGAAGACGAAGCTCTACTGAAATACAGTTGGCAACCATAAACTCACACTGTGGAAGACCAAGCTCTACTGAAATACAGTTGGCAACCATAAACTCACACTGTGGAAGACGAAGTTCTACTGAAATACAGTTGGCAACCATAAACTCACACTGTGGAAGACGAAGCTCTACTGAAATACAGTTGGCAACCATAAACTCACACTGTGGAAGACGAAGCTCTACTGAAATACAGTTGACAACCATAAACTCACACTGTGGAAGATGAAGCTCTACTGAAATACAGTTGGCAACCATAAACTCACACTGTGGAAGACGAAGCTCTACTGAAATACAGTTGACAACCATAAACTCACACTGTGGAAGATGAAGCTCTACTGAAATACAGTTGGCAACCATAAGCTCACACTGTGGAAGATGAAGCTCTACTGAAATACAGTTGGCAACCATAAACGACACCATGTAAATCCTTAATCAAATCTTTTGATATAAATGTAAATCGCAATGTAATCAAGTATAAAACTCTTCGATCTTTTAAAACTAACGTATGTAAATTAACAAAAAATAAAAACCAATAACAATCTGGCAAATATACCCGGTGAACCATGTTTGATATATATTCAAACAAGTGTGCTTAAAGGGAATGTTAGGATCTTAAAATGAAATGTACAAAATAAAGGGTTTATACTTGGCATCCGCTTAGTTTTCTCACCAAAGTTAGAAGAAATTAGAAAATAAAGAAATAATCAAGAGATTAAGTAGACATTAAATATATCTCAATATAACAAAAACAAGGTGAAGAATTAGCCTGATTTGCTTGCAATTACTACAATACAAAATCTCTTTATCTAACTAGTTTTATACAGCATATCTAAAATATTATTGTCTGAAGTGTATCTTTTGTTGTTGCTTAACAAATACAAATAAATCATTTCAATGCAATTTTATCGGGTTTTCACCAAGCATGGCTCATAAAAGACGACACAACCTTCATCAACTAAACTAATCTTCATAAGAAATTCATCTATGTTTCTGCAAATCTTGTAAGCAAAAATAGAGTAATTAGTAACGATGTAGAACACACAGAGAATTGTCTGCAACCGAGACAGAAGTAACAGCCATGGAATATATTTATATGAAAATATTACTTAGTTTTATAGTGGTATCTTCAGAGGAAATGTATTCCTTCTTCATAACAAACCACCAAAACCGCAAGCGTACGTTATTTGTTCCAGTTGTAAACAGGGTTAATATGTACATACACCCGCACATAGAATAGCATAGATGCTGTATACTAACAGAACAGAAAGAACACTATATATACATCAAGAGACATATTTACATGAACATGGTTATGTAGATGCTATACAATTTGACACGTATATATTCATGTTATATATATATATATTATATATATATATATATATATATATATATATATATATATATATATATATCAGTATACTACAACACAAGCTATTCTATGGCCAGCTTCTATACAGCATATATGAACAATTAACGTCTAGAAGATACTTCAAAATAAGAACAAACAAAACTGTTTGGGATGAAGAAACAATTGATTAACAAGATCATTATTGATGTTTGTAGAAGACGAGAGATAAATGATTGGATTACGATATTTTATCTATGTGCATGCTAGTGTACATACATACAATATTCCTTGTATATATGTAATGTTCGTAACCTTCTGTGTAAATAAATATTCCTTGTATATATGTAATGTTCGTAATATTCTTTGTAAATAAATATTTCTTGTATATATGTAATGTTCGTTATATTCTGTGTAAATAAAAATTCCTTGTATATATGTAATGTTCGTAATCTTCTGTGTCAATAAATATTCCTTGTATATATGTAATGTCCGTAATTTTTGTGTAAATAAATATTCCTTGTATATATGTAATGTTCGTAATATTCTGTGTCAATAAATATTCCTTGTATATATATAATGTTCGTAACCTGCTTTTTGGCGTGTTTCATTTTAATGTCTTAAATGTGCTCATAGAACATGCCCTTATCATTGATCGTTCTCATTAAGCTGTACGATCTGCAGATGACGCCCTTCTAGACGCTACCTACTACAATAATCAGTCAGACAATCAACAGCCTTCTGATAAAGGGAATCCATCTACAATCAGGGATCCCCCACACCAACAACAGAACCAAAACAAAAGTGTTGGATAACTGCTCTCACAACTTATTTGCAGTTTGCCTTAATAAGAAAACAGGTAGGTAACGTATTCTTTTGCTATAGATGGCAAATGATACATAGTCATAAAAACTTCCTCCGTCTTAAGAATAGCAGGTATGTTCAAAATTTTTCTCATTGTCTTATACGATCCCAATCTACTCCGGGTATCCTTGCTAGTATTGAATATGTGACGAGCATGCGCAAAAGCGCACAAAAAGTATGAGTTTTGGACCGAAAGCCATAATAGCCGAGATAGCTTTCTCCTCCCTCGTGCTGCGACAAGCTAAGTAATTTGTGTTAAGTGATATAAACGCCAGAAATTCTTTTCAAAGTTGAACGAATCACGAGAAAGCTAATTAATTTGTGTTAAGCCTTATATTTAACACGTATATATTTGAAATTCTTTAAATCAGGTCTTTTTTCTCGCAAACGTCGCACTCTTCACAAGCAAGTTCTTTTCAACCGTCGTATTTTGTAAAATAGAGTTACTTCCCTTAGAGGAATTACCCCTTCTTTTAAAACTCATCTGCATTGCCTCTTTTTAAAATTATCTTTTGATATCACTTTGAGACTGATCACGTTCAAATCTAAGAGACATTCCCTCTTCTTGCAGAGATAAGGTTTCTTCAAACGAACGTGAATAGTCTCCAAGATCTCCAGGTGATAGATCGAATTAGCATGGCTCAGAATTGTGAATAAGTCAGTGCTAAAAATCGTTGCACATGCCAGCTTCTTAAGCAAATGTTCAGCTATAGAAAAACCGGCTGTTTTCGTAAAAAAACTCTGTAAATAAGTTCTATTCCTGATTTTGCTAGGTACGCGCAATTGAACTCTACTATAAAGTCATAACGACATCCGACCCACGTAATCCACACTGCAACTACATTTAAATTTATAAATTTCATTATTATTATGGTGGGGGTTGATTATGATCAATAAAAAAACAAAGTTATACGGTGATAAATAACTTTATTTTCAGAATATCGAGGTTATTCAGCCGAGAAATACTTATACAAATCTAATTGAAAATATGGAATTTTAAAAAATACCAACCCATTGAAGGATGACAATGAAATAAGAAAACATGAACATATTACAATAATCGTAAAAATTATTGCAAGAATATTAATGGTATCCAACAGACAATTCAGTAAACGTGTAGTATTTGTAAAAATGAAATCCAAATCAAATAACAGTAAATAATTGAATAAAAGTTTTATTTGAATATTGATGATATTAATAAGAAAATAAAATGTGTGTTTGTTGAAATAAAATCTATATCAAATAGCATTCAATGATTGAATAAAAATTTTATTAAAATATTGATGATATTAATAAGAAAATTAAATATGTGTTTGTTGAAATAAAATCAAAATCAAATAGCATTCAATGATTGAATAAGAATTTTATCAGAATATTGATATTAATAAGAAAATTCAATATGTGTTTGTTAAAATTGAATCTATATCAAATAGCATTAAATAATTGAATAAAAAATTTATCAGAATATTCATGATATTAATAAGAAAATTCAATATGTGTTTGCTGAAATAAAATCCAAATCAAATAACATTAAATAATTGAATAAAAATTTTATCAGAATATTCATGATATTAATAAGAAAATTAAATATGTGTTTGTTGAAATAAAATCAAAATCAAATAGCATTCAATGATTGAATAAGAATTTTATCAGAATATTGATATTAATAAGAAAATTAAATATGTGTTTGTTAAAATTGAATCTATATCAAATAGCATTAAATAATTGAATAAAAAATTTATCAGAATATTCATGATATTAATAAGAAAATTCAATATGTGTTTGCTGAAATAAAATCCAAATCAAATAACATTAAATAATTGAATAAAAATTTTATCAGAATATTCATGATATTAATAAGAAAATTCAATATGTGTTTGCCGAAATAAAATCCAAATTACAATGCTTTAAATAGTGATAAAAATATTTCATTTCTAAAATATGTGCATTAAATTATTGTAGAAGATATAAAATACTTAGTTTTGATAAGCTTTACAATATAACCAAATTTTCAGCTTGAAAACATACTGTCATAACTAAGGTAAATGTTAAAGTTTATAATCTCTAAAAATAATTTAAGTTTATAATCTCTAAAAATGATTTATTTTTATAGATCTCTAAAGATAAACAAACTCTCATTTTCACGTCAACGTCAATTTTTATTACCTATTAAATAGGTTTTATGGACATTTAAATGTAAAGTAATCAATTGTTTTAATGTTTTGAAAATGGCAGCTTTTACTTGAGTTATATCACATTTTTGGAGATATGTAAATTTTGGGTGATAAACTAATTTTAATTAGTAATTTGCTGGTCGTAGTAATAGGTATTATTTCTTCTGGAGCAGAATTGTATTTGAGTTTCGAATAAAGAATTTTTCGTTCCTCCATATCTTGAAAAGCGAAACCATATAAAACAATTGTATTTTATTGAATGGACATTACATTGTAATTATTTCTATAAACTTTATGAGTTTTATTCAGACATATTAAATTGTCGATATCAGCATGAATTTTTTTTATTGTTCGATTCAAATATCCTTGTTTGAGAATTTGGCAGCATTTTTTTTGTTTCAAATGTTTTATTTTTATAGATCTCTAAAGATAAACAAACTCTCATTTTCATGTCAACGTCAATTTTTATTACCTATTAAATAGGTTTTGTGGAAATTTAATTGTAACGTAATCAATTGTTTTAATGTTTTGAAAATGGCAGCTTTTATTTGAGTTCTATCATACTTTTTGATATGTAAAACTGTTTTATTTTTATAGATCTCTAAAGATAAAAAATCTAATTTTCACGTCAACGTCAATTTTTATTACCTATTAAATAGGTTTTGTGGAAATTTATTTGTAAATTAATCATTTGTTTTAAAATGGCAGCTTTTACTTGAGTTCTATCACATCTTTTGAGATATGTAAATTTTTGGTGATAAACTAATTTTTATTAGTAATTTGCTGGTCGTAGAAATAGCTATTATTTCTTCTGGAGCAGAATTGTATTTAAGTTTTGAATAAAGAATTTTTCGTTCCTCCATATCTTGAAAAGCGAAACCATATAAAACAATTGTACTTGAGTCTCGAATATAGAATGTTTCGTCCCTCTATATCTTGAAAAGCGAAACCATATAAAACAATTGTATTTGAGTCTCGAATATAGAATTTCTCGTTCCTCCATATCTTGAAAAACGAAACCATATAAAACAATTGTACTTGAGTCTCGAATATAGAATTTCTCGTTCCTCCATATCTTGAAAAGCGAAATCATATAAAACAATTGTATTTGAGTCTCGAATATAGAATTTCTCGTTCCTCCATATCTTGAAAAGCTAAACCATATAAAACAATTGTCTTTCAGTCTCGAATATAGAATTTCTCGTTCCTCCATATCTTGAAAAGCGAAACCATATAAAACAATTGTATTTTATTGAATGGGCATTACATTGTAATTCTTTCTATCAACTTAATGAGTTTTATTCAGACATTAAATTTTCGATATCAGCATCAACTTTTTTATCGTTCAATTCAATTGGATTTGTGCAAATGAAGGTTTGTTCATATAAACTGATTGTTTACTTTATTTACTATATCTTTTAAAAAGTTATTTACATTCGTGTGATAAAATCAAATATAATTTTTTCGTTCTAGTGGGAAGGAAAGGATTGCATTTGATTTCTGAATATTTTATATTTCATTATTTCCAACTTCTAATACTTCAAGTAAGCGAATTGGTAGTAACTAATTCGTTTTCTCAATAAACTATTAAACTATATTATGTCTTTTTGTGGACTTTATTGTTTTGGTGAATTCCAGGACAATATTTGGTTTGGTCTAATGGCGTCTCCAGCTTGTTAATTTTGTAAACCTTACTAATAGTAGCTGCACAGTCATTAGCTCATATGACCTTGTAGCTAGCCATGCTGAAGAGATATTTTAATTTTAGTCGGCACCTTGCCAGATTATAGATTTTAGATTTGTTTCGTAGTAATTTAACTATTGTGTATTTCAGGTGGCATAAAGCTTGAACTCATGTTACGTTGCGCAGGTTGGGAACGGTCGTAGTTAGTAGGTTTGTAACAAAAACGTAGTAGCCGTCAATTTCATTGATCGTCCGCTAGTTTAACTTGTTTACGACCCGAGCTAAACGGTTGTCATAGCAACTGCTAAGACAGCATGGTTATTTCCCCCTTGCCCGGGCATTTTTCATTCAAGCTGACTTATCAATTGTCCATCTTGTCAAAAAAACGACGGTATCTGAAACAAAGTTTTGACATGCACATAACGATCAGGCGTAACTCAGAACATAAAGGATAGACGTAAGTCACGATTGCTTTTCGTATAAAAGTGTATTGTTAACTAAAGCCTTACATGCATTTTATCAAATAGTTCAGTTCTGCGGCTTGGCTTTCCTTTCATTGAGCGATAGGAGAGGGGAGAACGCGATTTCACTTCGACAATCGCACGTCCTTCGGTGGTCCTCAGACCTACTTCTGCTCTCTGACTCCAATAATCACATCGTTATATTCACAGGATTTTTTGTTCCCGTATTTTTCCAATATTACGGTCTCCACTGGCTTGTATTTGATTGGTTAATTCATTTATTGTCGTTAATTGATTCTTCAATTCCCAGGCAAATTTTAGCTTTGTTTACAAAATGCATTGCTTGCATTTGACCCAGATCTCCAGTAACCCATTTTCTCTTAGTCGGGCGACTATTGTTTTTGTTTATTGCACGTGTCTTTACAACACGTTCCAGCCTTGACCATAATTGTTTTTTGCCAGGACATTCCAATCTTTCTTTGTTCTCGCAAAGGAATGTCCCATTCCAGCAAAATATGCGATCTGCCCCACAGTCACTTTACTTTGTAAACAAAAAATCGTCGTCCGATTTTTCTGTTTACGCCGTAATTATTTTTGTCACTTTGTCTGGTAAACAATCGATATTCGATGCCCTCCTTTCGAGTTTCTTAAAAAGGTTTATTTTAACCGTTATGTATCGGATGGTCCCAGACATCCGTTAATAACATTCCTCCCTTATTATCATTTATTTTTTTTCCTTTTTTCTGTTTTTTTTTTCACAATACAACGTTCTTTTACAAATGTCACAAATTTTTCCGATGGATTCCATACGGAAAAAAAGAGAAAAAAATAATAATAATAAAACAGCAACACAAGAAAGCATAAGGTCTTTCTTCGGTATAACTTAACAGCGAAATATATGCTGCAAATTTACGAAGTGGTCAATTTGTCCAATATTCTCTACTACCTCGGCCCTTTAATTAATAATGACTAATTAATTAAATATGAGTCTAACATTTTAATTACTTTTTTAAAATGTGAGCAGCATATAGTACAAATTTTCGATCAGAACGCCAGGATCCTAAATGTTAGTAGCAACATCGAACTCCCTAATATTGGAAGCCACACTAACCACCATATAATTTTTCCCATTTTCCTGCAACGAGAACCCCCCCCCCCCGTTAGTAGGTTAACAATAAGGATTTTGTCTAAAATCCACAGAGTAACTTCCTTACCCAGTCTAAACATCCTGTTTCGCGCTCCCAACCCGCAGCTTGATTATAATCTGAGTTCCCAACCCCCGTGCTAGCCCTAGCTACGGTTGGCTGGTCCCTATTATCATAATCAACACCGCACGACCTGGGCACTAAGTTCAATATATCGTCCTTAGATATTTCGTTAACTTCCTTAGCCCTTTCAGCCGTCATGCTGCATGTTATTATTTTCCGTTCCATCAACGGGACCCTGTTTTCCTGACTTGGGGATTTCCGTTGATGGCGACAGCTCTATTGGGGATAATTTTCTTCCTCCCCACTAGAGGATTCAGTATCGGAACTACTTTCCTCTACCGGTGCTGACAGGGTAGTTTTTCTACAGCCCTCTTGCTCGTTGGGGATATTCCATTCCTCCAGTTCTGCTTTTCGAAGGTGTTTCCCATGGGCTTTTGTTACTGCCCCTGTCAGTTGACTTCTAATCCTATACGAGACTGGCCCCGTCTTCTCTATTACTACATAAAATGGAGACCATCTTACGTCTAGCTTTCCCTTTTTCCTATGATTTCTATAATAAACTAAATCGCCAACTTGAAAATCGACTGCTTTCGTTTTCTCGTTGGCCCTATCTACCATTTTCTTCCTAGCTCTCTTTTCATTGTTTCTGACTAATGTAAAGGTCCGATGCATGTCCTGCAGAGCGATCTCGTGATCCTCTTCCCCGTAGTAAATTCTATGAGGCCTCAGTATGTTGTCTAACGGCAAGACAGCGTCTCTATTATAAAGCAAGTAATAGGGGGAGAACATTGTTGTTTCGCTGACATGAAACCTTACAGCAGCCAGCATCTGGTTCAAGTACATGTCCCACGAACGATCATTGTCCAATATTTTCTTTGCTAGTACGTCATGCATCGTCCTATGGAATCTTTCTATTTTCCCGTTACTTTGCGGGTGGTAAAATGAGGTGGTCACCTGATCAACATTAAGCGCTTCTAAAGCCCTTTTCATGATTCCATTAACATTCTCCGGTCCGTTATTCGTAAGTAACTGCAATGGTGCACCAAATCTGGGAAATATCTCCTCAATTAAGAGATGCGCCACTGTCTCTGCCTTTTTATTAGGCACAGCAAAAGCCTCAGGCCAACCACTATACATGTCGATGAACGTGACTATGTATTGATTGCCTGACAAAGTCCTCGGATAGGGTCTGGAAATATCCAATGCAATCTTAGCAAAAGGAAAAGAAGGCATGTCGGTCTCCTGCATTTGAGCTTGTTGCCTCCTCACATTTCTGGTCTGGCATGGGACGCATTTCCGTATGTGTTCGTTCACCTTCTTGAACAAACCAGACCAGAAATACTTCTGTTTAATGGCATGGAACGTTTTCTACCCGCCCATATGACCATTCTCATCATGGTATTGATTCAGTACCTTCATCCTCAAATGTGACGGGATATATAATCTAACTACTGGATCATCGTCGGGTTGTGATAAATAATATACGATATCGTCCATTATGATGTACTTTTTTTCTTCCATCTTGGACGTTTTACCGCTCCTCATCCGTTTGTTTAATTCGACGATCTGACTATCGGCATCTTGTTCTTTACACATATCCAAACCTGATAGTGTAGGACGCTCGCTTTCTACTGGTGAGTCTTCGTCATCCCTATGCGATACAAACTCTCTTCGTTCAAAACGATTCGAGTTTATCACACTCACCGTATAATTCCTATCGTCTATCTCTACTAGAGGATGGTCTTCATCCCGACTCGCATTTACCGCCCGGGATAAGAGATCCACACAGACGTTATCCTTTCCTTTCAGGTACTGTATGGTGCAATCGTAGGCAGCCATACTTAAAGCCTACGTCTGTATTTTTCTATTCTGTATCAGAGATTTCAGCAAGTACTCCAATGGTCTGTGATCCGTGTAAAAGATGAACGTAGCACTGTGCAAGTAGTGATTCAACTTATTTAAGGCATAGTGAATCGCATATGCTTCCTTCTCTATTGTTGGCCATCTAGTCTGGATATCTGACAACTTATCAGATAGAAAATAAATGGGTTTCTCTATCTCCCGACCCTCCTCTAGTTCGTAGACCATTTGAGACAAGGATGCTCCGATCGCATAATCAGAGGCATCTGTGTATAGTCTGTATCCTTTGCTAGTGTCCGGGTATGCCAGCGTCACCATCTCTGCAAGCTTCAATTTCAATCGATTAAAAGCAGACTGACAGAAACGTGCATGCTTCCTAGTTAACCGAATTAATGGTTCGGCAATTATGGAAAAATCCTTGATAAACCGCCTGTAATAGGATGTAATGCCTATAAAGGATCGAACCTGCTTCACAGTGGTCGGGGTCGAAATTGCTTGAATCGCTTTAACTTTGTCCCCATCCGGCTGGATACCTTTCTCACTCACTCTGAATCCCAGATATTGCACTTCCTTGGCGAAAATCTCACACTTCGACGCGAGGTTATGCTTACGTAAACTTACGTAAACTACCTAGCACCTTTTCTATATGCATAACATGTTCGTTCTTTGTTTTGGAGAATATTGAAATATCATCCAAATAAGGCACGGCGAATTCTTCCTGTCCCTGTAATACTACGGAAATTAGCTCCTGGAACACTCCTGGAGCGTTAGCAAGTCAGAATGGCATTACATTAAATTGGAACAGTCCTCAATGACAGGTGAACGCGGTTTTCTCTTTATCCTTTTCGTTCAACTTTACCTGCCAATACCCTGATTTCAAATCAAACTTTGAGAAGTATTTTGCTGACCCAAACGAAGCTAGTATATCATCAATTACTGGTAGCGCTCGGGCATACTTCTTTGTTATCTTGTTCAGGGCCCTAAAATCTTCACAGAGCCTCTTCGTTCCGTCTTTCTTTTTTACTAGTACTATCGGGAAACTCCACGGTTTTAGACTAATATTTGCCAACTCCCTCATAAATTTGGTAGGATTTGCCTGGACTCCAAAATAATTATCTAAAGCTCGTTTCAAGTCTACCCATGCCAAACTCGCATTGTTGGTTAGCAGACTTGAAACAAACTGTCCCACTGGGCCAGCCGTAGTTAATAATGCTAACTGACATTTCTCTTCCTCCGTTTGTCTAATTATTCCTGTATACTTATCTATATTGCTAAGCCACCTACTATATTCGTGCGCTTGTCGAGAGTCTAAAGTTTTTATTTTCGCTAATAACGCCTCTCCCCTCAGAGAGTTCGAAATGGCCTTCCCTACATAGTTCAGCCCCTAGGATCTGAGCGAAATCTGTAAATAACTGCTGTTCCATCTTCGAAAATTATCTACTCGATACCCTAAAATTATGAGAAAGAACTAAAGAAAAACATTTTTTTTCAACACAAGTTTTAGAGCCGAGGTTACGAAAAATATTGAAAAAAATCACTGACCTTGCCTTTTCCTTGCGTGCGTTTTTCTCTTTGTTTTGGTAGAATTAGTTCTTGTTTGTGTGGTAACCGTTGTTTTCGTGTAAGAGTTATTTCGTGTAAGAGTTTTTTGTGTAATAGTTTTTCGTGTAAGAGTTTTTTTTAAAGGTCTTACCTATCACTCTTGAGGAGTGAACTGGTCGAACAGCACCAAATAGTTTTTATTATATATACCCCAGGTTCGGTTTTGCATCGCTGATGCAAACTGGCTCACGGGCACCAAATAGGTTTTGTTTTATAGCGCGAGGACCCCAGGTTGTGAACAGTCGTAGTTAGTAAGTTCCCCGCTGCAACAAAACTAAGCAGCCATCTTTTATTGATCGTCAATTTTGTTTAGTTTTCTGATTGTTATATTTATGTTATGTTATTTCCACCGTCAGCTGTCAATGTTAACGGCTGAAAGAAAATTAACATGCGCACAAAGATCAGACGTAACTCAGCATACCAATCAAGACGTAAGACACGCTGGCTTTTTATATAAAAATATATTTTGTGTTAGAATTATTTTTCTCGTTCTGTACATAGAGATTTTTAACAGTTCACAATTTAATGGTGCGGCTTACTGTTCTGTTTCAGTGATGGAGAGGGGGGAATCGTTATGCTCTCAACAACGCACATCTCATGTATCGGCGTCTCTCTCTCCCTCCTTTTTTTATTCTTCTGCTGGACTCCAAAAATCACCTCTTTATATTAGCATGTGTTTTTGCTCGGTGATTTTCCACGCCACTGGTCGATCACTCTGTTATCGATAATGGATCATGCATTTCCTGGTCACGTTTCTCAGTTTTCGTTGTACACATGCATTTCTGCATCTGACCCAGAGACATCGTAACCCACTTCTCTTCAGCTGACCGACTATTGACTTTGTTTACACACGTGAGTCCACAACCTCCTGCTAGCTTCATATGACATTCCAAACCTCCATCTCCCCCACAAACTTTCATTTTTTGTAAAAAAAATCGTCGTCCGATTACTGTTTACAACATAATTATTTTTTCGCTTCGACTGGTAGACAATCGATTATTCGATGCCCACCTTTCAAATATTTTCGTCTTTTTCTTTTAAAGAAGTTTATTTTCACAGTTATGTATCGGATGGTCCCGGTCATCCATTACATAACAGTTGCTTTGGTTACATTAGGGTTTTTGTTTCTATTTTGGTGTTTATTCAGAGGAAGTATATTGTTGCAATGTACATTCCAGCTGCATATGTGACGTTATTTAGCTGCCTAAGTTCTATTTCTTCTAGAACAAGCCTTATAAGAGCAATATTGACTTTGATGATCAATGACTTAAAGAATATTGAGGCTTGTATTTTAGGTAACCTAGGCCTATCTTCCATGCTCAAGTTGGTATCTTTTTCTATTGTGTTACACAGTTCTTCTTCTATTTCCAATTGATCATCATCTGGTTCTGGAAGCAAAACACAAGATAGAGTTTTTCTTGATGAGGGAGTTATTTCACATATTGATGGGGATGGAGATGTGTAATCTGCTTTATAGTGAAAGTGATGTTGTGGAGAGGATATTTGGGTTCCTGATATGGAGTTATGCACTTCTGCTGGATTTTACATTGTAAGGGTTATCTGTTGAGTAGTTTCCGATAAATGTTGCACTGTGTTCAGTAGAACTGTTACTTCCTCTCTCTTCTGTTTATGTTCTTCCTCATGGAACACTCGTTCTTTTGAGAGGTTAAATTACAATGTGGATTATTATTCTTCCATGGACAGACATAGAAGAAAATTTCCCTCCAGAATTCTGTCCTTTACTTTTGTTTTGCATATTTTCTTTTCACATATTCCATAGCCCAAATTAAAGTCCACTTTTCGTCCTTACTCCATCTGGACTTTAGTCTTTTCTCAGTCTCCCCTTCCTGAATAGGGAGGTAATCATTTTCAGCATCTTTTAGGGCTTTATACTTGATGCTATTTTCGTCTTCTGTTATGTGTCTCTTGATTTGTGATAAAAGGGATCGCAGCTTAGCAACTGTTGTCTGCTTTTTTTTCTTCAGGGAGGTCAGAGTTCTTGATTTTCTCTTTTAGGATCTCATTCGAAGTTCTGCTCTCTCATTCGAAGTTCTGCTCTCTCATTCGAAGTTTCCCTAGCATGAGTTCTCATATGCTTCATTAAATTATATTTATGAGCAAAAAAAAATCCGCACACTTCACAAGAATATGGCTTTTCTCCAGTGTGGGTTCTCATATGTGTCACTAATGTTGATTTTTCAGAACAAGAATATCTACACATTTCACAAGAATGTGGCTTTTCGCCAGTGTGAGTTCTCATATGTCTCACTAACTTTGATTTTACAGTAAAAGAATATCCACACACTTCACAAGAATGTGGCTTTTCCCCAGTGTGAGTTCTCATATGTGTCACTAGTGTTGATTTTACAGAAAAAGAATATCCACACACGTCACAAGAATGTGGCTTTTCCCCAGTGTGAGTTCTCATATGTTTCACTAAGCTTGATTTATCAGTAAAAGAATATCCACAAACTTCACAAGAATGTGGCTTTTCGCCAGTGTGAGTTCTCATATGTCTCACTAAATTTGATCTTTTAGAAAAATAATACCCACAAACTTCACAAGAATGTGGCTTTTCCCCAGTGTGAGTTCTCATATGCATCACTAATTTGGATTTTTGAGAACAAGAATATCCACAAACTTCGCAAGAATGTGGCTTTTCGCCAGTGTGAGTTCTTATATGTCTCACTAAATTTGACTTTTCAGTAAAAGAATATCCACATACTTCACAAGAATGTGGCTTTTCCCCAGTGTGAGTTCTAATATGCATCACTAATTTGGATTTTTGAGAACAAGAATATCCACACACTTCGCAAGAATGTGGCTTTTCCCTAATGTGTATGTTCATATTTAAATTAAATTGCAACTGGAGCAAGATTATCACTCCCAAGTTATAAATATGTCTTGCTATCCTGACTTTTTCAATTTTAATCTGGTGTTGTTGATTCAAGTAAGATTTTATGCTAAAGAAATTTCAATTTGTATCACTTAGTTTATTTTATAAGTCATATTTCGTAGTATAAAGGTTAAAATATTTTCTTTTGTAAATTAGCCGAATTTTCTGAAATGTTAAATTCGATATCTCATAGTTTATAAAAACATTAAACAAAAATTTCACAAATTTAAATATGTGTGATGTTCTTATCACTATTTGCTAAACAATCCAGATAACTCTTCATACATATATGTCTAATAATGTTGTGTGCTGCCGTTTTTGTTGTCTGCCACGTAAGGAAATAATTGTGTATAGAATAATGTTTAAGGAGAAGGATGGTGCCTTAATATTCATTAAAAACATTCAAGCAGGAACATCTGCAAATAAAAAATAAATGAAATTTAATATTTTAATATCATTGTTTATTTTAATCATGCCAACAAAACAAGAAACATAACTTTATAAAACATTTAAAAATCACAGAAATAAACACGTAATTCACATTCATATTGTTTAAATGTTTAATATTATTCATAGTATTTTGTAATAGATAAAGGAATTATGCAATTAATAAAGTAAAATAAACAATAATATAGTAATAATTTGTAGGAACAATAAACATACAATAATATAATAATAGTTGCTACTGATAATAATAAAAATATATCGCTAACAATAGGAATATAATAAGTTTATAATACAGGAAAGTGAATTTAAATACTCAGTAAATTAAAGTTAATAATACAAATCAATATATAATCTACTTACTTAGCAATGGATACTAACATGGTCTTTTAAAATAGCTTTCGTTTTAAGTCATATGCGTTGAAATATAACCACTTATTTATAATGTGTTTGATATTAATAGCGATTTTTATGCAACAGAATTAGGTTCCTAACATTACATATTTGTTAATATTCATAATAATTTAATTTTTTTATGCAACAGAATTAGGTTCTTACTTTTTGTACTTTTATTTTTAGAAATCAACAGTTTTTTAATGCATTATTATCATTCCCAAATGATATAAACAGTTTTAATAATCGATTATCGCAATTTCATTTTTTAAATTAACGTCTAATAATACATATTTGTATACCAAAAAGCTCTCGAAAGCTGTTAATTGTTACCTGACCAATATTACAGAATTGATATTCTTCATACCTATTTTAATTTTGATTAAAATATTTTTTATTTTGGAAATTAAACAAATTGTTACTTGCATTCAGCACATTATTTGATACACCGAATAATATAGTAATAATTTGTAGAAACAATAAACATACAACTACCATAGTTGCTACTGACAATAATAAATATATATTGCGTCCAATAGAAATATAATAAGTTTATATTACAGGAAAAGTGAATTTAAATACTCAGTAAATTAAAGTTAATAATACAAATCAATATATAATCTAGTTACTTAGCAATGGATAATAATATGGTCTTTTGAAATAGCTTTCGTTTTAAGTCATGTGTGTGGAAAAATATAGCCGCTTATTTATAATGTGTTTGATATTAAACTGGATATTTTCCTTACATTACATATTTATTAATATATATTTGTTAATACGCATGATAATTTACTGCAACAGAATTAGTTCCTTATTTATTTACTTTTATTTTTAGAAATCAACAGTCTTATAATATATATGTTTGTATATGAAAAAAGCCATCGAAAGGTGTGAATTAACATTAGAGAATTGATATTCTTAGTAGTTATTTTAATTTTGATAAAAATAATTTTTTATAGTATACATTCAACTAATTGTTTCTTCCAACTTTTTTAGCGTATTTTTATTATTCAC
>NC_136527.1:188904046-189029046 GCF_053919585.1 Euprymna scolopes
CCTAAAAATATATAAAAAATATAGTTTTTGTTTGCACTAACTTTTAGAAAAGGAAGAGTTATCGATCCCTGACAAGCGACATCTGTCGCGATTCTTGAAACTAAAATACAAACATTCGCCACATGTAAGTGTTATATCTAAAAAATACTGTCATGTATAAGTGCCGATTCTTGCTGTTAAAAACTGTATATGTTCATGAAACAGTTGATTTTAAATCCTTCTATCTTTTCATCCTCATCACCAGATGAAATGTAAAATACGCTCGTGAGTGTGAGTATGCGAGAAAATAGAATAGAACACAAATCGATAATTAATTAAATCACTTTTTTTTGCCTTTTTATATATCGTTTAAAGGGTAGGTAACTATTTTGGAAATAATGTCCCTTTGATGGAAACATTACGATATAATGCAACTCATGAAAGTCAGCTGAATTATAATTAATGTCAACAACAAAATTATGCCTTTAAATTGCCGTAATAATAATAATGTGAAAAAAAAGTCAAAATACTAAAACACTTCTATTTTTTCATACGTAAACCAGAAACAGGTACTACACTTTCATTATTACTGTCTTTTTTTTTAGTTTGGGATTCTGCGTAGAATTTTAGCTATTTAACTTTTAATATGAAAACATGGCTGGCATGAGTGTAACTGCAGTTTCTTTGCTGATTGTATGTCTTACAGGCAAACTAATTAGCAAATTAAGTTTGAAATAATAAGGGAAGTTTAAAATAAGTTTAAAGTTTCATAATGTAATCATGTAGTTATAATTTGCTTTTCTTTTTAAATCCAAATTTATTTTTTTCGTTTGACTTTACATTTTGTGTAATTTTTTCCTTTTTTTTTTTTTTTTTTGAGTCGTTTAATTCTTCTTTTATTTGATTTGTTTATGTAAAATATTTTTATGTGAGGATTATTTGGATTATTCGGATTACTGTTCTCATCTTGGATGTAAACAGTAGTTCAACTAATCCAAATAATAATAGAATGTTCAGTCGTAAAAAATAAACCTTAGTTTAATATCTTCATGTATCTTATTTATTTTAATAAATTAGACATAAAAATAAGAAGAGAACTTTAATTTATTAAAGAATCCAACTAATGAACGAACATTTTTACACAAGGAACGAAATAATAATTTCACCGGATTACGATGATCTTGAATTGATTGTTCTTTAGCAGTTGATTTTTTATTTAAATAATTTAATTTTTAAATCGTGTTTTCATCTTTTAATTTTGATTATTTTATATTTTCATATATGTTATTTCTTAATGAATTGACCACACAAAACAAAAGTTATATCAATTTACTAAAGAAATCATAACAAACAAAACAAATTTTCTGTTTTAAACACAAAAGAAATACGAATTAATCCCGATGTTTTTCGTATTGAAATCTTTGAAATATACGTAAGTTTGTATCTTTTTCTTTTTTTACGCTAAAAAATTTAATCTATAACTTTTGATATAATCTTTACAATTGAAATAAGTTTATTTATTGTTTTTCAATCCAATAAAATATAATGAGTTTGCCATGCTTTATAATAGACGTGATATTTAGATTATTGTTAAACTAGGCACCGCTAAAACTGGGGGGGGGGGGCAGGTAAGTAAATCAGGTAATTATCCAATCAATACGAAATTGTCAGCGATTATTAAGAGAAGAATGAACTTTATAACAGTGTACTTATTTTTCATAAACGATATTTATATATATTGTTTTTTGCTTAAACCCCCCCCCCCTTGTTTTGAAGTGTGAACAAATATGCTTAAAATAATCATCTGAAACTAAACAAAACATATTCCGTTGTTGTAAGGGACAGGATTATAGATTAAAAAAAAAAACAAAACACTTGTTTACATACCTTATTTTGACGTCTGAATATCAGAACTTTGATTGTGTTTAATTATTCCGCTTTTGACTTTTGGAGTGTAAAATTTGGTGAATATGTTAAGTAAAATAATTAATTTAAGCTAAGCAAAAAAAAATAAAAAAATTTTTTTTAATATTTATACGAAAAAAGCAATTTTAAAATCTTTGATAAATAAATTAATAATTTTTTTTTAGCGAGCCGAATAATGTATGGCCATTATTAAACAGGGAATTCTTTGAAGAATCGATACAAAAAAAAATCGATAAATATTGTGCCCTTTGTGTTAATAAAAAAATATCATCAGTTTTTCGATCCCTTTTGATAACGTTTGCCGCCTTTCGACTACGGTGGACCATACGCGCTGAAATAATTTTGTTGGATCTTCATAACTGCCAAAACCGGTGCAAGCGTGAATCAGTACAATTTATGTTGGTCAACACTCACATAGAAACGAGACATTTCTCTTTTCATTGCATATCATTTCAATTTTAATTTTTATTCTGCTTTACCCCGCCCCAATTTTGGGAGCCTACATACACATTAAAAACCAAACTCATCAAAATGGTCACCCATCTGGTACTGGCCAGCCTCAGGGTTGCTTATGTAGTTTAGTTTTTATTCTGTTTTAAATCACCCATCCCCCATATTGGGGAGCCTGAGTCCCCCACACGCGTACACATTAAAAAGCAAACTCATCAAAATGGTCACCCATCTGGTACTGGCTAGCCTGAGGGTTGCTTATGTAGTTTAGTTTAATTTTTATTCTGCTTTGAATTCCACTCCCCATTTGGGGGAGCCTGACCCCCCACACACATACACATTAAAAACCAAACTCATCAAAATGGTCACACATCTGGTACTGGCCAGCCTCGGGGTTGCTTATGTAGTCAAAAAACCCTACAGTTCTTCCTCGTTCAATGAAGGAGAAATCTTTCTAGACTGGATCAATTTTAATTTTTATTCTGCTTTACCCCCCCCCATTTTTGGGAGCCTAACCCTCACACATACACATTAAAAACCAAACTCATACAAATGGTCACCCATCTGGTACTGGCCAGCCTCAGCGTTAATAATACATTGAAATTTTCGTCACTGAAAAATAAGGGTTTTTTGGCTTGTTTGGTCTTCCATAGTTTGCTTTTTATTAAACACAAACGTAAATATTCTCGATCTGGACTCTATATGGACGCGAAGTAACTGGTTGCGTATATGAATAAGTGGAATTATTTGAAATCCAGGTACTTATATTATAATATTTTTGCATATATTCATAGTAAATAACCCTAAATTTTAGTTAGACTAGAAATAAACAACTTAATTCTTTCAAAAACCTTTTTTTTTAAAAACATTTATATACGCCTTTTGTGCAAGATAAAAAATGTCAATTGTTAACTTTTGGGGAAAATTTAACATTTAAAATTTAATTAAAAATAGTAGAAAAAGTTTTACATTATTCAGCTTTCTATATGATAAAATTCAGGATTTTATCTTTCTGGAAAAAAAAAGTTACTCAGAAATCATGGTTTTTAATAAATGTAATTTCGTTTCAAAAAACAACAACTTCATTTTTCGGCCATTTTTGGCGGTGCCTATGTTAAACATATTTTTTAAAGCTTGTGTGATTTCTGAGGAAATAATAATTTAATTCGAAATTGATTGAATTATTAACAACCGGTCACAAAAATAATTTTTTGTATTTCATTTTTAAATTTTTTTATTGGTCATCACCAATTAGCAATTATTTCATGTAGAAAAAATATTCGTAAGTCTTTTCAATCTAACACAGTCTAGTTTATCCCCTTAAAATTTTTGTTAAAAAATTACTTTATTTTGACTATTACGTTGCAACAGCCTTAAAAATATCCGCTAACGGAATGAAAAAAATAATATGTATTTCAGGGGAGGAGGTGGCTGGTTACTTTTAATGCATCTAAAACCAAGCTCCTATCTTTACATCATCAACGCTCTGATCTCGTCTAGGGGAAGCTCCATGTTTTGATAAGCTTCTGGGCTTGACTTTTACTCCTGACCGGAAATGGAACACATACATCAAGTCAGTTGCCAAGGTCGCTGGAAATATGCTAGGATCCTTCTACCGCTCCAGAAGATATCTCTCCCCTGATGCAATTCTCTATCTGTATAAAAGCCAAATACGTCCAAGGATGGAGTACTGCTGCCACATTTGGGCAGGAGCTGCTAAAAACAGCCTATCCTGCCTTGACAGAGTACAAATAGGCTTCGTGGCCTAGTGGGTGATGCCCTTTTCTCTTCCCTGCAACCTCTCTCACAGGAGAGACGTTGCGAGCCTGTCTTTGTTTCATCGTTACTACCTTTCCAAGGGGCTCGTCTGAACTCCAATCTCTGATCCCCCATCGCGAATCTTTCACGATAAACACCCGCTTAGCTGAAATCACTATCAAAACTTTTCCCCACTCATTATATGTGCCAAAATCAAAACGTAGATTCCAGCTTCTTTCTTAGAAATGCATGCCTTTGGAACTCGGTTCAGGTTGCCTGTTTCCCACCTGACTACAACCTGGATGTCTTCAATTCCAGTGTAAACAAATTCCTGATGAACCGCCCCCTTAAGGAAGACACTTTATCAAATCTCAAACATTAACGTACTGTACACACAATAACCCTTATCCCCGATTGGCTTCCGGGCCTTGATATGTGGTCACTACCTTGTAAAAAAAAGGATTTTACATTTTAAACCTTAAAATAAGTTTATTTCTGCCATGCTTTATTATAGACGCAAATTAAAAAAAAACAAGCATGATTAAAAAAAAATATCACAAAATTATATCATTTAATGTGATATTAAATTTTTGTTAAAAATGGGATTATTTTTTTTTTAAAAGTTGTGTGATTTTGAGAAAATTATAATTTAATTCAAAATTGATCGAATTAATACCAACTGATCACAAAAACATTTTATTTTATATTTCATTGTTTTAAGATTTAAAAAATCATTCTACACTTCCCTATTACATCGTTAGAGAATTCTGTTTTAATTTTATTCATATTGTTAAACATTAAATTTTGGATAAATATTTAATTTTAATAATATGAGTCTCTTTCTTTTAAAAAGTTTTGCATAATATATTTTAGATTTGACAATTTCTTTTGTAAAGTTTACATAAAGTCAACACATATTTATTAACCATCACCGTTTAGCAGTAACTTATTGTAGAAAAAATATTACATAAAATATTTTAGATTTTACAATGGGGATCAATTTCTTTTGTAAAGTTTACATAAAATCAATACATATTTATTGACCATCACCAATTAGCAGTAACTTAATGTAGAAAAAAATATTACATAGAATATTAAGATTTTACAATGGGGTCAATTTCTTTTGTAAAGTTGAAATAAAAGCAACACATATTTATTGACCATCACCAATTAGCAGTTACTTAATGTAGAAAAAATATTACAGAAAATATTTTAGATTTTACAATGGGGATCAATTTCTTTTGTAAAGTTTACATAAAATCAACACATATTTATTGACCATCACCAATTAGCAGTAACTTAATATAGAAAAAATATTACATAAAATATTTTAGATTTTACAATGGGGATCAATTTCTTTTGTAAAGTTTACATAAAATCAACACATATATTGACCATCACCAATTAGCAGTAGCTTGATGTAGAAAAGATATTACATAAAATATTTTAGATTTTACAATGGGGATCAATTTGGTTCGTAAAGGTTACATAAAATCAACACATATTTATTGAAAATGATTTGGAAATTTAAATTTCGTTTTATTATTTTTTTAATTGCTCATGTGCTAATAAAATTGAAATAATCAATTAAATAATTAAAAATGATATGGAAATTTAAATTTCGTTTTATTAAATTTTTAATTGCTCATGTGCTAATAAAATTGAAATAATCAATTAAATAATTAAAAAAGATATGGAAATTTAAATTTCGTTTTATTAATTTTTTAATTGCACATTTGCTAACAAAATTGAAATAATTAATAAAATAATTAAAAATAATACGGACAATTAAATTTCGTTTTATTTTTTTTTAATTGCACATTTGCTAACAAAATTGAAATAATCAATTAAATAATTAAAAATGATATGGAAATTTAAATTTTATTTTATTATTTCTTTAATTGCTCATGTGCTAACAAAATTGAAATAATCAATTAAATAATTAAAAATGATATGGAAATTTAAATTTCGTTTTATTATTTTTTAATTGCTAATGTGCTAACAAAATTGAAATAATCAATTAAATAATTAAAAAGGATATGGAAAATTAACTGTTTACTAAAATATTCTGTAAAATAACAAAGCGGAAAATAAATGACAATATTTGTCCTCAATGTTTAATGAATATTGAGTGTGTGGCTGAAACTGTCCTGCAATATCGGTGCAACATCTGGCAGCAGCTCTTTACAAAAAACTGGTATCTACCCTGAACAACTTGTGTTCTACTTCGAATCGAATAATTTCATACTTTTAAAGTTTTAAAAAGCACACACAAAATAGTGGAATCTCAAAATTATTAGGTAACTTTGTCTTAGGTGAATTATTATGTGAGTTTGTTTTATCCAATGCACACTACATAGAATTTTATTATTACCATCCATTGCTTTCAACTTTGACACGATAGCTCCAACTGTACTCACCAGCAAATTTAGTTCTGAAGCTATTTTCCTGCACCCCTTTCCATCTTTATGCCTGTCTATAATTTCAATCCAATAATATTGACACAATAAACAGATAATTATTTAGATTAAATTAACATATTGTGTTCAGTCCAATAATATTACAACAATAAATAAACAGATAATTTTTTAGATTAAATAATTCTAGATATTGTGTTCAATCCAATTATATTGACAACAGTAAACAAACATATAACTTAGATAAAATGTATTTAATCTATTAATATTGAACACAAAAACAATTATATTTACAACAATAAGCTAATAATTTTTTTTAAGATTGAATAAACGCATTGTGTTCAATCCAATAATATTGAAGACAATAAACAGATAACTTTTTTAGAATAAATTAATCTAGATATTGTGTTCAATCCAATAATATCAACAACAATAAAAGAACATGTAACTTTTTTAGATTATGCCCCAATAAACAAACAATACAAATATGTGATTGCAGATACTAAAATATTGAATTTTATTTTTACAGATGTTCCTGATTGGACGCTATTATTCAATTTTAATGGAGTATCATTTTCTGTAAACATAATCTTTTAAACAATTAATACTTCATTTGGATAATACAGCGACATCTACAACAAGATTTATTATACTGGACAATAATATTTGATGAATTTTGTGAAACATTGGTGAAAACATAAAACATCTTAAAGGTAAAATATTTTTGTTGAATAGAACAAAAGGTAATAAGAAATCAAATTGCAGAAAAATATGTGATTTTAAGAAAACAATATATTTTTACAGAACCTTAAAATATAAAACTAAGAAAAGTTTTGTCGAATGAAAAATATGTGATTTTAAGAAGACAATATTTTTTACAGCCCCTGAAAATATAAAACTTAGAAAAGTTTTGTCGAATGAAAAATATGTGATTTTAAGAGGACAATATTTTTTACAGCACCAGAAAATATAAAACTAAGAACAATTTTGTAGAAAGAAAAATATGTGATTTTAAGAAGACAATATTTTTACAGCACCCGAAAATATAAAAGTAAGAAAAATTTTATAGAAAGAAAAATATGTGTTTTTAAGAAAATAGTATTTTTTACAGCACCCGAACCTATATCAGTAAGACAAATTTTCTACAACAACAGAAACAATAGCATTACGAAAAATTTTGTATCTGATAAGTTAATTATCTTCAAGTTTAACAAATTAATAATTGCACTTAAGGTATCTGATAAGCTTATTATCTTCAAGTTTAACAAATTAATAATTGCACTTAAGGTATCTGATAAGCTTATTATCTTCAAGTTTAACAAATTAATAATTGCACTTAAGGTATCTGATAAGCTTATTATCTTCAAGTTTAACAAATTTATAATTGCACTTAAGGTATCTGATAAGCTTATTATCTTCAAGTTTAACAAATTAATAATTGCACTTAAGGTATCTGATAAGCTTATTATCTTCAAGTTTAACAAATTAATAATTATCTGATAAGCTTATTATCTTCAAGTTTAACAAATTAATAATTATCTGATAAGCTTATTATCTTCAAGTTTAACAAATTAATAATTATCTGATAAGCTTATTATCTTCAAGTTAAACAAATTTATAATTATCTGATAAGCTTATTATCTTCAAGTTTAACAAATTTATAATTATCTGATAAGCTTATTATCTTCAAGTTTAACAAATTTATAATTATCTGATAAGCTTATTATCTTCAAGTTTAACAAATTTATAATTATCTGATAAGCTTATTATCTTCAAGTTTAACAAATTAATAATTATCTGATAAGCTTATTATCTTCAAGTTTAACAAATTAATAATTATCTGATAAGCTTATTATCTTCAAGTTTAACAAATTTATAATTA
Organism: Euprymna scolopes; assembly: GCF_053919585.1. Lineage (NCBI taxonomy): Eukaryota > Metazoa > Mollusca > Cephalopoda > Sepiida > Sepiolidae > Euprymna > Euprymna scolopes. Next base: position 188,912,459 of record NC_136527.1, read on the forward strand.
TCTGATAAGCTTATTATCTTCAAGTTTAACAAATTTATAATTATCTGATAAGCTTATTATCTTCAAGTTTAACAAATTAATAATTATCTGATAAGCTTATTATCTTCAAGTTTAACAAATTAATAATTATCTGATAAGCTTATTATCTTCAAGTTTAACAAATTTATAATTATCTGATAAGCTTATTATCTTCAAGTTTAACAAATTAATAATTATCTGATAAGCTTATTATCTTCAAGTTTAACAAATTAATAATTATCTGATAAGCTTATTATCTTCAAGTTTAACAAATTAATAATTATCTGATAAGCTTATTATCTTCAAGTTTTACAAATTTATAATTATCTGATAAGCTTATTATCTTCAAGTTTAACAAATTTATAATTATCTGATAAGCTTATTATCTTCAAGTTTAACAAATTTATAATTGCACTTAAGGTATCTGATAAGCTTATTATCTTCAAGTTTAACAAATTAATAATTATCTGATAAGCTTATTATCTTCAAGTTTAACAAATTAATAATTATCTGATAAGCTTATTATCTTCAAGTTTAACAAATTAATAATTATCTGATAAGCTTATTATCTTCAAGTTTAACAAATTTATAATTATCTGATAAGCTTATTATATTCAAGTTTAACAAATTTATAATTATCTGATAAGCTTATTATCTTCAAGTTTAACAAATTAATAATTATCTGATAAGCTTATTATCTTCAAGTTTAACAAATTAATAATTATCTGATAAGCTTATTATCTTCAAGTTTAACAAATTTATAATTATCTGATAAGCTTATTATCTTCAAGTTTAACAAATTTATAATTATCTGATAAGCTTATTATCTTCAAGTTTAACAAATTAATAATTATCTGATAAGCTTATTATCTTCAAGTTTAACAAATTAATAATTATCTGATAAGCTTATTATCTTCAAGTTTAACAAATTTATAATTATCTGATAAGCTTATTATCTTCAAGTTTAACACATTTATAATTATCTGATAAGCTTATTATCTTCAAGTTTAACAAATTAATAATTATCTGATAAGCTTATTATCTTCAAGTTTAACAAATTAATAATTATCTGATCAGCTTATTATCTTCAAGTTTAACAAATTAATAATTATCTGATAAGCTTATTATCTTCAAGTTTAACAAATTTATAATTATCTGATAAGCTTATTATCTTCAAGTTTAACAAATTTATAATTATCTGATAAGCTTATTATCTTCAAGTTTAACAAATTTATAATTGCACTTAAGGTATCTGATAAGCTTATTATCTTCAAGTTTAACAAATTAATAATTGCACTTAAGGTATCTGATAAGCTTATTATCTTCAAGTTTAACAAATTAATAATTATCTGATAAGCTTATTATCTTCAAGTTTAACAAATTAATAATTATCTGATAAGCTTATTATCTTCAAGTTTAACAAATTAATAATTATCTGATAAGCTTATTATCTTCAAGTTTAACAAATTTATAATTATCTGACAAGCTTATTATCTTCAAGTTTAACAAATTAATAATTATCTGATAAGCTTATTATCTTCAAGTTTAACAAATTAATAATTATCTGATAAGCTTATTATCTTCAAGTTTAACAAATTTATAATTATCTGATAAGCTTATTATCTTCAAGTTTAACAAATCAATAATTATCTGATAAGCTTATTATCTTCAAGTTTAACAAATTAATAATTATCTGATAAGCTTATTATCTTCAAGTTTAACAAATTAATAATTATCTTATAAGCTTATTATCTTCAAGTTTAACAAATTTATAATTATCTGATAAGCTTATTATCTTCAAGTTTAACAAATTAATAATTATCTGATAAGCTTATTATCTTCAAGTTTAACAAATTAATAATTATCTGATAAGCTTATTATCTTCAAGTTTAACAAATTTATAATTATCTGATAAGCTTATTATCTTCAAGTTTAACAAATTAATAATTATCTGATAAGCTTATTATCTTCAAGTTTAACAAATTTATAATTATCTGATAAGCTTATTATCTTCAAGTTTAACAAATTTATAATTATCTGATAAGCTTATTATCTTCAAGTTTAACAAATTTATAATTGCACTTAAGGTATCTGATAAGCTTATTATCTTCAAGTTTGACAAATTAATAATTGCACTTAAGGTATCTGATAAGCTTATTATCTTACAGTTTAACAAATTAATAATTATCTGATAAGCTTATTCTCTTCAAGTTTAACAAATTAATAATTATCTGATAAGCTTATTATCTTCAAGTTTAACAAATTAATAATTATCTGATAAGCTTATTATCTTCAAGTTTAACAAATTTATAATTATCTGATAAGCTTATTATCTTCAAGTTTAACAAATTAATAATTATCTGATAAGCTTATTATCTTCAAGTTTAACAAATTAATAATTATCTGATAAGCTTATTATCTTCAAGTTTAACTAATTTATAATTATCTGATAAGCTTATTATCTTCAAGTTTAACAAATTAATAATTATCTGATAAGCTTATTATCTTCAAGTTTAACAAATTAATAATTATCTGATAAGCTTATTATCTTCAAGTTTAACAAATTAATAATTATCTGATAAGCTTATTATCTTCAAGTTTAACAAATTTATAATTATCTGATAAGCTTATTATCTTCAAGTTTAACAAATTTATAATTATCTGATAAGCTTATTATCTTCAAGTTTAACAAATTTATAATTGCACTTAAGGTATCTGATAAGCTTATTATCTTCAAGTTTAACAAATTAATAATTGCACTTAAGGTATCTGATAAGCTTATTATCTTCAAGTTTAACAAATTAATAATTATCTGATAAGCTTATTATCTTCAAGTTTAACAAATTAATAATTATCTGATAAGCTTATTATCTTCAAGTTTAACAAATTAATAATTATCTGATAAGCTTATTATCTTCAAGTTTAACAAATTAATAATTATCTGATAAGCTTATTATCTTCAAGTTTAACAAATTAATAATTATCTGATAAGCTTATTATCTTCAAGTTTAACAAATTTATAATTATCTGACAAGCTTATTATCTTCAAGTTTAACAAATTAATAATTATCTGATAAGCTTATTATCTTCAAGTTTAACAAATTAATAATTATCTGATAAGCTTATTATCTTCAAGTTTAACAAATTTATAATTATCTGATAAGCTTATTATCTTCAAGTTTAACAAATCAATAATTATCTGATAAGCTTATTATCTTCAAGTTTAACAAATTAATAATTATCTGATAAGCTTATTATCTTCAAGTTTAACAAATTAATAATTATCTGATAAGCTTATTATCTTCAAGTTTAACAAATTTATAATTATCTGATAAGCTTATTATCTTCAAGTTTAACAAATTTATAATTATCTGATAAGCTTATTATCTTCAAGTTTAATCAAATAAATAATTATCTGATAAGCTTATTATCTTCAAGTTTAACAAATTAATAATTATCTGATAAGCTTATTATCTTCAAGTTTAACAAATTTATAATTATCTGATAAGCTTATTATCTTCAAGTTTAACAAATTAATAATTATCTGATAAGCTTATTATCTTCAAGTTTAACAAATTAATAATTATCTGATAAGCTTATTATCTTCAAGTTTAACAAATTAATAATTATCTGATAAGCTTATTATCTTCAAGTTTAACAAATTTATAATTATCTGATAAGCTTATTATCTTCAAGTTTAACAAATTTATAATTATCTGATAAGCTTATTATCTTCAAGTTTAACAAATTTATAATTGCACTAAAGGTATCTGATAAGCTTATTATCTTCAAGTTTAACAAATTAATAATTGCACTTAAGGTATCTGATAAGCTTATTATCTTCAAGTTTAACAAATTAATAATTATCTGATAAGCTTATTATCTTCAAGTTTAACAAATTAATAATGATCTGATAAACATATTATCTTCAAGTTTAACAAATTTATAATTATCTGATAAGCTTATTATCTTCAAGTTTAACAAATTAATAATTATCTGATAAGCTTATTATCTTCAAGTTTAACAAATTTATAATTATCTGATAAGCTTATTATCTTCAAGTTTAACAAATTAATAATTATCTGATAAGCTTATTATCTTCAAGTTTAACAAATTTATAATTATCTGATAAGCTTATTATCTTCAAGTTTAACAAATTAATAATTATCTGATAAGCTTATTATCTTCAAGTTTAACAAATTAATAATTGCACTTAAGGAAACAACGAGAATACTAAAAAGAGCTCTCGGTTGGTTTCAGTAAAAACAGAACAATATTGGCAGGTGTTTTAGACCCCCATACTCAGCGTTACAATCTTCAAAGGATGAAAACTAAAAAAGGGAAAAGCCACATAATTGTTAAGTGCGTGAATATACTTCTTAAAAATCACAGTAATGCATATTAAACTTCACACTCCTTAAAAGCCATATACTTGTGAAGTGTGTGAATATTCTCGTTCTACAAAATAAATACTTAGTCATGCATATGAGAACTCGCACTGGGGAAAAGTGCCATTTGTGTGTAGTGTGTGGATATTCCCGTTCTGAAAAATCAATTTTAGTGAAACATATAAGAACTGACAGTGAGGAAACACCACATATCTGTGAAATGTGTGAATCTTCTTTTTCAAGTAAATCAGTCTTAGTTTAACATAAGATAAGTCCTTAAAAGTCCTTGTGAAGTGTGTGGATATTCTTGTTCTGAAAAATCAAGCTTATTAATACATATACGAACTCACACTGGGGAAAAGCCATATACTTGTGAAGTGGGTGGGTGTTCTTTTTCTCATATCTTAGTCTAACATAACTCATACTGGTGAAAAGCCACATGTTAAGTGTGTGGATATTCTTGTTTTCAAAAATCAAGCTTAGCCAGAAATAAGATAACTCACACTGGGAAAAAGCCACACAGTTCTTTTTCTAATCAATCAGGCTTAATCATACATATAAGAACTCACACTAGAGTAACAAGCCACATACTGTTATGTATTAATTTTAATATAGATGACAAATTATATATTTGTTGTTGCGTTTTCATTTTAGAGTGTTCATATTAGTGAGATAGAGTCAGGGTACATTTTAATATAGAGCCGGGAACATGTAATACACAATGAGAGGGAGATAGATATAAAGATAGAAGAGATATCGACATTTATACAGTTCTGACAGTTCTGGGAGTGTTTCTATAAACATATTTCTTTAACACAAATGTTTTTGAGATGATGATTATCAGTTCTTTTATCATAAAGAAGGAAGCAGTCATTACTTATAATAGATGACGGGAGAAACATTCTTAAGATGATAGACACATTACTTATATGAATCTTATACACATGAGTTGAACACAAGTTGTTATAAATACCTTTGTTGAATGAACCAACACAAGACAGCTGTTACAAAATATGATGACATCCTAAATTTCTTCGATTGGTCAATGGTTTTGCATCAATGAGTTCAACATCTTACATGAGTTCATTCTTCTAAACCTTTGCTTCCCAAGGTGGATGTCAGCTCTGTCTGTCCGACCAAATCCGACCTCTGACACGGCACTGACTCGACTCTCTCTAACTCTGTCTCACTAAAACTCTAACTATACCGACAACTCATCTCTTAGCCATGACGTCATTGCATGACAAAACGACGTGCTCACGTTGTCTAAAACACACTGTTCACATGTCTACAACAAGAGTTCTCTAACCTATTTCGGCCTAACCAACTTTCAAATATGTTATAACATTTTTCATATTTCGTTTAAAATTCCTTTTAAAATAAGCAGACTTAATCATCAAATTCCTTTTTCAATTACATTAGTAAACAACGAATCTCTTTTAACCAAACATCTGCTTATTTATTTTAAACTCTCGATAAGAATTCTCCTGAATCTTAATTCCAAACATAGCTTCCCAGGTTCGAATTCTCGGACTATCCTGTCTCATTTTTACTTACAATAACAGGCGACATGTTCTCTAACAATACTTGTGAAGTGTGTGGATATTATTGTACTAAAAAATCCGATTTAGTATCACAAATGAGAACTCACACTGGGAAAAAGCCACATACCTGTGAAGTGTGTGGATATTCTTGTTCTGAAAAATCCTTCTTAGTGATCCATATGCGAACTCACACTGGGGAAAAGCCACATGTTTGCAAAGTGTGTGGATCTTTTTTTTCTCAAAAATCACACTTAGTCATGCATATGAAAACTCACACTGGGAAAAAGCCACATATTTGCGAAGTGTGTGGACGTTCTTTTTCTCAAAAATCAAACTTAGTCATGCATATGAGAACTCACACTGGGGAAAAGCCACATACTTGTGAAGTGTGCGGATCTTCTTTTTCTCGAAAATCAACTTTACTGACACATGAGAGAACTCACACTGGTGAAAAGCCACATACTTGTGAAGTGTGTGGATATTCTTGTTCTCAATATTCAAGCTTATTCATCCATATGAGAACCCACACTGGTGAAAAACCACATATTTGCGAAGTGTGTGGATGTTCCTTTGCTACAAAATCAAACTTAGTCATGCGTATGACAACTCACACTGGGGAAAAGCCACATACCTGTGAAGTATGCGGATCTTCTTTTTGTAAAAAGTCAAGCTTAGTCAGGCATAAGATAACTCACACTGGGGAAAAGCCACATGCTTGCGAAGTGTGTGGATGTTCTTTTGCCCATAAATCAGGGTTAGTCAGACATATGAGAACTCACACTGGGGAAAAGCCACATACCTGTGAAGTGTGTGGATGTTCTTTTACTACAAAATCAAGATTAGTCACCCATAAGATAAATCACACTGGTGAAAAAACATATACTTGTGAAGTGTTTAGATCTTCTTTTACTACAAAATCAAGCTTAGTCAGGCATAAGATAACTCACACTGGGGAAAAGCCACATACTTGTGAAGTGTGTGGGTGTTCTTTTGCTTATAAATCAGGGTTAGTCAGATATATGAGAACTCACACTGGGGAAAAACCACATACTTGTGAAATATGTGGATCTTCTTTTACTCAAAAATCAGTCTTAGTTACACATATGAGAACTCACACTGGGGAAAAGCCACATACTTTTGACGTGTGTGGATCTTCTTTTACTACAAAATCAAGCTTAGTAACCCATAAGATAACTCACACTGGGGAAAAGCCACATACTTGTGAAGTGTGTGGATATTCTTTTACTACAAAATCAAGCTTAGTCAGACATAAGATAACTCACACTGGGGAAAAGCCACATACTTGTGAAGTGTGTGGATATTCTTGTTCTAAAAAATCAAATTTAGTGAGACACATGAGAACTCACTCAGCAATAACAACAATTGCTGATTCCACCACACAGAAGTAGAGAATGTTAGCTTCTTGACATCTAATTGTAATGTCATATTGGTAACGACTATTATACAATGTTACATAATGTAATGTGTAAATAACTCCACTGTAAAATCTTGAATATTCCATGTATTAGCAAGTCTTGGGAACATGTACCAGAAACAACAGTTGGTAATAAGTCATACACCATCCATTATGACTACAAAATTCCTACATCTACATACATAGAAAACGGGATATTAAGCCGGACATGTTGATATGGGACAAGAGGGAGAAAGTAACAACTCAAGTTAAAGTAAGCGTCCCTAATGATGCTGGCCTGAACAGAGCTGATAGGAAGAAAACAGCAAAATATTAAGGACTTATGTACGACATGAAAAGAAACTGGAATCAAAAGATCTGTCATTCCACTCATTATAGGAACAACCAGGCTATTGAAAAAGAATTTCAAAAACTATTTGGCGAACATACTCGGTGAACCAAGTGAAAAAGAAATACAAACAAAGAAAAGGAAACAGAAGAGGCCTAAAAACCCAACACTGGACAGTTGCACAAAAGAAGGTATTATTATATTGTTACCATAATTCAAAGTTTGAAAAATGGAGCAGAACGTTGAATGAGATCCTACAAGAGACAATCAAGAATTCTGACCTCCCTGAAGACAATAACAAACAAATTTTGTGAGACACGTGAGAACTCACTCAGCAATAACAAACAATTGCTGAGTCTGCCACACAGAAGTAGAGAATGTTAGCTTCTTGACATCTAATTGTTGGGGAACGACTATTATACAATATTACATAATGTAGTGTGTAAATAACTCAATTGTAAAATCTTGAATATTCCATGTATTAGAAAGTCTTGGGAACATGTGCCAGAAACAACAGTTGGTAATAAGTTATACACCATCCATTATGACTACGAAATTCCAACATCTACATACATAGAAAACGGGATATTAAGCCGAACCTATTGATATGGGACAAGAGGGAGAAAGTAGCAACTCAAGTTAAAGTAAGCGTCCTTAATGATGCTGGCCTGAACAGAGCTGAGAGGAAGAAAATAACAAAATACCAAGGACTTATGTACGACATGAAAAGAAACTGGAATCAAAAGATCTGTCATTCCACTCATTATAGGAGCAACCAGGCTACTGAAAAAGAAATAAAAAACTATCGGTGAATTAAGTAAAAGATAAATACAATTGCACCACAATAGACGGTTGAATCATAAAAATATCTTTCAATTTGAGTCACTAAAATAATTGGAGAATGTTTGGCATCTGGTGGAAGGCTCTGGTCCCAACAAAAACAAAGATAAGATAAAAAGCCACATTCTTGTGAAATGTGTGCCTTTTTCTTCTAAGAATTTGCATTTATTTACATGAGAACTTCAAACAAGACAACATTACATGTAACACATTTGAAATGACTCATGATTGATGCAACAATTCTAAATGAATATTGTCATAATAAAGAGAAAAAGAGAATATAATATTAGTAAATAAATAATCACAAAGACTATAATTGGGTTCAACTGAGTGAAAAGTCACAGACATGGAATAAAAGTATATAACAGTATATATTTGTGTTATAGTGTTTTGTTCAGAAGAAGATGTATTTCTTGTAAGATAAAAACCACCAAGAGAGCGAAGGTCAATGGGATAAGGTATGTTTCCCTTTTGTGTGATGTGCAATGCAAAGATGTCTATTCGTTATGTTAACAGAACTGTCTCGCATACGGTTCTTGTTCCGGTTGTAAACAATGTTTATGTGTGTATCTCCACACACAGGGAAAACCACAGAGACTGTATACTAACAAAAAATGAAAAGAAAACATTATACATACATTAATAGATAATTTTACATGAACACGGTTACATAGACACAATACAACCTGACACGTACATATGCACGTTATGTATATGTATATATGAACTAGTATACTACATCACATGCTTTCTTATCTGTCCCATGGCTTACTAATATGTACAGTCGAACATATCACATTAGAGAGCACCTTTCTTACAGCTCATTGAAATGAGAACAAGACAGATGATTAAGGTCGCTTCAAGCATTATTTCAGATATAATAACTGAAAAATATGCTTAATGTATACACCAGGAGAGCAATGTGACTTTATATTATTATACTATATATATATATATATATATATATATATATATATATATATATATTTAATCAATGCCACATTCTTTGAAGCCTAATCCAGTTCCACTACACAGCCACGTGACTTTATAGAAAGCATATAGCAACAATGCGACACTCTGGCAAACGTAATCGAGTTCACTTACATAAAAGAGATAAACTTACATGAACACGTATGCACGTTATCTATATAAGTATATACACCAGTATATTACAATGCATGCTTTTACCTGTCCTATGGCCTACTAATATGTACAGTCGAACCACCTTTCTTAGATGAAAATTGAAATGAGAACAAGGGAAGTGATTCAGGTCAGATATTTATAACTGAAATAATGATTAATGAATTATGTCTACATATGTTAATGTCAAGATGTTTAAAGTAAAATGTTTTCTTTAATATTAATAGGTGGTGGTTAAATATATTTTTTCCTTTTATTTTCTTATAATAAATAAATAAAACAAATCAATTGTTAATTGTCTTCCCTTACTTTTTGCATGATCAACTTGTTTACAAATATGAAAAAAAATATTTGAACAGACAATAACAGATTATGTTATTAAATATTTTATTAGAATATCTTTTATTGAGAAATATTCAAGTATTTTTTACACAGAAATCACCACTTATCAAGGCCCGGAGGCCACTTGAGGATAATGGCTAATGGGTATACATTAGTCAATGTGATTATAGCGTAGTAAACATAAATGGTAGGAATTTTATAAATTGAACTACTTAGGGGGGACGGCTTATCAAAAACTTGTTTACAGATTGTAGTCAGCTGGAAAGCAGCCAAGCAGAAAAGAGTTCCACGGGCGTGCAGTTCTAAGAAAAAATCTTTGTTCATGGAATGCACATTTAGGTTTAGGCACAGATAAAGAGTGTAGGAAATTATTGATAGTGGGTTTTGCTACACGAGTGTTTTTCGTGAAAGTTTGGTGAGGGACCATAGATTGAAGCTCACATGATCACTTGCCATGAAAATAACGATAAAGCAGTCTTGCAATGTCTATTCTGTAGGAAACAGGTTGCAGGGAAGAGAAAAGGGCATCTCCCACTAAGCTACGAAGTTTATTTTGAACTCTGTCAAGGCAGGATAAGCTGCTTCTAACAGCTCCTGCCTAGATGTGGCAGCAGTACTCCATCATTGAATGTACCTGACTTTTATATAGGTAGAGGATTGGGGGGGTTTCAAATTTTTTCTGCCTGATGACCTTATTTTGCGCATGAGCGGCACGTGTTTGCTCCAGCAATGCAGTTTGGTCTAAGTTGTTAATGCAGCTGTAAGTCGATGGTGAAAGCTCTTTACCATCCCGTTAGCAGAAGGATGATAGGCGGTTGTTGCTATGTGAGAAACTTTAAAGGTTTGAAGGATTGGCAAAGGTCTCGGAAGGTTTGTGATGTAAACTGGGAACATTTGTCAGTGGTAACAGTCTTGGTACACCAAAGTTAGAGATCAAGTTCTCTACAAATGCGTTGGCTATGACGTCTGTTGAAATGTCATACAAAGAAATTGCTACTGGCGAACGTGTAAAAGAGTCTACCATGGTGAGCATGTGGCGATGACGATATCAGAAGGTCGCAGTGGTCCAACAATGTCCAGGTGATCAAGGGAGAAACGTGCGTCAGATACAGAGAAGCTGCCTGGGGTAGAGTTTATATTACGATGAACTTTTGTAGTTTTGCGTGAAATACGTGCCTCACTTCATCGACGTATATTACCAGTCATGCTAGGCCCAAAAGAAAATGAGCTGTGATAAGCTTGACTGTTGCCTGCTTGCTGGGTTGTGTCAAGTCCTGAAAGTGTCGAAATACTTTCTTACAACAAGAAGGAGGTAAGTAGGGTTTTTCATGCAACAGACATCTCGCACCAGATTAGCTTTCTGAAAAAAAATGTTTGATTTTCACATGAAGTCTGTCAATGACGTGTGTCATTCCTGTTCAGTCGCGATATCATCTTAATCCAGATGTTTGTCAAAACTGTTGAGGTCACAGAAGCGGGAAAGGGTGTCAGTTACATTATTCGTTTTTCCTGGTAAATATTGACTGTCAGCAGGATATTGCGTCACAATTCTTTGGGTGTATGTTTTCTAGGGGTGGAAGATGTAAGGTAAGCGATCAGAGGTTTGTTGTCGGAAAAAATTGTGAACTGTCTCCCTTCCAACATAAAACAAAAATACTTTACTGATAAATACATGGTGATTTGTTCTGGACCGAAAATGCTGTATTGGGCTCAGCTTAACATAAAAGAAAGACAGTGGTCCTGTTTGAACATTTATCACCTGGTTGAGTACGGCACCAACAGCTACACTAGAAGCATCTGTAGAAAGAAAGATTTAGCTTTGAGGTCACAGAAGCTGTCGGGTCAGGATAAAGGTAAAATGTCTTTGTGAAATTCACCAGAGCAATTTTGGATGCGTGAAAAGATGTGAGGTTTCGTGAGAGAGTCAGTCTCTAGGTGTATCAGAATTTTTGTAGGAATTTTTGACACCCCTAACACGAAACTGCGAATAAAATACAAAAAAATCTCGTAATGTCTCTGTTAAAAGTGGGTTATTTATTTTCTTTATGGATTATACTTCCAAAATAAACTATTAAAGTTGTTTTAAAAGTAATAGAATTTTTTTTAAACAGTAATGAATTTTCCGAACTCAATATTTTTCAATTTTTAAACTTTAAAAATCTATCAAAATTTTTCTATTGATTCTATTTTTACGATATTTTCAGGGTCAATGTGAAATTTTATGTTCTTTCCAATAAACCGAATATAATATTTTAGACAAACGTTTTTTTTAATTCACGCCCCCCCCCATTTTCAAGTTTCTATTAAAAAGTAAATAATTAATTTACTCACCGAAAAGTAAATAATTAATTTATTCACAAATTTAAGAGAAAAGGTCAATAAATAATATATTCAAATTTAAAACAAAAAACATGTAGTGTTTTTTAGAATTTTACATGTAAAGTTTAAAGTTTAAAACCTTTTTTTTAACCACGTTATTTGTTTTTTCTTTTTTTTCTTTTTTAAATGGAACCTTGGTCATTGCTCCTTTAATTGAAAAATAATTAGGGCTTGAATTACATTTTTCGAGGAGTTATAAGTTTGGAAAGACAGGGGGTCGAATAATTCACGCCTCCCATTTTGAAATGTCTATTAAAAATAAATAATTAATTTATGTACCAAAGTCTTATATATCATAAATTCAAGAGAAAAGGTCAATAAATTATATATTAAAATTTAAAATAAAAAAAGAACTGTTTTTTAGAAATTTACCTGTAAAGTCCGAAGTTTAAAACCTTTTTTTAAAAAACACGTTGTTTTTTTTGTTTTTTTTTTAATGAAACCTTGGTCCTTGCTCCTTTATTAGGGCTTGAATTACATTTTTCGAGGAGTTATAAGCTTGGAAAGATGGGGTGGAATTATTCACTATTATCACGAAATTTCTGACACACCTAGTCAGTCTCTGAGTTTGGACAGGTTATGTGAACAGTTGGCTATGAACTGGCGGTAGTAGTTCACAACTGGAATGTAATAACAAAGTTTACACAATGAAGTGGGTACGGGAAAATCCTGGATTGCTTGCACTTTTGAAGAACTGCCACTGAATTTGCAACATTGATTTTTAATCAAAAGGATTGTAAAGATTGGGAGACTCGGTGTTCTACTTGTGTGGAGCTTGCGATCAGGATGTCGGCGATGCATGTATAGACCAAGAGTAGTTCATGAAGGACTTAATATGTGAATCTTTGGAATGCCTGGGCGGCAGAGCGAATTTAGCAGGTGTAAACAGTTCGCTATGATTTTATTGTTAATTTACTAATGTCAAAATTTAATGAAGTTCATATGTTAATTTTATTCAGAGTTTATGAAAAAATAAAGGAAAAAATGTAAATATTAATAAATTGATGAACACTTGTCTTTAACAAGGTTGTCTCCCGCAGATTAAGCAATATCTAAAAATATAAACAGATTTCATGATAAAATGTATATTTAATCTTTTATTATGTGGATAACAAATATGTATTAGTTGAAAAGGCAAAAACACTATATATAGTATAGTTCATATACAAAAGTTCTGATACACTTGCAAGGATTCTGCATAATTTCAAAAAATTTTTCGTTGGGAAAATTATCCCTACCACAACAAGTGTATTTCTTCCGTCATAGTTTACTTTGTTTTCAAGTCCTTCTGTACCATTTGATTCTCGAGATTAATTTATATCTATAGGTTCTTTAAAGGATAACTTACCTTTTGTTCATATTAAGTACAGATTGAAATTACTCTTAAGTACACATCTGTATTACATTGTATATTGGTAAATGATATTATGTTAAGGCAGCATATTTCCGGTTTTTATGTAGCATGGTGGTCAGTAATGCAACATCCATTAGACGACAGTTTTTGTCAGGTAATTGATTACATTTATTTTAAGTGATATTTCGATGTGAGAATTTGAATAAGGCGCTTATTTTCATAGAAGTCACTATTTCTTAAGGCCTGGAGGCCACTCGGGGATAAGGGTTATTGTGTGTACAGTACTCAATGGAAAAATATCGTAGTAATCGCTAGTAATGGAAATCTAATAAAGTGCCTTACTTAAGGGGGCGGTTTATCAGGAATTTGTTTATGTTGGACTTTAAGACATCCAAGTTGTAGTAAGGTGGAAAACAGGCAAACGGAAGAGAGTTCTACGGGCGTGCACTTCTAAGAAAGAAGCTTTGTTCATAGAATCTACGTTTGGATTTAGGAACAGATAAATAGTGGGGAAAATTACTGACAGTAGTTTCAGCTAGACGGGTGTTTTTCATGAGAGATTGGCGAGGGGGACCTTAGATTGGAGCTCATACGAGCACTTGCCATGGAAATAAGGATAAAACAACGACAGGCTCGCAATGTCCCTTCTGTGAGATATAGGTTGCAGGGAAGAGAAAAGGGCATCCCCCACTAGGCTACGAAGTCTATTTTGTACTCTGTCAAGGAAGAATAGACTATTTTTCGCAGCTTCTGCTCAGATATGGCAGCAGTACTCCATCCTTGAACGTATTTGGCTTTTATATAGATAGAAAATTGCATCAGGAGTGAGATATCTACTGGAGCGGTAAAAGTATCTCATCATTTTCCAGCGACCCTGGCAACAGATTTAATGTACGTGTTCCATTTCAGATCAGGAGTAAAGGTCAAACCCAGGCGCTTATCAAAACATGGAGCCTTCCCAAGACGAGGGCATCCATTTCAATTGATGCCAGATGAGATCAGAGCGTTGATGATGTAAAGATAGAAGCTTGGTTTTAGATGCATTAAAAGTGACCAGCCACCTCTTCCTTACGTTTTATATATTTATATATTTTAAGTAATATTTCTTATGAGGGTATTTGTAATAAGGCGCTTTATATATTTTTAGTGATATTTCAGGTGTGAAAATTTGATTAAGGCGCGTTATATATTTTAAGTGATATTTCCAATGTGAGAATTTGATTAAACGCTTCATATATTTTCACTAAAACTTATTTCTAAACATCCAAGACTGATATAATCTTCTTGAACCTTGTTTCATAATCCGCCAGATAGCATCCTAGGTCTTCAAAAGATGGCAGTTATTTTAAGTGAGATTTCTTTTATTATGGCGGTTGATTAATTCTCCCCGAACCTTATCTCTCATCATTCGAGACTGATGTACTTTTTGGACCATTATGGTTCATCATTTGACTCGTTATATACTCTTTAACTACGAAGTATTTACAGCCAGCATTCTCTCTTAGGTATTCAAAGGAACAGGTGGTTCTCTTGGTTTTGTTGGAAGTTTTAGCTCAGGTTGTTTACATCTTCTCACTTATTGACCAGCAGATTCATTGTTACACAATATGTTGTATTTAAAACCTTGAAAATCTTAGATTATTACATAGTTGGCAGTTTTAGTGCAGTTGTTAATACTTTCTCATGTATTGATTAGCATATGGAACCAATATATTTTCTGTAGCAAATTCATTATGTTTATATTACTTTCACACTATGTTAATATTGTTAATTTCCAGTAAAGTGTTGTAAAAGTTAAAAATTGACAAAGCCATATTTTGGGGAAACATGCATAATCTTTTACTAAGTCTGGTAAATTCAAACAAAGAAAAAAGTCTATAATATTGAGACATAATGCCACAACAAGTCCACATAAATCTGCTGTGCCTCTACAATATATAAGTTTTCACTTTCCTAGTTGCATACTTCATCTATGAACCATTCTTGTCTACATCGTCTATTATAAAATAACCAACAGTATGAAGCAGGAAGTGTTTTGGCATCAAGAATCGGTTGCTGATTAAAAAGAAAATCACTGTGCGTTGTAAGAAGCTGCGGAGAAATCTAAGCATTGCTTGGATTGATTACCAAAAGACATACTATACTGTACTATACACGTATCTACTACGATGCTTTGAATTACCATCAAGTAATAAACACTAATTGAACAAATAATATTTTACATAATGATAAATCTGCTAATTAATTCTCAGTTAAGAAATGTTCATTTGGAAATATTCGTGTTTTACTAGA
This sequence comes from Euprymna scolopes, assembly GCF_053919585.1. Lineage (NCBI taxonomy): Eukaryota > Metazoa > Mollusca > Cephalopoda > Sepiida > Sepiolidae > Euprymna > Euprymna scolopes. The sequence continues at coordinate 188,928,519 of NC_136527.1, forward strand.
GAATGTTCAATAAGCCTAGGCGATGGCAAGAGATAGTGTTATGTAGCAGTGTGTACATATATCAGTGTGTGTATGTATATATCGTGTGTACATGTATCAGTGTGTGTGTGTATACCGTGTGTACATATATCAGTGTGTGTATGTATATATCGTGTGTACATGTATTAGTGTGTGTGTGTATACTGTGTGTACATATATCAGTGTGTGTATACCGTGTTAACATATATCAGTGTGTGTGTATATACCGAGTGTACATATATCAGTGTGTGCATATACCGTGTGTACATATATCAGTGTGTGTATATACCGTGTGTACATATATCAGTGTGTGTGTATATATATATATACTGTGTGTACATATATCAGTGTGTGTGTGTGTATCGTGTGTGCATATATCAGTGTGTGTTTGTATATACCGTATGTACATATATCAGTGTGTGTGCATATCTATGTACATCAGTGTGTGTGTGTGTTTGTGTGTGTATATACTGTGTGTACATATATCAGCGTGTGTGTATATACCGTGTGTACATATATCAGTGCGTGTGCATATACCGTGTGTATATCTCAGAGTGTATATCGGGATGAGAGATAACGGGGGAAACATTTTTAACGGGAATGACATTTATATTCTGGGAGAAACATTTATAACTGATGCTGAGAGACATTTATAACTAATGCTGAGAAACATATAAACTGGGGGAGAATTTAAAATTAAATAAAAACTAACTACACTTTTTTTTAAAGATTTCTAAATTTGATTTTTTTAGCTTTGTAAATATGGATTTAAATTGTATTTTTTGTTAATCCTACTTTGTAAAATGTATTTCTCAAATTATTTCACTTTAAAACCATTTAAAAAAAAGGAATACAATAATATCGAGATTAATATAGCAGAAAAATGCCTTAGGCAAGGCAAGTACCGCCCAGCCCTTGAAATTTTCAAATGCATTTCTATAATTAAATGGAATTTTAATTAGATATTGAGATAAATTTTAAATTTAAAAGGTTAATTTTAAAATAAATATTAGAGTTAATATTTAAAAAAAATGAAATTAGACTTTAAACTTAATAAGGCGCATCCGATAAATATGGGTGGGGGTGGGGGTGTATTTCACAAAACGAGAGTTAAACGTGAACTCCTTATGTATATATATATATATATATATATATATATATATATATATATATATATATATATATATATATATATATATGTTTCCACTTCTCGTTATAAAACAGATGAGTATTGGTTGGAGAGACCTTGAACTAATCTAAGCTTTCTGTAAACACACACACACACACACACACACACACACACACACACACACACAGCCAATATATATATATATATATATATATATATATATATATATATATATATATATATATATATATATATATATATATATATATATATTGATGTAATGGAATAACCTAACATCCCTCCATAAATGAAATGAACTAGAGATATATTGACCCTCTGACGTGACTGAGATAGAAGGAAAAAGACAGGAAGAGAATAAGACAAGATGTCGAGTAACTCTTCCCTTGTAAATAAACCCCTTTGTTTATTATTGTATTTTTATTTAAAGTAAGGATAGATAGAACAATCCATTCCAACCCGAATTGGAGAATTGTAATGTTTACTAGTAAAGGGACATAACTTTCAGAAGAGTTACCTTTCCCTTGCAATATATATATATATATATATATATATATATATATATATATATATATATATATATATATATATATATATATATATAGATATATAAATTAAATAAACAAGTAGGGTCCAAGCAAATTACACGGCGATCTGAATGTTGTTAAATATCGATTTTTTTCTCATATTCACACCTTGGATGCGGGACATTTTACAACATTGCGTTTCTTCTCTATCAAAGGAAGGGGTAATACATGGGTGGGCGCAAAACATGACAAATAAAGCCAGATGTAAACAGTGGGAATTTTGTAAGTCTGGAATTATAAGTTAAGGTCATCGTAAAGTTAACGGAATCAAATCTGATAAAAATAAGTCGCAATTTCATAATGTAATCATTGTTTTGTTTCTTGTTGGTTCAAATCTAATTTTTGTTATTTGATTGACTTCGCTATTTGTTCAATTCCTTCCTTTTTGAATTGTTTATGTGAAATATTCAGTTTTGCATTTTTTGATATTTGGATTATTTGGATTACTGTTCTCATTGTGGATGTAAACAGTAGTTCGACTAATCCAAATCATAATGAAATGTTCAATCTTTTACACGAGGAACAAAATAATGATTACACCGTTTTACGATGAACATAAGTTCTTTGTTCTGAAGCAGTTGATTTTTTCTTCTTATAATAATTTCACGTTTAAATCGTGTTTTTTGTCTTTTAATTTTGATTCTTTTATATTTTCATATATTTAATTGCTTAATGAATTGGACACACAAAACAAAATTTGTATCAATTTACTAAAGATCATATTAAGAAATCCTAACAAACAAACAAATTTTCTGCGTTGTTGGACACAAAAGAAAAACGTTTTTTTTTTTTCGTATTAAATTTCTGGAATGGAAGGTAAGTTTCTTTCTTTATTTTTTTTTTACTTGACAACAATATTATTCAACAACTTTAAAATAATCTTAAATATTAAAATAAGTTTATTTTTTATTGAAATCCAAGTTTGGGGCTAATTAATTTATGTTTTGTACAAACAAGGTGTTTGTTTTTTTTTTTTTTAATTTTAATTCAATATCTTACGACTTTACTTTACTAATTATCTTTGAAATAGACCCAGAAAACTTATACTTATCTTTTAAAGGATTTTTTACGATGAATTTATTTAACTTCAAAATTTAGCTGAATTGGGTAGCTCGCCGTGAGAACATTTTCATAACTTCTTTTTCACGTGTACAAATATTTTTTTTCCCTTTTGTAAATTAATCTTTCAAATACAATCATAAAGTAATCGGAAACCTACAAAAAATTATGATAAACCTGCTTTCAAAACTGTCCTCCATTTTCCGCATATTTTTGCCCGTACCTATATTCAATGTTTAAGGTTTGGGAATAATGGAATAAGGATGCTTTTATTACGTTTACATAAAATGATTCTTTTATTACGTTTACATAAAATGATTTTTTTTATTTCGTTTACATTAAATGATTCTTTTATTTCGTTTACATAAAATGATTCTTTTATTTCGTTTACATAAAATTATTATTTTATTACGTTTACATGAAATGATTCTTTTATTACGTTTACATAAAACGATTCTTTTATTACGTTTACATAAAATGATTCTTTTATTTCGTTTACATAAAATAATTCTTTTATTACGTTTACATAAAATGATTCTTTTATTTTGTTTACATAAAATTAGGCACCGCCAAAAATGGCCGCAAAATCAAGTTGTTGTTGTTTTTTAAAACGAAATTACATTTATTAAAATCCATTATTTCTGAGTAACTTTTTTTTTCCAGAAAGATAAAACCCTGAATTTTATCATATAGAAAACAGAATAATGTAAAACTTTTTCTACTATTTTTAATTCAATTTTAAATGTTAAATTTTCCCAAAAAGTTAACAATTGACATTTTTTGTCTTGCACAAAAAACGTACTTAAATATTTAAAAAAAAGGGTTTTTGAAATAATTAATTAATTTATTTATTGTCTAACTAAGATTTACGATGATTTTCTAAGAGAATATGCAAAAATATTATAATATAAGTACCTGAATTTCAAATAATTCCACTTATTCATATAGCTAACCAGATTTCGCGTCGATTTCGCGACTCTGTTTACGTTTGCGTCTGATCAGGAGAAAACTATGGAAGACCAAACAGGCCAAAAAAACTTATTTTTCAGTGACGAAAATTTCAATGTATTATTAAGCTGAGGCTGGCCAGTACCAGATGGGTGACCATTTGTATGCGTTTGCTTTTTAATGTGTATGTGTGTGGGGGCCAGGCTCCCCAAAATGGGGGGGGGCAATTTAAAGCAGAATAAAAAAAAATTATTTCAGCGCGTTTGGTCCACCGTAGTCGAAAGGCGGCAAACGTTTTCAAACGGGATCGAAAAAAATGATGCTATTTTTAACACAAAGGGCACAATATTTATCGAATTTTTTTTTTTGGTATCGATTATTCAAAGCATGCTCTGTTTAATAATGGTCATGCATTATTCGGCTCGCTAAAAAGAAATTGTTAATTTATTTATCAAAAATTTTAAAATAGCTTTTTTCGTATAAATATTAAAAAAATTTTTTTTTCGTTTTGCTTAACTTAAATTAATTATTTTACTTAACATATTCACCGAATTTCACACTTCAAAACTCAAAAGCGGGATAATTAAACACAATCGAAGTTCTGATATTCAGACGTCAAAATAAGGTATGCAAACAATTTTTTTTTTTTTTTTTTTGGAATCTATAATTCTGTCCCTTACAACAACACAATATGTTGATTTCAGTTTCAGATGATTATTTTAAGCATATTTGTTCCCACTTCAAAACAAGGGGGGGTTTTGTAAGCAAAAAAAAAATATATATATATCGTTTATGAAAAATAAGTACACTGTTATAAAGTTCATTCTTCTCCTAATAATCGCTGAAAATTTCGTATTGATCGGATAATTACCTGATTTTTGGTAGATTTTTAAAAAGACGGTCCGTCAAAAAGTACTGACCTGCCCCCCCAGTTTTGGCGGTGCCTACATAAAATGATTCTTTTATTTTGTTTACATAAAACGATTCTTTTATTACGTTTACATAAAATGATTCTTTTATTTCGTTTACATGAAATGATTCTTTTATTTCGTTTACATAAAATGATTCTTTTATTTCATTTGCATAAAATGATTCTTTTATTTCGTTTACATAAAATGATTCTTTTATTTCGTTTACATAAAATGATTCTTTTATTACGTTTACATAAAATGATTATTTTATCTCGTTTACATAAAATGATTCTTTTATTACGTTTACATAAAATGATTATTTTATTTCGTTTACATAAAATGATTCTTTTATTACGTTTACATAAAATGATTCTTTTATTTCGTTTACATAAAATGATTCTTTTATTTCGTTTACATAAAATGATTCTTTTATTTCGTTTACATAAAATGATTCTTTTATTACGTTTACATAAAATGATTCTTTTATTACGTTTACATAAAATGATTCTTTTATTTCGTTTACATGAAATGATTCTTTTATTTCGTTTACATAAAATTATTATTGTATTTCGTTTACATAAAATGATTCTTTTATTTCGTTTACATAAAATGATTAATTTATTTCGTTTACATAAAATGATTCTTTTATTTTGTTTACATAAAATGATTCTTTTATTTCGTTTACATAAAATGATTCTTTTATTTCGTTTACATAAAATGATTCTTTTATTACGTTTACATAAAACGTTTACATAAAATGATTCTTTTATTTCGTTTACATAAAATGATTCTTTTTATTACGTTTACATAAGATAAGCATATAATAGAAACTTAATAAAGAAAAAAATAATTGATAAATGTTTACAATCGAATTCAACATAGTTTTAATAAAAAAAATAAAATAAAATAAATTTTTTGTTTGCCATTACGTCTGAAAAGCCATTAAAAATATTCCGAAAAATAGAATGAAAAAAAAAAAATTAATACTGACGCCTTTGTTTCATAAATTCAAGTGAAAATGAGCACCCACCCCTTCCTAATCTTTTTAATAATAGATGATTCAATTTGATACTTGGATTTTTTTAATCAAAAATGAGTTTATTTATTTTTGTTATTTCTGAGAAAATAATAATGTTTACCATGAACAAAATAAGTTGATCCAAAGTTTGTCGAATTGTCAGACAACTGAGCACAAAATGTTTTTTTTTTATATTTTTATTCTTTTTTAAAAATATTTTTATTCTTTTTTAAAAATATTTTTACAAATACTTTTCTGTCAACATTTACCTAATATGTCACTAGAGAATTGTTTGAATTTTGATATTTTATTCAATATTTGGGATTTTCGAATAAAGATAATTTTATTTAAGTTTACATAAAATGATCCTTCATTTATTGGGCATCACTAATTAACAGAAACTTTATATAGAACAAAATAATTTGTAAATATTTACAATCACAACCAGTATAGTTTTTCGGGGTTTTTTTTAGAGATTTTTTTATTTGTTTCTTTTAGATGTAGTTTTATGTCAACAATTATCTATTATGTAGCTAAATCATAATGTTTATCATAAACACAATAATTTGATTCGATTTGGATTTCTAAGAGTACTAGGAGTCGGAGTCGGAATTTTTTTATCAAACTCCGACTCCTTAAGTCCAATAAATTTACTTTTTTATATGGGTCTCCTGTTTGGTTTTACCCGTTATTTTTTAATTATACAAAACACGGCACATAGGTCCCTGATAGTAGCCCCCTACATCAAAGTGCCAAAGTTGCAGGGATACTATGTAGGGAGTTGAGCAGCAAAGAGTGTGTTTACAGTAGGTGTATCAGAATTTTTGTAGGAATTTTTGACACCCCTAACACGAAACCCTGTATAAAATATTTAAAAAAAAACTCGTAGTTTCTCTTTTAAAAGTGGGTTGTTTATTTTCTTTATGGATTATACTTCAAAAATAAATTATTAAAGTTGTATAAAAAGTCATAGAAATATTTTTAATTTAAAAAAAACAGTAATGAAATCAATTGAATTTTACGAGTTCAGTATTTTTCAATTTTTAAACTTTAAAAATCTATCAAAATTTTTCTATTGATTCTATTTTTACGATATTTTCAGGATCAATTGAAATTTTATGCTCTTTCCAATAAACCGAATATAATATTTTAGACAAACGTTTTTTTTTAATTCACACTACTCCCATTTTGAAATGTCTATTAAAAAGTAAATAATTAATTTATTCACCAAAGTTTATATATATATCACAAATTGGAGATAAGATCAATAAATAATATATCCAAATTTAAAACAAAAAAGTAGTGTTTTTTAGAAATTTACCTGTAAAATCCGAAGTTTAAAACCCCTTTTTTAAACCACGTTGTTTTTTTTTATTAAATGAAACCTTGGTCCTTGCTCCTTTAATTGAAAAAAAAAATAGGGGTTGAATTACATTTTTCGAGTAGTTATAACTTGGAAAGACAGGGGTCTAATTAATTCACGCCCCTATTTTGAAATGTCTATTAAAAAGTAAATAATTAATTTACTCATCAAAGTGTTATATATCACAAATTGAAGATAAAAGATCGATAAATAATATATTCAACTTTAAAACAAAAAAAGTGTTTTTTTAGAAATTGACCTTTGAAGTCCGAAGTTTAAAACCTTTTTTTTAACACGTTGTTTGTTTCTGTTTTTTAACTGAAACCTCGGTCCTTGCTCCTTTAATTAAGAAAACATTAGGCGTTTAATTACATTTTTCGAGTAGTTATAAGCTTGGAAAGACAAGGGTGGAATTATTCAATATTTTTCACAAAGTTTCTGACACACCTAGTCTAGAAGTTCTAGGGAAGAAACTATTAGAATAGAAGGTTTTCATACATCTAGGGATTTCTACTGTGTTGGGGTGGGACTTTGCTGCCTGTCGGGTTTGTCGGGGGTATTTTCATTAAGAGGGTTCAAGAGCTTGTAGTTCATCAGAACATATACCATTAAAATACTTGTAAAACAAGCGGATGGATGCAATATTTTGTTGATGGGACAGGGGATGAAGCTTAGATGACAGTTCAGGATCTATCAAGTTGGTGACTCTCTTTTGAACCCTGCCCAGGAGCGATAGACTAGTAGCTGATGCACCAGCCCAAATGTCACAACAATACGCCATACATGGGCGAATGTTAGCTTGGTAGAGGTATAGGATATTTTCAAGTGTAACTAACTTTCTAGCAAGGTAGAGAGAGCCCACATTTGCAGCAGTCTTGGCAATGATCTCGATGTATCTATTCCAACTCATGTTCTCTGCCTTGGCAGAGTTAAAAGTAGACTTCATAGTCTAGTGGGTGATGCCATTTTCTCTTCCCTGCAAACTCTTTCTCACAGCCTGTCTCTGCTTTATCATTATTTTCATGGTACATGCTCGTCTGAGCTTCAGTCTATAGCCCCCTCGCCAAACTTTCACGAGAAACACTCGTCTAGTTGAAAAAAATTATCAATAATTTCCCCCACACTTTATCTGTGCCTGAACATAAACATAGATTCCATGAACAAAGTTTCTTCCTTAGAATGCACACCTCTTCCATTTGCCTCTTTGCCAGTTGACTATAATATCGTCATTTTCAAGTCCTACCTAAGCATGTTCTTAATGAGCCGTTTCCTTTAAGTAATCGAATTTTTCAAATTTCCATTTACAATTAAGACGACAGTGTTCCATTGACCACTGTATGCTTATTAACCCTTATTCTCGAGTGGCATCTGGGCCTTGATAAATGCGGACTCTTTTGTAAAATAACATAAGTCAAACGTAGGTATATAAAATTTCAAACATAAAATTTTCACTGACAAAAAAATATAATAATTTAAAACTTTTCTTAAACTTGAAAAAATATATTAATTATTGTGTAAAACCACTTTTGAAAAATATAATAATTAAAACCTTTTCTTAAACTTGAAAAAATATATTAATTATTGTGTAAATAAAACTTAAAAAATATGATAATTTAAAACTTTTCTTAAACTTGAAAAAATATATTAATTATTGTGTAAAAACAACTTTTGAAAAATATAATAATTAAAAACTTTTCTTTAATTTGAAAAAAATATATTAATTATTGTGTAAAAAAAACTTTTAAAAAATACCAACTCTTACAAACTCTTAAAAGCTGGGGTCACAAATTTAAATCCAAAAGGTTTCAGCACTTTGTAAGAATATATTCTGTGGAGATCATAAAATTCTATAAAGTCTCTCCTGTGAACAACTTGTGCTGTAGTTCTAATTAAATAACTTCATACCTATTAAGTCTGCATCTTATAAACCACACACAAAATGGATAGTGCCAGCTCAGAAATGTTAGGTAAGCCTATCTAATCCAATGCTCACCTAACAATGAAGTACAACCGCACAATATATATATTGTCTGATTATTATGTGAAGATGAATCACTATTGATACAACACATAAACATTTTAAGGCCAATCGATTTGGCAGGTGAGTTGTTACACACTCTGTACACATAATACAATTAAATGTCCGGGTAAAGTTTGCTATACAAACAGTAAAGATGATATTTAATGACAATATGGATACTCAATACTAATGATAATCATATGAAATCCTATTTAATTCAATACAACAAACTCAATAATGATAATCATATAAAATTTTACTTAATTCAATAAAAGCTCAATAGTAATGATAATTATAGGAAATAATATTTAATTAAATATAACAAACTCAATAATAATAATAATATCAAAACACAAACCATGGCCGACAATTAATTTTGTGCTCGTTTGACTTGTTGATCTAGTGTTACTTTTCATCAATTCTCTGTTTAGGTAACTCATTATAATACATCATCATATTCCAGTACCTTTCTATTCAAAGCTGTAAACTTATATGAGTTTTTTTTGTTTCTCCCTTTCAATTTTGACTTAACAATGACAGAAAAAAAGTTCATGAAAACATTTGTAATTCTCTCCCTGTTCCCTGTTTTCCTGACTATATAGACATGCTAAACTTAAATGTGATGTAAACAGACATATCACATCACAACTTACAGGGAAAACCTCTGCTGATATGGCCCATAATCCATAGTATCTCATTATGTTTCAGTTGCAATGTGTGTTGTTTTTGAAACGCCAATAAGGATACTTTTTCAGTATATTTTGTTTATTAAATTTTTACATGAATTTGTAGAATAGTTAACGACACTTGGCTCTTATTCTCCCTCAACAAACACAAGAAAACTGAAACCGATACAACTTCCTCTCTACCACAATAAATTGTAACCATATTGTTTATCATGTTAAATGCGTAAAATATAAACGACATGCAAAATTTGTCTTACTAATATTTAAATATAAAACATTAAATTCGCTTAATATAAAGGTCTATGATTGCAAATTATTTTAACGTTTAGATGAATAAAAAAATGAACAAATATTTTAAGATAAAACATTTCAATCCAATTTTAAATTTGTTTCGTCTCAAACAATAGAAGCCTTACAATCAACAAAGGAGAATGGTTGGATTTTGATGTTTGTCCGATTGGTCGAGAGTAGGTATGTTTGTGCAGAGCGTATATTTGAGACTCTCTTACTATGTGAATTGTGTATTAAAAATATTTTGTTTTAATCAATAGTTAAAGATTAAATATAAACTTGCTGATGAGATATATATTGTCTGATTATTATGTGAATATGAATTAGTATTGATACAACACACAAACGTTTTTAGGCCAATCGATTGGCAGGTGAGTTGTTACACATTCCTTACACATAATACAATTTAATGTCCGGGTAAAGTCTGCTATACAAACAGTAAAGATGATATTTAATGACAATATGGATACTATGGGTTCGTTGAATTAGCATATCTTTCAATATAGCACTTAAAAACTTTCGATGTTAAAGGGAGAAACACTTTAAAGTCGTTAACAAATGATAGTCATATGAAATCATATTTAATTTAATAAAAATCTCAATAATAATGAAAATCATATGAAATAATATTTAATTCTATAAAAAACTCAATATTACTGATAATCATATGAAATATTTAATTCAATAAGAAACTCAAAGATAATGATAATACTAAGAAATCATATTGAATTCAATAAAAAAAATCAATAATAATGAAAACTATGTGAAATCATATTTAATTCAATAAAAAACTCAATAATAATGAAATAATATAATCAAATGAAATAATATTTAATTCAATAAAAAACTCAAAAATCATGAAAATCATAATTCAATAAAAACTCAATAATAATGATGATCATATAAAATAATATGTAATTAAACAAAAAAACTCATTAATAAAAATAATCATATGAAATAATATTTAATACAATAAAAACTCAATAATAATGATAATCATATGAAATATTTTATTCAATAAAAACTCAATAATAATGATAACTATATGAAATAATATTTAATTCAATAAAACTCAATAATAATGATAATCATATGAAATAATATTTAATTAAATAAAAAAATCAATAATTATCATGATCATATGAAATAATATTTAATTCAATAAAAACTCAATAATATTATAATCATGAAATAATATTTTATTCAATAAAAAACTCAATTTAATGATGATCATATGAAATATTTAATTCAATAAAAAACTCAATAATAATGATAATCATATGAAATCTTATTTATACAATAATAATGATAATCATATATCTTATTTTATTCAATAAAAACCCCTATAATAATGATAATCATATGAAATAATATTTAATTCAATAAACAACTCAATAATAATGATAATCATAAAAACTCAATAATAATGATAATCATATGAAATACTATTTAATTCAATGAAAACCTCAATTATAATGATAATCCTATGAAATAATATTTAATTAAAAAAAACAAATAATAATGATTAGCATATGACATCTTATTTTATTCAATAAAAAAACTCAATAATAATCATAATCATATGAAATAATATTTTATTCTATAAAAAACTCAATAATAATGATAATCATATGAAATCTTATTTATTCAAAAATAATGATAATCATATGAATGTATGAATGGTGTTCAATAATAATGATAATCATATGAAATAATATTTTATTCAACAAAAAAATCAATAATAATGACAAGTTTCTGCTCGTTTGACTTGTTTATCTAGTGTTAATTAATTCACTGTTCAGGTACCTCGTTATAATACATCATATTATTCCAGTACCTTTCACTTCAAAGCTGTAGACGTGGAGCTCTACTCTGTCCGTTTTTATTGCCTATAACAATTCACTATAAAATCTCTTAAAACTATATTCCTTAAAAATAGGAAACAGAATTAACTTTCTAAACATAAAACCATTTTCATAGATTTATTATTAAATGTGCTGATCTTACATGTGATTATGTTTTAAAAAATATGTTAAGCTGAATTAGAGATGAACAAATATTTTTCTTCATTGGTTTGGAATAATAGGATTGACACATTGAGAAATACACGAGAAGAAATAGAAAATGTAATTGTCCCAAGCAAGGAAAATATTAATCTATATGTGGTAGTTGTATTGTTATAAAATGTTTAGTAAAAAATCAAAATAATATAATTAGGTTAAGTGTTTGTTATATGTTAATAATAATTTAAATATTTAGTCTTACTAATATTTAAATATAAAACATTAAACTCACTTATAAGTTAAACGTCTATGATTCCAAATAATTTTAACGTTCAGATGAATTAAGAATGGACAAATATTTTAAAATAAAACAATTCAACCCCATTTTTAAACTTTTTTTCTCAAATAATAGAAGTCTTACAAGCATCAACAAAGGAGAATGGTTGGATTTTGATGTTTGTCTGATTGGTCGGGAGTAAGTATGTTGGTGCAGAGCGTATACCTGAAACTTTTTTAGAAGTCTAAGACAAATATGGTCTTGGTAGTTGCACGAAGCCATATTTGGCTAGAATACATATGGTAATCTTAGCTTTGTTTACGTATAGAATACTCTTATGTAATTTTCTAGCAAGTTTTAAGCAGGCTTTGTAACATCCTTACTATGTAAATTGTGTATTAACAGATTATTAAATAACAATTTTGTTTTAACCAATAGTTAAAATGACGTTAAATGGGCTGGTAAGTCCAGCTAGAATTCGTCACATAAAGATTAAATATTAACTCACTGATAAGTTAAACACGTAGTAACAACAATTTCTATGTTCAGATGAATTAGCGATAAACGGATATCCTTAAACAATCTATAAATGTTAATAATATGCTTTAAATTTGATAAATATATATACGGAAAACAAAAAATAACTAATAAAAAATAAATGTACAGATTTTAATGTAGGTTTTCGAACCGAATTAGTAACGTTTTCGGCATTAAATAAATCCTTTATAAGAAATAGTCGATAATTTTGATAAATTTACATATTTTATATACAGTATATGCATGTGCTTTAGGAAGGCAGAAATAAACCTAGATATATTTCTCTCATTATAACAATGAAAAATATTACATCAAGATTGTCACACACACATGCGCACATGCATATTTTCCTTAAAACAATATACGTTTATAATGTATTTATTCAATAAACATATCTTAAAATGCAACGGTTTATTTAACTCAATGAAAATGATTTACACTTTCAGAGCATATGTAACTTTATTAAGCATTTAATTCACATTCATATTGTTTAAATTACTGCGTCTTACACGTGTTTCATTGCATAAACCAATCAAATTATCAGACATTTTTATCAGTTCATCAAAGAAGAAACTGTTCACTTTTTCTTGGTTCAAAAAGGAAATATATTTTAAAAGCTGCTTAGAAACGTTTAACAGACATAAAAATCCAAAATCCAGTAAAAAAAGTAAATGAAACGTAACTTCAAAGCGAAATAAAAAGGTTTAAAAGACAGTAAGACTTGTTATATATAAAACATTAAAGACAGTAAGACTTGTTATATATAAAACATTAAAGACAGTAAAACTTGTTATATATAAAACATTAAAGACAGTAAGACTTGTTATATATAAAACATTAAAGACAGTAAGACTTGTTATATATAAAACATTAAAGACAGTAAGACTTGTTATATATAAAACATTAAAGACAGTAAGACATGTTATATATAAAACATTAAAGACATACTGATATGCAGAAGAAAGACGTTTAGTTCGTAGAGCATGAATTGAATAGACTCATTTTACAGGCCATATTTAAATTTATACTAAACTTTCAACATTAATACATTTTAATAATTTATACTATCAGAAGGTGAAAATAATCAGAATAAAAAATCATAAAGAAACAAAAAATATATGAATAACAAAAATATGCTAAAAAAGTTGAATTAAATAATTTCTTAAATTGCAATACAAAAATACTTATTTTAATAAAAATTAAAAAAGTAACTACTAAGAATATCAGTTCTGTAATGGAGGTAAGGTAACCAATTTACAGCTTCGAGAGCTTTTTAAGGTATATTAATATGTATTATCAGACGTTAATTAAAAAATAAAACTGCACTAATCGATTATTAAAATAAATAAATAAAACTGCACTAATCGATTATTAAAACGGTTTATATCAGTGGGATAATAAAATATAGGAATTATAGTAATGCATTCACAAGCGTTCGATAAAATAATTCGTTGAATGAAAAACTGTTGATTTCTAAAAAAAGTACAAAAAATAAGAACCTAATTCTGTTGCATTAAATTATTATGAATATTAATAAATATGTAATGTTATGAAAATATTCAGTTTAATATCAAACACATTAGAAATAAGCGGTTATATTTCCACACATATGACTTAAAACGAAAGCTATTTTAAAAGACCATATTAGTATCCATTGCTAAGTAACTAGATTATATATTGATTTGTATTATTAACTTTAATTTAATGAGTATTTAAATTCAATTTTCCTGTAATATAAACTTATAATATTTCTATTGTTTGCAATATATTTTTATTATTATCAGTAGCAACTATGGTAGTTGTATGGGTACTGTTCCTACAATTCTTACTATTATTGTTTATTTTACTTTATTAATTGTATAATTCATTTATCTATTACAAAATACTATGAATAGTATTAAATATTACAACAATATGAATGTGAATTAAGAGTTTTTGTGATTTGGAAATGTTTTATAAGGTTATGTTTCTTGTTTTGTTGGTACGATTAAAATAAACAATGATATTAAAATATTTAATTTAATTTGTTTTTACTTACAGATGTTCCTGCTTGAACGTTTTAATGGATATTAAAGGATCACCTTACTCCTTAAAGAGTATTCTTTACACAATTATATCTTTACGTAGCTGTCAACAGAAAACGTCTGCACACAACTTTATTAGAAAGATATGTGTGAAGAGTTATTTTATCTGGATTGTTTAGCAAATAGTGATAAGAACATCACACATAATTCAATTTGTGAAATTTTTGTTTAATGTTTTAATAAATCATAAGATATCGAATTTAACATTTCAGAAGAATCTCCTAATTTACAAAATAGAATATTTTAACTTTTACACAACGACATATATCTTATCAAATAAAGTAAGTGATACAAATTGAAATTTCTTTAGTATAAAATCTAACTTGCATCAACAACTCAGATTAAAATGTTGTTTATAACTTGGAAGTTATAATCTTGCACCAGGAGCAATTTATGTTTAAATATGAATATACATATGAAGGGAAAGCCACATTCTTGTAAAGTGTGTGGATATTCGTTTACTCAAAAATCAAATTTAGTGACACATATGAGAACTCACACTGGGGAAAAGCCACATTCTTGTGAAGTGTGTGGATATTCCTTTACTAATAAATCACATTTAGTAAGACATATGAGAACTCACACCGGAGAAAAACCGCATTCTTGTAAAGTGTGTGGATATTCTTTTACTGAAAAATCGAAATTAGTGATACACATGAGAACTCACACTGGGGAAAACCCACATTCTTGTAAAGTATGTGGATATTCGTTTACTCAAAAATCAAATTTAGTGAGGCATATGAGAACTCACACTGGGGAAAAGCCACATTCTTGTAGAGTGTGTGCATATTCTTTTTCTCAAAAATCAACATTAGTTAGACATATGAGAACACACACTGGGGAAAAACCACATTCTTGTGAAGTGTGTGGTTATTCGTCTATTCAAAAATCAACATTAGTTACACATATGAGAACACACACTGGGGAAAAGCCACATTCTTGTGAAGTGTGTGGATATTCGTCTATTCAAAAATCAAAATTAGTGAGACATATGAGAACTCACACTGGGGAAAAGCCACATTCTTGTAAAGTGTGTGGACATTCTTTTACTGAAAAATCAAACGTAGTGAAGCATATGAAAACTCATACTGGGGAAAAGCCACATTCTTGTGAAGTGTGTGGATATTCGTCTATTCAAAAATCAGATTTACTGAGACATATGGGAACTCACACTGTGAAAATAGCAAATAGCAGCCATAAAGGGAACAGCATCTATTCTTAAAAGAGCCCTCAGATATAAATTTAAATCATAGCAGAATCAATTGTTAGCTCCAGGAGGGAGTCCCTTGATCTCTTAATACTTACTGAAGTAAAATAAATAAAAAAAAGGGAAAAACCACATTCTTGTAAAGTGTGTGGATATTCTTTTACTGAAAAATCAAAATTAGTGAGACATATGAAAACTCACACTGGGGAAAAGCCACATTCTTGTAAAGTGTGTGGATATTCGTTTACTGAAAAATCAGATTTACTGAGTCATATGAGAACTCACACTGGGGAAAAGCCACATATTTGTGAAGTGTGTGGATATTTTTTTACTGAAAAATCAACATTGGTGTTGGTATTCTGATATCAAGTTGCAAAGTTCTTCTAGGGGACGGCTACTATACAGCGAGACATGATGGAGTATGCAAGTGCCTCCACTGGATCATCTGTAAAAAATTAAACATCCTGTGTAACAGCAAGTCCTGGGGAACACCAACCTGAAAAAACAGTTGGAAATGATTTATATACCATACATTACGACCATGTAATCCCTACAGCCACCTACCTTGAAAATGCTGCTGTGAAACCTGACATAGTTATATGGAATAAGTCAGAGAGAGTTGCAATCTTGATTGAAGTGAGTGTTCCTAATGATGGCGGTCTTAACAGAGCTGAAAGAGAGAAACAGACCAAATACCAAGATCTCATGTATGATATGAAAAGAAACTGGAACCTAAGGGGATATCGATCATACCAGTTATCATAGGTGCCACAGGACTTATGAAGAAGAACCTGAAGTCCTACCTAACTAATATTCCTGGTGAACCAAGTGCAAAAGAGATTCAGACAATCGCACTTAAGGGAACAGCGAGGATACTAAAAAGAGCTCTCGGTTGGTTTTAATAAAAAAGCGGGGCAATGTTGGCAGCTGGTTTGGCTGCCCCATACCCGACATTACAATCTTCAAAGGAAGAAAAATAAAAAATAAAAATTAAAAAAAAGGGAAAACCACATTCCTGTGAAGTGTGTGGATATTCCTTTACTAATAGATCAAATTTAGTTAGATATATGAGAACTCACACCGGAGATGAGCCTTACAAGTACCTTGCCATTGAGGAAAACGAGAACATACAACATGCCAAGATGAGGGAGAAGATTAGTAAAGAATATGTACGCCGGGTGAGGAAAATATGCAAAACCCAGCTCACCAATAAAAATAAAATTACTGCCATAAACCAGCTTGCTATGCCAGTAATAACATACAGCTTTGGTATCATTGACTGGCCACAAAAATACATCAACCGGCTAGATGTAAAGACACGGAAGCTACTAACGCTTCATAAAATAATATATAGAAATCAGTGTCTACCAAGGCTGTATGTGCCCAGGGGAGAAGGAGGTCTGGGACTCTCAGAGATTAATCATCAACATAGGGCAACTATTGTGAGCACCGGTCAGTATCTGAGAAGCTCCCAGAATGACACCCTCTCAATAGTATATGAACATCAGGAGACAAGAGCCAGCAGAACAACATCAGTCACCCAGCTGACCAAACATTTTGGTAAGAGTTGTCTCTCAGATGAGGACGAAACACCAAACAAGTGTGCCACAGAAATAGCAAGAAAGAGCCGTCAGAAATATACCGAGACCTTTCAACAGATGAACCTTAAATAATGGGAACAACATCAGCGTGCAAAGTATTTTCTGGGGGAACTTTCTCGGGAATACATAGATAAAGAAGGTTCTTTGGACTGGCTCAAAAGAGGATCCCTCCACCATGATCAGGAAAGGGTCATAATCGCGTCCCAAGACCAGGGATTGATGACCAATGCATTCAAGAAGATGGCAGGGATCAGTAATGACAATAAATGCAGATTCTGCCACACAGAATTGGAAAGTATTGGTCATCTGATATCAAGTTGCAAAGTTCTTCTAGGGGACGGCTACTATACAGCGAGACATGATGGAGTATGCAAGTACCTCCACTGGATCATCTGTAAAAAATTAAACATCCAGTGTAGCAGCAAGTCCTGGGAACACCAACCTGAAAAAACAGTTGGTAATGATTTATATACCATACATTACGACCATGTAATCCCTACAGCCACCTACCTTGAAAATGCTGCTGTGAAACCTGACATAGTTATATGGAATAAGTCAGAGAGAGTTGCAACCTTGATTGAAGTGAGTGTTCCTAATGATGGCGGTCTTAACAGAGCTGAAAGAGAGAAACAGACCAAATACCAAGGTCTCATGTATGATATGAAAAGAAACTGGAACCTAAGGGGATATCGATCATACCAGTTATCATAGGTGCCACAGGACTTATGAAGAAGAACCTGAAGTCCTACCTAACTAATATTCCTGGTGAACCAAGTGCAAAAGAGATTCAGACAATTGCACTTAAGGGAACAGCGAGGACACTAAAAAGAGCTCTAGGTTGGTTTCAATAAAAAAGCGGGGCAATGTTGGCAGCTGGTTTGGCTGCCCCATACCCAGCATTACAATCTTCAAAGGAAGAAAAATAAAAAAAAAGAGAAAAACCACATTCTTGTAAAGTGTGTGGATATTCTTGTTCTCAAAAATCAACCTTAGTTAAACATATGAGAACTCACACAAGGGAAAAGCCACATTCTTGTAAAGTGTGTGGATATTCTTGTTCTAAAAAATCAACCTAAGTTAAACATATGAGAACTCACACAAGGGAAAAGCCACATTCTTGTAAAGTGTGTGGATATTCTTGTTCTCAAAAATCAAATTTAGTGAGTCATACTAGAACTCATACTGGGGGGAATTGAATGCGTACTAGACACCAACCTCGGGTTTCAGTCTCTTGGTATAGGGGTCTACCATGAACTCTGGTATGGAGAAACTGTCAATTGTCATTTATGTAAACCTTGATCATATATTAAAATTTAAATGAAAATAAAAAAAATAAAACTAAATCAATAAACTGGCAGGACGTCGTCCAAAATAAAGAAAAATCCCTTTAGCTTTGCTATTTACTGGGTTATATGAGAAAAATAACGGTGCACCTTCTTCTAGTGATGTTTCCACAAGTAACAACACTAAGCTGGACACTCCACCAGACAAGTCAAATTCTAGTCCTGAAATCCGGCAAGATAAAACAAAGACTACTAGGAAAAGACACTATAACCAAGTAAGTGATCTATTGAGGAGACGAAAATTATTTTTCATTGTTTCGCATATTCAAGGTATGAAAAATGGAGGAGGAAGAAACGGTATTTGAGGTTCAATTAAAAACTTATCCCTTGACAAAAGAAAAAACATTACTAAATACAAGTAAGAACATACTTTCAATTATATCTAAAATACATAAATATCTCCAAAAATATGTTAGAGAGTACATTAAGAAAGATTTTAGTGAAGCAACGATTGATTTCACCAAATTTAACACTGCTGAAATTGCCCAAAGCCAGTGGAATAGGGAGAAAGATTGGACAGTGATTTGGTCAATGGAATACGCAAATATAAAATATCAAAAATTCGCAGAAAGTTGTAAGCAAGCTTTGAGAAGGAAAAGTTAACATGTCAGAAGTCTAATTCTTTGAGGAACAATGTCTGTCCTGTTTAGCAAATGTTCCAACTAAAAAAATATCCATGAAATGGCTAAAAACGTCATTTGTCAAATCAGCAATACACTCGAATCTCGTCGATGGGGTTTGCATCTTATAAGAATGTGAAGTTTGCATGAATAAGAATGCAGCGGTAAAGCAATAACGTTATCGAGTATTAATTAGGGAAAAGGAGGACGATAATAAAATTCGAGATTTAAAAAGACGAATGAAAATCGGGAAACCGTCCAACATGGAACAAAAAACTTTATAGTAGACGAAGTCGTATATTATTTGTTTGTTCTTTGGTCGTAATTTTTTGTTGATTATATTAATCTGATTACGGAATAAAAACTCATGACGGTAAATAGCATTTCGGTAAATAACTTAGATGTAAGTTGTCTCCTATTTGCGTCATTATCAGAGCAAATTGATAGCGTTAAATAGTCATTCCATACTGAGAACCGTCATTCGTGTGTGCATGTATATTTCAGAGTGTTTATATATATTATTCGTGTCTATATTGGCGGGGGCATAGAGAACGAAAGAGTGTATATTATAGACAAGTTTATTCTTCATCCGGATGAGATGATGCCAGAAACTCAAGCTTTTATGGCTACATGGTCTCATTTTCCCTCCTTCGCCTCCAACGGACATCAGCTCCCAGTCTGACGGACTCCTCTGGTCGATCTTGCCTGCTCTCTCCTAACCTGTCTTTCAACTGACTCGAACACATCTCAATATATTGGGAATTCCATTTTCCGGCATCAGTGTGGTTTCTTCACGTTTCAAATTACACGTGTGCTTTGAACATGCATTCACATGCCTTTGGTAAACAAAGAAATTCCTAAATTGAATTGTATCGTTTTTAACCTATTTTGTTAATCATTATTTCTAACCTCGTATTGTCCATTCTTTTAACTGACATATTTAATATCCAGTTATTTCTAAAAGAATGAACAATCGCTGCATTCCTAAATTGAATATCCATTATCTGTTTAAACTTTGCTTACTGGGTTCGATTCTATCCTTTTCAAATATCATCTTCAAACATATCTATTTAATTACTGGGGTCTGTCCCCTCCTCATGTAGCAATAGTATTATGGTTCAAACGGAGATAAATAGGAGTGGCACTGAGAAAGAGGGAATCAGATAGACCAGGAGAAAGGGAAGGATCCGGAGAAAGGGAATTGCTAAGGATGGGTAAAGATTATAAATTCTGATTCTATATTATTCTCTATTCTAAGATAGACATTACAGAAATTAACTTGCGGATATCAAATGTTATTTAACTGGTATAAATTTAACAAATGCAACGCGGTTACTATTGATGCTTAATGAATATACGTCAGAGATATCTCCAGAAACAAACAAAGTACGAAAATAACCACCTCCCCTAAAAAACTGGACTTGTTTTATTGTCTGTAAAATATAAAGACTGGTGTGTTTTTAAATTAAAACCCGTTATAGAAATTGTGATGAACACACACACACACACGAGGAAAAAAGATAAAACTGTATAACAGAAAACAGAAAAACAAAGAAAAAGACAGAAAATCATCGATTCAATTGGAAAAAATACTAATGTGATATTTTGTATTATTTTTGAAAATATGGAATGCCTTGTTTTAAATAATTTATTTGTTTTGTTGATGTAAATATTTAAAAATTGGAATGATAAAAAATATAAAATATTTTTTTTTGTAAATGAGGGTTTCGAATGGTGGATATTGAGCCGGGGCGACGCCGGTAAAATCGAAGGTGTATGCACACGCCAGATTTTTTACTGGCCTATAAAAATGACCTGAATTGTAATTATCACCGAAAACAAAGAAAAGCTTACATTTCAGGTTGGGAAGTTAGAATTGCTTAATGCCAAATAAAGAACAATAAAAACTTGTAAAGTGAAAACAGTTGTCTGCTTTGATTTTGAGAACAACAAAAGAATTGTCAGGTATAGATATAATTTTGCAAGCATCTGAAAAGGGCAAACCAGAAAATATTATATATATATATATATATATATATATATATATATATATATATATATATATGATAAGGGAACATAAGATCATGATATTATTAATATGGGAATAGATACTTAATCGAAGGGGCATTCTCATTCGAAATAAAAAAAAACGAGGGCATGTTAGCATTACGGACCCTCAGTATATTAAAATTAGCTACTTCTCATTTTGGGCAGAGTTCACAAGAGAGTCGCCAACCTGATAGGTTGTGGACTGTCATCTAAGTTTCAGCCTCTGTCCCATCGACGAAATGTTGCATCCCTCTGCCTGTTCTACAAGTATTTTAATGGTGAATGCTCCGACGAACTACAAGACCTTGCACCCCTCGACGTAAATACCTCCAACAGACCAATCAAGCAGATAAATCTCACCCCTACACAGAAGAGATAAGAAGGCCGTCTACTATAATAGTTTCTTCCCCCGGAACTGCTAGACTTTTGAACTCGCTTCCGGGTTTTTGTTTTCCCAACTGTACTGACATGCAGATGTTCAAGTGTAATGTGAACAGATATCTTGCTACTCAACTCCCTACATAGAAGGATATTCGACACTATAAAACACGAACAAGGAAGCGTTAGACAAAACATCTCATATAAACAACGCTGCACACTTAAGAGCCTCAGCAGTAGCCCTAATCACCGACCACATCTCCTCCTACAACTTACACTGCTTCGGCCTGATTCCCTCAGACATCCGCAAACTCCTACTTATAATAGTAGACAACACATACTTCACCTACCAACGCCAAAAATACAGACAAATTACAATGCTGCCCATGGGTTCCAGCCTCTCAGGAATATTGGCCATCTCATACATGGACAGACTCGAACGCCGAGCCCTCAACACGTGCAACTCTATCATATTCCTCTCGAGATATGTTGATGTTCTGATCCTCACATCATCACGCACCGACGCTGAGAACATCTACGCTATCTTCTCTGATTCTGACCAACACATAGAATTCACCATCGAATACCCCAGCGATGACGGATCCCTATCACTCCTAGACTTCAACCTAAAAATATCAGATGACGGGGCCAGCATTACTAAATTCTACCGAAAACCAGCCAGCCGAAGTATATTTATACACTACAAGTCTGCCCTCCCTACTAAGGTCATCATCAAATATGCTAGGAATGAGATAACCCGCATCCAAAGCAAATGCAGCAAGCCAAAAAACAAGACAGAATGCACAAAACGGTTCCACCAGGTCCTAGAGGCTAACGGATAACCCAGCACTGTCATTAAACACCTTTGGAACACGAGAAAACATGTAAGAGGTTTCTCCACTAATACTTGCTTCCTTAAAATGCCCCATCTCAGCGACAAGATCACAACGGCTATCTGCAGGGCTATCAGAAGAGAGGGTCTCAATATGCAACTAGCCCACTCTAGAAACTTAATAAATAAACAGCAGTATATATTTAAACGAAAAAAAAATTAAAATTAAAATATAGCTAGCTGAAGTAATACAAACCAACTAAAAAAAAATCTACCACTCATGAAAATAAATAAATTAACAACTCCCAAGGAATGTCATCCCTATTCCACTCCCCTTCCCCTCACCTATTTTCCTACCCCCAGCAACACTAACCTAAACACCCAGCTGCCGACCGAGAACACATCACCCCGCACCCCACCTCCCTCCTCTCTCACATCCGACCCCTACAGTAGTCGACCGGACACAGTCCAGTGGCGATTTACGTGAGGCAGAAAAGCAGAGACACCGCACACGTCAGCAGAAAAAATAAATAAATAATAGTAATAATAATAAAGACAACATAACAGAGAACATTAAAAAAAGCTCACGCTAAAACAACAAGTTATAAACAAAAAATAAAGACAAATAAATAAAAATAATAAAATCATAAACATATTAATTACCACACCATACCTTACACAAATCCCTTACTCACATTTGCCCCGAGTCCTACACAATTTCCGCTCCATCATCCAGCATGCTTTGAATCGACCTGTTACGCACACCATTTGAAAAGGGAAAATTTCCGACATTAATAATGGAATACGTCGCAGAGACTAACAAGTAAGACATTTTACCAATACAACTGAAAAAAAAAATATATATATATATATAATAAAAACAGATATCATAAAACTCTAATACAAAAAAAAACTATCTAAAAATTATTGCGGATCAATAAGTGCACTAGAAGCTTTTTATTATTATTATTATTATTATTATTATTATTATTATTATTGGCGTCTGTTATAAAGCAATATTATTTTTTGATCGGTTACATTGAAAACAAACTTGTTATAATATTTAAAACTATTTTAAAAGTTACTTAATTGAATGTATTTAAATTGTAAAAAAAAACCTTACCTTTCATTCCAGGAATTCAATACGAAAAAAATCGGAATTAATTCTTTGTTCGATTTGTTTTTCTTGCTATGATTTCTTTAATAAATTGATACAACTTTTGTTTTGTGTGTCTAATTCATTAAGAAAAAAAATATATGAAAATATAAAAGAATCCAAATTAAAAGATGAAAATCACGATTTAAACGTGAAATTATTTAAAGAGAAAATCAATTGCTAAAGAACAAAGAATTTAGGTTATCGCAACACGGTGTAATCATGATTTCGGTCTTCGTGTAAAAATGTTCGTTCATTAGGTAAGTGTGCCGAATTTGTTTCCATATGAAGTTAAAATTATATTTGCCAATGATTAAAGCTTATTAGGTTAGTTCAGTGTTCGGATTTGTTTTCCTATCAAGTTTGAATGATATTTGTTAAATTTCTTCAGTGAATTTTTTTTGTGTGTCAACTTCATTAAAAAATAAATTATATGAAGATATAAAAAAACTTTTTTTAAATTTCCATTTTCACCCCAAACAAGGTACAGTGCCACTTTGATGTAGGGGCAATATGTTTCAGAGATACTATGTAGGGAGTTGAGCAGCAAAATATCTGTTCACATTACACTTAAACTTCTGCAGGTCAGTACAGTTGGGAAAACAAAAACCCGGAAGGGAGTTCAAAAGTCTAGCAGTTCCGGGGGAAGAAACTATTATAGTAGACGGCCTTCTTATCTCTTCTGTGTAGGGGTGAGATTTATCTGCTTGATTGATCTGTTGGAGGTATTTACGTCGAGGGGTGCAAGGTCTTGTAGTTCGTCGGAGCATTCGGCATTAAAATACTTGTAGAACAGGCAAGGGGATGCAACATGTCGTTGATGGGACAGAGGCTGAAGCTTAGATGACAGTTCACAACCTATCAGGTTGGCGACTCTCTTGTGAACTTTGCCCAGGAGCGAGAGCCTAAAAAATATATATATGTACTTATTGATTTGTAAATCGCCACTTGTTCTCGTCTCCTCTTACCAACAACGACTATAATTCATTTCTCGCATCGTGACAGCCTTCGAAACCTCTATTACATACCTATCCCACACAATGCTCAAGCAAACTACATATAAAACATAATAATGTTTACCATAAAAAATAGTTTAATTTTAAGTTGCTCGAATTGTTAGTCAATTAAGTAGAAAAAATAATTTGATGTTTTTTACACTTACCTAAATATCTCCTCAAAAAAATCTAAAAATATATTATTGTAGAATATTTGATATATATATATATATATATATATATATATATATATATGTGTGTGTGTGTGTTTTTACTATAAACACAATAATTTCATTCAAAGTTAGTCGAATTATAAACAAACTGAACACAAAAAATAAATGAATTTGTTTTAACATGTTTAAAAGCTTTTTTCTGTTTACACTTATCTATTATGTGGCTTAAAAATTCAATTAGCTTGTTTATAGTTCATCCAATATTGTATATTTTAGAGTGCTGATCACTTTCTTTTATAAAATTTACATCAACTGAGCATTCTTGTATCTGTCACAACCAATTAGCAGAAACTTAATGTAAAAAAATGGTAAATCTGAATAAATAAAAATCGATTTTATTACGTTTAAAAAAAGCCACAATTTATTCACAAAATAAATAATTGATAAAAAATGACAAACATTTTAGAGTGGAGTATCATTTAACCTGTAAAATGTTTTTTACTTGTGATGGGGGTATGAGACGAATGGATTCGCCAATCATTTTTTTAACCAACGGCTGTGCTAAACAACCAATCAAAACGTCGCAAAATTATTATAAAAATTGTCGAATTTTGGATTCAATCAGTTTGCTGTTAACCACGCCACAGACCGCATTTGATTCTTGACCGCCATCTTGGTTACTGATCTGAACAACGCCGCCATCTTTGTTCAACACAATGTCTTAAAACTTAACAGGTTATGGGCCCAGCCATCATCTTTTCTTTGACGGATCGGAATCTAAAATCGAATTGTGGCAGTTAAAATTTCCGGGATATCTAAGGATTCGAAAACTA
This sequence comes from Euprymna scolopes, assembly GCF_053919585.1. Classification (NCBI taxonomy): domain Eukaryota; kingdom Metazoa; phylum Mollusca; class Cephalopoda; order Sepiida; family Sepiolidae; genus Euprymna; species Euprymna scolopes. The sequence goes on from NC_136527.1 coordinate 188,954,655, forward strand.
CACAAAGTGATACAATCTCAAACGAGCCGAATTTCTCGAAAAGAACGTGACTGTTTTTGCAGAACTGATTCAATGTTTAGACGATAGTAGTCTTTCTCTGATTATAAGAGACGCCTTGGTTGATGGACGAAAAGCATAGAACATATTAAGAGAACATTATTTATCAAAAGGGAAAATGAAAATTATATCCTTATATACCGAACTAACGTCTCTGAAACGTAACGAGGATGAAACGATCACCGACTACGTCATAAGGGCAGAAACAATCGCCAATGCCTTAAAACTCTCAGGTGGAATAATAAGCGATAGCTTCTTGATATCGATGACCCTCAAGGGACTTCCAGCCGATTTTAAACCATTTACAACTGTTATAACTCAGAAAGACAAACCCATAAATTTCAGCAAATTTAAAGTGGCATTGCGCAGTTACGAAGAGACTAATTGTATGCTCGTGGACAATAATAACTCCAGCAATATTATGAAGTTCAAAAATGCTTCTCGAAAGCAGACACCACCAAATTACGCAACTCACCGCAACGTATTCTCCAAAAGTAATTTTCCCAAGAAAAAGAAAATTATCTGGTATAATTGTGGACGACCCAACCACAAAAATCTCCAATGCCAATATAAACGCTCTAAAATGGACTCGGTAAAAAACGTTGAGAACTTTGAGGAAGAACATACATTTCTATTCACATGTAACTTTGACACAAACGGAAAAAATCTCCTTGTAGACTGTGGTGCTACAGCGCACGTTATCACCAAGGAATCTGATTTTATTAATTTTGATTCAAACTTTAATCCTCAAAGTCATTTTGCCGAACTTGCCGACGGCAGTGAAATAAATGATATAGTCTTGAAAAGAGGCGATGCTAAAATATTCCTAAAAAATAATAAAGGCGAAATCTGTAACTAAAAAATGCTCTTTCTTAAGCAAGACATATTTTCCGTGCAGTCTGCAATTAAACAAGGCGCGAATATACAATTTGGCCAAAATAAATCAAAATTGGCATACCCCAATGGAACTGTATTTGACATTAAAGAAAATGGCCGACTATATAATTTAAAATGTATGGTTCCCGCAAAAACTGCCTGTCACGACTTGGAAACCTGGCATAAAATTTTAGGACAGTGCAATACATCTGATATTAAAAAATAACCAAATGTAGTCGAAGGCATGAAAATAATACCTTCAGACGATCTCTCAAATTGTGATGTGTGTGCACAGGGGAAAATGACAAAAGATATAAGCTGAACGCCAGACAAAAAAACTACGAAACTTCTCTTACTTGTGCATTGTGACTTAGCAGGTCCGATCAATCCGATGGGGAGAAACAATCTAAGGTACGTTTTAAACCTTATTGATGATTTTTCCGGTTTAATTATAGTTTATTTTCTAAAAAACAAATCCGACACTATCCTCGCCACTAAGAAATATTTAGCTGATGTTGCCCCGTACGGTTCAGTAAAATGTATTCGCTCAGACAATGGGACTGAATTTACTAGTAAAGACTTAAAACTTCTATTAATTAACCACCGTATTAAACACGAGAAATCTGCGCTGTATTCCCCTTTCCAAAATGGCATGGCGAACCCTTTTGGAGATGACAAAATGTCTATTTATCGAATCGAAATTAGTGCATACTTTATCGACATACGCTTTAATAGCAGCAGCATATATAAGAAATAGATCGTTCAATAGAATATTAGGCAAACCACTGTGTGAAGCGTTTTGCGGTGTAAAACCCAAAATCAACCGAATGCATATATTTGGTTCAGATTGTTTTGCATTTATAGAAAATACCAGTAAACTAAATACTAAAACCGAAAAAGTTATTTTCGTAGGTTACGATAAAAAGAGTCCAGCATATTTAATCTACTTTCCAGCCTAAAATGCCATAAAAGGGTTAGATGTGTAAAATTTAATGATACATTAAATTTTAAAAATGGCGATTCAGTGGATGAACAACATGAAAGATACAAGACTACGCAGTGGATGACTGTTACTCGTTGAAAAACGCACCGGAAAGTTATAATAAGGCGATTAATTCAGAAAATCATCAAGAATGGGAACAAGCTATGATGTCCGAATTGAAAACTTTATCTGAAAATAACACCTACGAAATAGTGGCAAAACCAACTGATTAAAATATTATTTCTTCATGCTGAGTTTTTTCCAAAAACTTAACAGCTTCTGACAGTGACACTTTTAAAGCAAGATTTGTTGCAAAAGGTTTTTCACAAATTTCTGGAGTGGAATATTTTGCAACATTTTCACCAACGACAAATTTAACGACAATTAGAATTTTATTACAACTTGTCGCTCAATACAATTTAAAAATACATCAAATGGATGTAAAAAATTGTTATTATAATGCTCCGATTACTATGAAATCGATATTCACCCTTCAGAGGGATTTAAAATGAAAAATAAAAATTTCGTGTAGAAACAGAAAAAATCGTTATATGGACTAAGACAAAGTGCTCATAATTGGAATTTACTCATGCAATGTCCCGTAAACTCGTGCATATGTAGAAAATATGTAGGTAATAAACTATTGATTTTGGTTTTTTGGGTTGACGATATATTACTCGCCTTAAACTGTGACAATACTTTAAAAGATGTTAAAAATAAATAAATAAAAAATTTAAAATGGTCGATCTTGGAAGACTGTCGTGGTTCCTCGGTATAAAATTTACCTGTGAAAATGAAACGATAACCATGAATCAATCACGATACATTGAAAAAATTCTGCTCAAGTTCGAAATGCAAGATTGCAAACCGCGGACAACTCCCATTGAAATCGACGTAAATAAAAATATAGAGACTGAAACAAAATAATTGGTCTCATACTCCCCCATCAGGAGTCAAAAACATTTCACACATTGTTCCTCAGAAAATTAAATTTCTGACGTAGTAAGATTTCTTTCTCAATCTACTTCTTATTTGGGCAGTGGTGCTTAAAAATCTTTTGCCATTGCTTATAACTTCTGTTAATTTTTGATATTTTATTTTTACATATTCCATTGACCAAATCAATGTCCATTTTTCTTCCTATTCCACTGTGTTTGGGCAAATTCAGCAGTGTTAGATTTGGTGAAATCAATCGTCACTTCACTAAGAGCTTTCTTCTCAATTGACTCTCTAACATCTTTTGGGAGATATTGATGTACTTCAGATACAATTGAAAGTTCTTAGTTGTAGTTAGCGATGGTTTTTCTTTTATCAAGGGTGAAGATTTTATTTGAGCCTCAAATACTGTTTTTTATTCCTCCCCTATTTCTCATTCCTGGAGTATGCGAAACAGTGAAGAATAATTTTTTTCTCCTCAAGAGACCACTTTACTTGGTTATAGTGTCTTTTCTTAGTGGTTCTTGTTTGGTCTTGCCGGATTCCAGGACTAGAATTTGATTGGTCTGGTGAAGTGTCCAGCTTAGTGTTGTTACTTATGGCAACATCACTAGAGGGTGCACCGTTATTTTCTTCACATGAGCATACTGAATGTACGTTTTTATCCTGGGCGACATCCTGCCAGCTTTTTGATTTAGTTTTATTTTTCATTTTCATTTAAATTCAATTATTTGTTCAGGATTTACTTTAAATTGAAAATTGAAAATGTCCTCATACCAGAGTCCAGTGTAAATCCCTTATACAGACAGACTGAAGACACCCGAGGTTGGTGTCTCGTAGGCATTCAATTTTCCCCCAGTGTGCGTTTTCATGTGTCACTAATGTCGAATTTTGAGAATAAGAATATCCACACACTTCACAAGAATATGTCTTTTTCCCTTTTGGTTTTATTTTCCTTCAGTCGAAGTTCTCAGAAATCAAGAGGCCATAACCTGGGGCTAACACTTGAAGTCTATATGAGATATATAGATATGCGAATGTTCCATTAAAGTTCTTTATCTCTCAAACACTGAGTTAGTAAAGAAATTGAGAACATAGTTTTATTCTCCCCAATTAACCATTTTTATAAGTTGTATATTTCATTTAGTCTCTTGGTTATGCAGTATATCTTTTATTTTGGTCTCTTGGTTATACTGGATTCCATGACAAGAATTTATCAAGTCTGGTGAGTGTGAGTTCTCATATGTCTAACTAATGTTAATTTTTCAGTAAAATACTTCACAAGAATATGGCTTTTCCCCAGTGTGAGTTTTCATATGCTCCACTAACTTTGATTTTTGAGAAAAAGAATATCCGCACACTTCACATGAATATGCCTTTTCGCCAGTGTGAGTTCTCATATGTCTCACTAATATTGATTTTTGAGAAAAAGAATGTCCGCATACTTCACAAGAATATGGCTTTTCCCCAGTGTGAGTTCTCATATGTATCACTAAGTTTGATTTGACAGAACAAGAATATCCACACATTCTGCAAGAATGTGGCTTTTCCCCAGTGTGAGTTCGCATATGTTTCGCTAATGGTGATTTTTGAGAAAAAGAATATCCACACACTTCACAAGAATGTGGCTTTTCCCCAGTGTGAGTTCTCATATGTGTCACTAGGTTTGATTTTTCTGAAAAAGAATGTCCACACACTTTACAAGAATGTGGCTTTTCCCCAGTGTGAGTTCTCATATGTGTGACTAAATGTGATTTTAGAGAAAAAGAATATCCACATACTTCACAAGAGTGTGGCTTTTCCCCAGTGTGAGTTCTCATATGTCTCACTAATGTTGATTTTTGATGACAAGAATATCCACACACTTTACAAGAATGTGGCCTTTCCCCAGTGTGAGTTCTCATATGTCTCACTAAAAGTGATTTTCGATAAAATGAATATCCACACACTTCACAAGAATGTGGCTTTTCCCCAGTGTGAGATCTCATATGTGTCAGTAAATTTGATTTATCAGAACAAGAATATCCACACACGTCACAAGAATATGGTTTTTCTCCAGTATGAATTCTTATATGCTTCACTAAATATGATTTTCGAGAACAAGAAAATCCACACACTTCACAAGCATGTGACTTATCTCTAGTGTGAGTTTTCATATTGCTTACTAATGTCTATTTATAAAAACAAGAATGTAGGTTTTTTCACCAGCTTGTGTATCTATCTTTATTACAAAAGTTTTCTTCCACACACACACGTCTTTTTTATTTTAATTTTTTTATAATTCAAGCTGAGGCACTATACAGATGCCAAACACCTATAACTATTACATATATTTACACCGAGATATTTCTTTTTAAATTATATATTGTCTTTGAAATAGTAATTTTAAACATTACTTGTCTGTAATTTGTGATTCGATTTCTAATTACCTTTTGATTTATTTGAACATTAAGTATCTTTTTCACAAACATTTATATTACCTTCATGTCGTGATTTGTTTTCACCATTTCGTTGTTTTCAAAAATTCCTTAAGAAGTAATGTCCAGTATAATAAGTTTCTCACAGATGTTACTGTAGTGTTGCAAATAAAGTAATAGCTGTTTACACCTTAATGTTTATGGGTCATGATACTTCATTAACATTGAATAACATTCAATCCGGATCATCTGGAAAATATAATTAAATTCAATATTTTTCGTATTTGCATTCAGATATGTTGTTTGTTTATTAAATTGAACTTAAATTAATCCTTATGACAAATATGACCGGATATTTTCAAATTTGGCACAGAGTTTTTTACGCTATATTAGTCTAATTGAAATTGTATCTAGCGTTTTGTTGTATTTTATCTTAGTGAGAATACACACACATATATATATATATATATATATATATATATATATATATATATATATATATATATTTTATATATATATATGAATGATACAATAAGTGTAAATTACAATAAGTCCATGAAAAATTTGGCTTGTCCAAGAACATAATTGATATATGAATATGCAAAACTATAAAAAATATATTGAAACATTTCCTTAATCTGTGTTTGTTTTATGCTTCCCCACTATTTTTGTGAACATTTTTATTTTTTTATTTGTGTGTTATTTTTTCTTTGTTAATTCTTAGGTTTGTTTGAGTAAATAAAACAGTTTATTCATCTGAATATAAATATATGACAGTAATTTTTTTGACATTCTATAAATTATAATTTTAATTGATTTTTTTACTCATCCTCACCTGAAAAAAGGCACTTGGACGTAAGGGGACTATTAATTGAGAACACACGGATAATAAAGATGGTGATTTACATTACATTTATACTTCTGTCTATCAGTACAGTTAGTGAAACAGGTAGCATGAAGACTAGCTGTTCTAAGGAAGCTATTAAAGTAGGAAGCTTTCTGGCATTCAAGGATCTCAACATTTTGCTGTGAAGCACATTCCATTAAACATGCTTATAAAACAGGCACGAGGCTGCAACATTGCAAGAATGTAAAAGTACAGGATTCTCTTTGGTGTGAGTAGTTTTCTAGCATGATGTTTATCTGATGCGCAAGAGATACTACACCTAAACATGATAGAAGGAGCCATCTTCCTTGTGGCAACCTTCACAATGTGCTCAATGTATTTGTTCCAGTTTTCGTTAAAAGGCTATGGAACCCCATCCAGAAAGAAAAGGTGTTGCGGTTTTGCTCACCTGGAAATGAGCATTGGAGGTTCAGAGGATGTTTATCTGATGCGCAAGAGATACTACACCTAAACATGATAGAAGGAGCCATCTTCCTTGTGGAAACCTTCACAATGTGCTCAAATGTATTTGTTCCAGTTCATATTTCCTGTAAATATTAAGCCAAGAAGTTTTAAGGAAGAATTCTCAGGAAGGTAGTTAGTTATACTGTTTTGTTGTTTGTGTCATCGATTTGTCAATTTTCTTAACTGTATTAGTCTTAGGTTTGTTTGATAAAATATATTCGTTCATTCACTTGAATATAAATTATTTGTAACAGCATACTTTTATCTTATCAGTTGTGTTTTTTTAATTATCAAATGATTTGAGAATATTACAAAACGTATTGAAAAGTGTATTTTTCAATTTTATAGAATTTGCTCTTATGAATTTATAGTAATTGTACCCCTCTATGTACATACTTCTTAATAACCCAACAAGCAGCAAAAGCACACCCCTTCCTTGTTGATGTTTGATGCCGGAAATCATTTTACACTAATAGCTACATCCATCGCTCTAAAACGATTTTAAATTCCTTTCCTATTTCTGGCTTCTCTGGTTAAAACGAAGCAATTTAAATGACATCTCGCTACTCCCATATTTCTTAGTAGATTGTAATAATTAATTCATTAGATCATTGCGTTTTTAGAATTCACTTTGAAGGTATGATTCAATTGCCAGAGGTGTCGTTACAATATTTCGTTTGTGTCCCATCAATACTTGTTTAAGTATTGTCTCAAGATTATTTCTTCTATTTTGTATATGCCACTATTCTGTGTGTTGTTTATAAGACTTCAAACATATGAAATTATTGTTTCCCCTTCACATAATAATAATAATACAGTATGTAGTGTGCATTGGATAAGACAGGGTTACATAACAATTTTTGTCTATGCCACTATTTTGTGTGTTGTTTATAAGATTTGAAATGTATTAAATTATTGTGTCTCCTTCACGTAATAATAATATTACCTTATGTAATGTGTATTGATTAAGACAGGTTTACATAACAAATTTGAATATGCCACTATGTGTGTGATTTATAAGACTGCGAATGTATAAAATTATTTGATTCGAAGTGGAGCACAAATTATTCAGGATAGACACCAGTGCTTTGGGTAGAGGTGGGACCTGGTGTCGCAACGATATTGCAAGACAGTTTCAGCAACACTCTCAAAATTCAACAAACACTGAATACCCATATTGTAATTTATTATCCTCTTACAGAACACTTAATCACTCATTAAATTAAGATTATGTGACTGAGAATTGTATGCGTTTCACATATCATGTCTTCAGGAAATGTTGAAATATGTTGCAATCAAATTTGTGACACCAGCTAAAAGGACATTTTAATAGTTACTTTTTAAAGAACAGTCAAAACTTTTTAGTAAATTTAAGACAATTGTAATTCTGATATATTTTTGCGAGTGAAATAATTTTCTGTTTGGAATTTTACACATCTATGTTAGATCTTTATTATTTCCATTCATATATTCCTGTATATCTGCTTCTGTTTATAATTTTTGTTGTGAGCATCAATTAACCGTTAATCTATGCACCCCAAACAAAAAATTATATCAATTTAAAAGCTTTTTAAACTTGTAAATAGTTTATTCCTATTCTATAAAAATACTCTAAATCCTACACCTGAACTGTGTGAGCAAATTAGGAGCCAATGTGCAAAGTTGTGTACCGATGATGATGATGATGCTTTTAAGATTTAAATGAATATATTGACATCCATAGAGATAAGTTACTGTACAAAGTAATTTCAAACTAAAACTTGTTAGAAGAATTAAAATATTTTTTTTTAATGTAATGCAATCCTGATGTTATATATTTTTTAATATTTATTTTATTGGATTCAAATATAAAACGTTAGTGTAACAACTGCTGACTAAAATAGTTAATTATTAATAAGATACTTCTAATACATTGTTATTTACTTAATAAACAATTTACATTCACACCAAATAAAGAGCATTGAGACATAAGTGGATGCTATGTGAGAGAGAGGCATACAAATAAAGGCACCGTAAGTAATTAAACTAAATGTAAAAAATTGTTTCATACTTTTTTTACGATCACCAATGTAAACAGGTTTTTATGTGAAACACTTAACGTGCATGCGGCTAGATAAACAGTTTTGTTTTTTCATCCTAATATTTTTTATTTTATATATTTTAAAATAAATTTAATAGATAAACAGTTTTGTTTTTTCATACTAATTTTTTTTTTATTTTTTGGCTTTCCTTTGTTTTTTTAAGGAGGGATAACAGCCTGTGTGTTGTTTGGAGAGGGTGCAGGTATTAATCATACATTCTATTTTTTGTGTTTTAAATAACAACACCTCCCCTCATAGGTAATAAAATTTCAATTTAAATTCTATATTTTGGCTGTTTTTAATAAAAACCCTCCCCTCATTAAAAATAAAATTTAAATTCAAATTCTATATTTTGCTTTTTTTTAATAAAAAACACCTCTCATTAGTAATAATGGTATTATTTAGAAAGCTATTCTTACCACGAGAAAGGAGATCCATGCTTATTAATTTATACTTTCAACTAACAAATAAATATAAGGAACATTTCCCGTGTTATAACTTATTTACTTTTTAAAAAATAGTATGTTACATTAGAAGACGAAAAAATGGTTGATACAAAATGGCCGTCTCAGAAGGCCCAATAATCGTCCAAAAATTTGCAAAATCAAAAAATACTCATATATCCATATGACATCTAATCCCCATCTAAAAAAAACGAAAGAAAACAAAAACTAATATGAATTCCCTGTCTCCCCCCCCAGTGCAACAAAAATTTGAAACTGCGAATGAGTACAAGTATCATTGACTGCTAACTGGTCATAAAAATGAGTGCTAATTTTACATTAAATAATATAGGAAAGTGATCCCCACTCTAAAATCCGAAATAAGTATTATTAATTTATAATTCCTTTAGTGGGTATTTTTTAAGTCTGTATAAACGTAATAGTCAAAAATAAACTCTTTTTTTTTAGGGGTTAAACTATTCTGGGTTAGATTGTAAAGACTTACGAATATTGTTTTCTACATTAAGTAATTGCTAATTGATGATAATTGATCATTTTAAGTAAACTTTATAAAAGAAAATGACGCATATTTTAAATATTACAAATTGGATGAAACATAAAAATTAAAACGGAATTCTCCAACGATATAATAAATTTATTTAAATCTTAAAACAATGAAATATATAAAACAAAGTTTCCGTGACAAAAAGCTCAATTCGATCAACTTTTCGTACCAAAAAGCTTAATTCGATCAACTTCAAATTAAATTATTATTTTCTCAGAAATCACACAAGTTTTACAAAACTAATCATATTTTTAACAAAAATCTAAATATCACATTGAATAAAATATTTTAAAGATATTTTTAAAATCATACTATTATTATCATATTTTATTGGATTGCAAAAACAAAAAATTAATAAACTTATTTTAATGTTAAGATTATATTAAAAGTTATAGATTAGATTTTTTTTAGTGTAAAAAAAAAGAGATACAAACTTACGTATATTTTCAGGAAGTCAATACAAAACAACATCGGGATGAATTCGTTTTTTCTTTAGTAAAGTGAAATAACTTTTCAATTAAAAAATAAAATATATGAAAATATAAAAGAATCAAAATTAAAAGATGAAAAACACGATTTAAACGTGAAATTATTTAAAGGAAACAAATCAACTGCTAAAGAACAAAGAACTTAAGGTCATCGTAATAACACGGTGTAATCATTATTTCGTTCCTCGTGTAAAAATGTCCCTTTATTATTATAAGTGTGCCGAATTATTTCCCTATCAAGTTTAGATTGCATTTGTCAATGTGTTGGGATTTCTTTATAAAATGTCTTTTCTTTTTTGTATGTCTCATTTATTAAAATAAATAAGATACATGAAGATTTAAAAATCAGGTTCATTTAGAGTAGTAGTTGAGGGGCAAAAATCAGAAGCTCACAGTATTAATGCCGGTGTCCCTCAGGGATCCATCCTGGGCCCAACTCTTTTCCTGATCTACATTAATGATCTTCCAAATCATATCCTTACATCATTTGTAGACATTTATGCTGACGACACTACCATTTATGGTACCACATCTAAGACAGTAAACGACCAGGTTCTCTCCAATTCTCTCTCCTCTGATCTTGAGCACGTAGTACAATGGGGAAAGAAGTGGCTGGTTACTTTTAATGCATCTAAAACCAAGCTTCTCTCTTTACATCATCAACATTCTAATCCACATTTGTCATCAATTGAAATGAATGGCTCTCGTCTTCAGGAGGCCTCAAGTTTTGACAAGCTTCTGGGCTTGACCATTACTCCTGATCTTAAATGGAACACGTATATCAAATCTGTTGCCAAGGCCGCTGGAAAAATGGTGGGATCTTTCTATCGATCCAGTAGATATCTCACTGCTGATGCTATTCTCTACCTATATAAGAGCCAGGTACGTCCAAGGATGGAATACTGTTGCCACATCTGGGCAGGAGCTGCTAGAAAGGACTTGTCCTGCCTTGATAGAGTTCAAAATAGACTTCATAGCCTCGTAGGAGATGTCCTTTTCTCCTCCTTGCAACCTCTATCTCACAGAAGAGATGTTGCGAGTTTGTCTCTGATGTATCGTTATTTTCATGGAAAGTGTTCAACTGAGCTTCAATCTATGGTCCCCCCTCGCCAAACTTTCACAAGAAACACTCGTCTAGCTGTAAACACTATCAATAATTTCCCCCACTCTTTATCTGTGCCTAAACCTAAACGTAGATTCCATGAACAAAGCTTCTTTCTTAGAACTGCACGTCTGTGGAATTGTCTTCCGTTTTCCTGCTTTCCGGCTGACTACAATATGGTTGTGTTCAAGTCTAAAGTAAATAAGTTCTTGGTGAGCCGTTCCATATAAGTTATTAAATTTACCAAATTTTCATTACTAATGATTACTATATTGACCAATTTCTACTGTACACTCTTTAACCCTTATCCTTGAGTGGCCTCTGGGCCTTGATAATGTGGTGATGCCTATGTAAAAAAAAAAAAAAAAAAAAAATTATTTTATTTTTATTTATTTATTTTGGGGGGGAGAGTGAACGGCAAGACTGGAGTTTACGTGGAAAAATAATCTCGAACCCTTTATCACATAAAAGGAACTAATTTCCCTAATCACCGGTACGTTATGTCAATAATATAGGTATTTCAGAAGTTGTTTTTGAAAACAACTTAAAGAAGCCCAACTTTTTACTTATTTATTTTAAAACGTTTCACGATCTTTTTTTCACGATATCTTTTTTCTCTCATTTTTTAATTCTTTATTTTAAACAGCATTTTTTTTAATTTTAAACAGAACGTTCCACGATATCTTAAGCACCCTTTCTTTAGCACGGTAACAAAAATACATAAGTACCGAAGGTTTTATAATTAATAAATTTAAATTTGAAATAGAGAAATAATAAATTGCAAGATATTACGCGTGTTTAATATTAAGTTGTATCGTTTATAACTACTCACGTAATTTAATAATAATCATGCGATTCAATTTTTAATTAAAAAATATTGTTTAAACTTAAACTTTAAAAAGTCTGATAATTTATTATTTCTATTTATGTATTGTTTATCATTAAGGTACTAGTGCAGAGAGCGATCCGGACGTAAATATTAACGTTATATTTAAAAAGCCATTCTTAATATGGGGAGGGGAGAGTGTTTTGTACATATTCTATACTTCAACCTTACAATTGAAATAAAAAAAAAAAACATCAAAACTTTAATTAAACTTGGAAATACGATTTAAAAAATAGCGCGGATCATTCTCTGCACTAGTACCTTCATTAAAAAAGGTATTCATTGTGTAAAAAAAAAAACGCACGGAACATATAAGACATTTAAATATGAATAGAACTTTTCATAATTGTAACCTACGAAAAACTTTTTTATTTTAATTAAAAGCAATATAAAAAGAAGTTGTTTTTTTTTTTTTAAGTTGTTTTCAAAAACAACTTCTGAAATACCAATATTGTTTATATATTATTGACATAGTAACGTACCGGTGATTAGGGAAATTGGTTCCTTTTATGTGATAAAGGGTTCGAGATTATTTTTCCACCTAAACTCCAGTCTTGCCGAGTGAACATTTCATTATTATTTGGATTACTCAAACTTTAAAAATCAGGTTTATTCATTTATTTATTATTTGGATTAGTCAAACTACTGTTAACATCCGAGATGAGAACTATAATCGGTAGATTTACCGTTTAGTTGTACAAATAGCCTCGAACCATATAACTTTTTCGAATCTATGTGTACAGTAAAACCAACCCGCCGTTTCGTTGGACAAATAGCCTCGAACGAAATAATCACTAAAAGGGACTCTTAAAGGTCAACACCGGTATCGAGCAGAAGTTTGTTTACATGTTTCACAAAGTTTAAATGGCTAAAATATAATCACGTAATTATTGAAAATGTGATCACGTGATTAAAATTTAATTTTTTAACCACGGTATTTAACAAATTTTTTAAAAAATCATGAAAGATGAAGTTTTAAAATGATTAAACGTGTTTTATTTTATAATTTAAAATGAAAAACATTGAATAATAAAAACAACATTTTCAGTACTTATGTATTGTCGGTACTGTGCTGAAATGATAATGTTATTTTATTGAAAGCCATTCTTAACATGGGGAGGGTGTTTTGTAACTATTCTGTGCTTCCACCATACAATTAAAAAAGAAAAAAAAAAGATATCGTAAAACTTTAATTTAACCTGAAAAACTATTTAAAAATAGCGCGGTACCAAAAATGCATAAGCACCAAATTTTGGTTTGATTTTACAATAGATATTTTTTCTCGGCTGCATATGACGGCAGATGTTACCGCGCTATTTTGATATAGTTTTTATTTTTTTCAGTTTAAATTCAAGTTTCACGATTTTTTTTATTATATAAAGTTGTAATGTGGAAGCATAAATTAGTTACAAAACAACCTCTCCTCCTCATATTAAGAATGGTTTTCAAAATAATAACGTTATTATTTCAGCTCGGCACCAAAATACATAAGTACCTAATATTTAATTTTTATTGCTCAATGTTTTTTTCATTTTAAATTATAAAATAAAATGTGTACTCGTACAGTTTATTAAAGACATTAAAAATGAAAATATCGAGAAAATAAAAAAGGTTATATTGTACGTATCCATTATGGAATGAAGTTCTTTGGAAAAACTTTCACTTAATTTGGTCAAGTAGTTTGTTTTTTTTTAAGCAAAAAAACAAACAATTTGTTATGAGAATCAAAAGGTAGCCGTGTTTCGATTTTTAAGAAGAATGGAGGTATCGGCACTTTAAACTGAGTTATCTCCCCGTGACGTATTCTAACAATCCAAACACGGCCATCTTCAGCGTGCTGTCATATTAACATGTTTCCCCGCTGTAAAAAAAAAAATAATTATAAGTAACTTCTCTGAATTTTTTTTCAGAGAACTTCAGTCCATAACGGATACGTACAATATAACTTTTTTTTCGATATTTTCATTTTTTAATGTGTTGATTAAACTGCACAAGTACCAATAAAACATATTTAATCATTTTCATAATTTTGGTAACGAAAAATACCTGTGCACATCATTCAACTTTGTTTGGATGACCAATTTTCGAGGTGATTAGTGGGGTTCAACCAATAGACACACTAATTCTGCGGTAGTTTTCCAGAGGTTTTCATTCATCAATCAATATCGAAAGAAGACACTTTCAGTTGTTGAAGGCGACAGCTCGACGGATTTCTTACGCTTACGAGATTGATATGTTCACAGCAAACGTTGGTAATGTATACATGCAGATTAGATTATATCAGAACGTTGCGATTGAAGTGGATGATAAACTGGTCGAGAGAATTGACTTTTTGTGGCGTGTATAGAGACGGCCGATTGAGAAAACAGAAACAAGGACGTCCTTACACTCGTTTGTGAAAGATGAAGACATACGGAAGGGAGGTAGCTGGGAATTGAAGTAGTTTTCTGCTTCGAATGAGACATAGGGTAGAATTTCTGATTTTGATTATATTATCGGGGTGAGCGCGTACGCAGACCCCACACTTAGAAATAGCACGTTCGAGTCGTCCACATTTGAGACGATCGCAAAGGTCAACCCAACCGCAGTGCAATGGAAGGGCCTCAGCCTCACTCTGTGGGAACGTCCTTTATGATCACCGTTACCCCTACGTAAGGTAAGGGTATTTATTTGCTTCCTCGCCGAGCAAATTAGGCACAAGGCCGATTTTTAATGTGAGGAGTGAAGGTGAAATGGGGACCAACTCCCCGGGGAGTAGGGGAGCTGGATAGCGACAATTGGTATGAAGGGTTGCCCGTCTTGCTGTTTTTTGCTTGACACTTGTTGTCCAAGCCCCAAAGAGCCCGGGGCGGGCTGCACTGCACAGTGCACTGCACCCTAATAAGGGAAGGTCATCATAGGTTTAACTGAATCAGTTTTGATAACAATAAGTTGCAAATTTCATAATGTAATCATGTAGTTATAGTTTGCTTCTTTTTTTTTTTTTTAATCCATATCTATTTTTGTCATTTGTCTGACTTCGCAGTTTGTGCAAATCCTTTCTTTTTATTTGAGTTGTTTATGTGAAATATTCAGTTTTTGCATTCTCATATGAAGATTATATAAATTATTCGAACTACTGTTCTCATCTTGGATGTAAACAGTAGTTCGATTAATCCAAATAATAATGAAATGTTCAATCTTCAAAAATAAACCTCATTTTATATCTTCATGTATCTTATTTATTTTTATAAATTAGACATATAAAAAATAATAGAAATTTCCAACTAATGACCGGACATTTTTACAGAAGGAACGAAATAAAAATTTCACCGTATTACGATGACCTTGAATTGTCAATTCAATGAATTGATTGCTCTTTAGAAGTTGATTTTCTATTTAAATAATTTCACGTTTAAATCGTGTTTTTCATCTTTTAATTTTGATTCTTTTATATTTTCATATATTTTATTTCTTAATGAATTGAACACACAAAACAAAAGTTGTATCAATTTACTAAAGAAATAAAAAAAAAAAACAATTTTTGTGTTTTGAACACAAAAGAAATATGAATTCATCCCGATGTTTTTTCGTATTGAATTCTTTGAAAGAAACGTAAGTTTGTATCCTTTTCTTTTTATATACTAAAAAAATCTAATCTATAACTTAAAATATAATCTTAAACATTAAAATAAGTTTATTTTGTTTTTTCAAGCCAATAAAATCTAGTTATTATTCTGCCATGCTTTATATATAATACAAAAAAGTGTGGCCTTTGTATTACTGTACACATTGATTCGAAAAAGTTGTCAAAAAAAAAAAACGAATATATAACAAATAAATGTTATCAAAGGCAAGATAAGTTACTTTGATACGCGAAGTTATTACATTGAATAAAAACACTAAAAACATATCCAGTTAGGTAGAAAAGTTATTAGGTGTAAAAAAAAATAATATCCATTAAAGGAATGAGTAATTGATAATACATATTTCAGATTTTAGAGTGGGGATCACTTTCTTATATAATTTAACATAAAATTAGTACACGCTTTATGATCAGTTAGCAGTCAATGGTACCTGTAATCATTTGTCGGTTTCGAATTTTTGTGACGGGGGTGGGAGACGGCGAACTCGTATTAGTTTTTTGCTTTCTCACATTTTATTCGATCGCATGTGTTGTTAACTATTCTGTACTTTCACTTGACATTTATTGGATGGTTTTTCTACCAGTATTTTTCTTAATTTTCGATTATTGGACGACTATCGGGTCTTTCCAGATGACCATTTTATAAAACCTATTTTTCTTTTTCTAATGAAACGTAACATACTAATGTTTTAAGGGTAAATAAGTTATAACACAAAAAAAAAACAATGTCTCTTGTATTTCGTAAATTGTTAGGTGAAAGCATAAATGATACATGTAATAATTCGCAGTTTCCAATTTTTGTGATGGGGGAGGAAAGATGGGAGTCATTTTAGTTTTTTTTGTGATGGGGGAGGAAAGATGGGAGTCATTTTAGTTTTTTTTTGTGATGGGGGAGAAAAGATGGGAGTCATTTTAGTTTATGTGATGGGGGAGGAAAGATGGGAGTCATTTGAGATTTTTGCGATGGGGGAGGAAAGATGGAAATCATTTGAGATTTTTGTGATGAGGGAGGAAAGATGGGGGTCATTTTAGTTTTTTAACTTCTTACTTTTTTTTTAGATGGGATTAGATCCCATATGTTGTTAACTATTCTGTACTTTCATTAACAATTTAATACACAAGAGATATCGTAAAACTCGTTGGACATAAACATTTTGCAAAAGGTGGGAAAACCTGAACGAAAATAATCCCCTCTAAAATGCTTACATCCGGTTCCCCCGACATCACACTGGCACTGGAATGGATATATAAAATTACTAAGTTTAGTGCGAGGGAAACGGTCTTTTTTGAAAGAAGAAAATGTAGATTTCGTATTAAAAATCACACGAGGTAAAACAGACGGAAAACAATTGCTGATAATCTATTTAAGTTGGTTAATAAGATGAACACATTACCTCCAACCCATGGCAACTTAAGATAAACAGGACATTTTGAAGGGCCAAAGGTTATATCTTTATTAAATTGTTTGATTGATTTTGAATTGAATACATTTCTTAATTAAGACTTCTGGGAAGCCATTATTGACCACAATTTCTTTAATTTTAGTAAATTCAGTGTATAGACCTGTAAAATAGGTTCTATATATAGAGAGGGAAGAAAACGACCTCTGACCCTATTGATCAGCACGTTCAGGAACAGGAGAGAGTTACTCTATTCCATCTCCATAGTAAAGGACAAAGTGTGATGTAAGGAATTAAAACGTTTGAAGAATTCTAAAGCCAGGTTCTGAGAAAGGAAAGTCACAAACGTGTCAGCCACATAAGGAAAATATAAGTGTTATGTATTTATTTGTAAAGTTTTAATTCATAAAACCCAACTAAAATGTGTATTTGAAAAGTTTTAATTCATAAAACCCAACTAAAATGTGTATTTGTAAAGTTTTAATTCATAAAACCCAACTAAAATGTTGGCACGGATGAGACATAAGGGACTACCCATGGAAAAATTTGTTGGCACAGCACATTGTCGATACTTAACTCGACGGACTTTGTGCAAAGAGAAATGAGTTCAATGAAATATTTCTCTGGTAAAGAGAGAGGAACACAATAAAGTGCATCGTATCAAATAGTCTTATGAAGAGGCACGTTTGTAAATAAACGAGAAATATCAAACGAGCACCAGAATTAGATTGGGGGTAATATCTCTAATGATTTTGAAAAGAGTAAAAGAATCTCTCTCTCCCTCCCTATATATATATACATGTATACATGTATATATATATATATATATATATATATATATATATATATATATATATAGTCTTTCAACCTTTAAAAGTTTTTAACCTTTAAAACTATACGAAAATTTATTTTTTATCATTCGTTAGAAAACCATCTAGTCAGTCAGTCATTTAATCACCTGCAATCACTGCATCAACTCGCTCTCGAATTTACTATAATACCAATATTTTATTTTTCAAGGGATCATCAGTTGTTTACCATGAAACACTGTTTTGGGGATTATGTATATATATATATATATATATATATATATATATATATATATATATATATATACAGTGGGTAGCACAATTATTTGGTACATAAGTTTTTTTCATATATATATATATATATATATATATATATATATATATATATATATATATATATACATATATATATACATATATATACATATATATATATATATATACAGTGGGTAGCACAAGTATTTGTTACATTACTTTTTTTAATATTTCTAAAAATATTCTCAACTAGTATTTCAGCCCGGCGTTGTCCGTGTGTTTGCAGGTGTATGTTGAGCTTAAACAAAAGTGGTAGTAGGAAAGTAGGCTCCAACCTGTATTGCAAAGGAGGAAAAGAATGGGGGGAAAACGTGACTTCTTTGCTGTTACGACCACCGCCAAACAGGAAGTGACGTAGGTTAAAATTAAGGCTAGACAATCGAAAGGAGAAGATGACTTTCGAAAATATCGGCGAAAAAAGCAACCCCCCTGTAGAAAAGTGTCCAGTTAAAGGTGAAGATATTAATGTTTTTAGCCAATTTTCGATATTTGTGGTCTGAAAGGTTAAACTTCAAAACGATATTGATCTTGTGAAAATCCGTCGAAAGTTTTAAGCAGACATACATACATACATACATACGTACACGCTTTTATATATTGGTAACTCAAATTTTCGACCCAACTCGATTAAAAAACTTGCCCTATCTCTTAATACCCTTTATATCAAATTTCAAATGTTTAGACCAGAAATTGTCTGAGTAAATTGGTAGAGATCGAAGCGGTCAAATTTTTTAAATTGTGACCCCTATTATGACCCCTCAATGTTTATTGTTTTGGGCTCAAATCAAGTTATTGATTTAGATATGTCCAAGGAACCTATATCTAAAATTTCAAGTGTTTAAATCCAAAATTGTCAGAGGAGTTTGGTAAAGTTCTCAAAGGCCAAATAGTTGAACCTTGACCTCTTAACAGCCAAATTTCTGGCCGAAAATCGATTACTAATATTATCCCAAATCTCAATACCCTGTATATCAAATTTTGAGTCTGAAAATTGACAGAGTTATTGTACAGAGAGAGAGAGAGAGAGAGACACACACACAGACAGATACTTTCACTTTTATATATAGATTTGAATGAATTTTACACTCAATCAATCTTTGAACAGATAAACATAAAATGGATATGAAGAATCTCTTAGTTGAAAAAATTGATTAAAAAATCAAATTACTCATATGCAAAAGTATTTAACACATTTATTAATAATTAGTTGTATATTTTTTGTTCTGTCTTAAAGCCTCCAAACGCTTTCTATAACTTCCTACTAGTTTCTTACAAGCACTTGCTGGTAGTTTCAGCCATTCTTCGCAATCCTTCTTCAATTCCTTGATATTCTTGGCATCTCTTGCATGCACCTTTAACTTCAAAGTTTTCCACAGATTTTCGATGGGATTTAAGTCGAGTGACTAGCTAAGCAACTGCAGAACTGTGTTGAATATTGAGTGTGACTGCAGTCATGGAGGTGGGCTGCATGTGCGAACTCGAAACCCGAGCGATGGGAGACAAGAAGGCAACAAAATCAGGTTCGATCGCGCATTAATTTGCATACAAGAGATAATATAAGGCTGGGAGTTTAAATGTTTGGCAGAGTCGAGCCGTTGAGTTCTCGAGAACCGAATGGAATGTGATTAGAGCGGAGAATGTCGCTGAGAATCCAGTCCAGGTTTGTTTTTTATTAGGAGCTTTAATTTATTAATTTTATTCCGGCTTTAAATATGGAACCAATGCTGCCCAGATGAAGTGGGAAATTTTAAATGATTCGCATCGAACCTGAAAAAGTTAAAGTTGTGTTGAAAATTGAAAAGCGTTGTCAAAGACGGAATTGAATGAGGCATGTCGAACTGCGAAGGTTGAAGATATGAAGTGAGTCAGACTTTTTTTGTCTTTTTGTTTTTTAATCCCAGTGGGATTCGTTGAATTTCTTTAACTATCATCGATAAATGAACGTGTTGGAATGCAGTTCACTCTACTTGTTTGTATTAAATTCGTCGTTTTTAAACGAGGAATTTAGAGGGAAATCCAATTATCCTTAAACGATTTCATAGTTATTTTAGCCTTGTGCTTGGCATTATTATCCTTAAACCATTTCATAGTTATTTTAATCTTGTGCTTGGGATCATTGTTTTGCTGGAAGATAAAGTAACGGCACAATTTGAAATCTTAACCATTCTTGAACAGAGGTGTTGACAAAATCCATGTGTATTTTGTTGCATTCATTTTCCATTCTCCTAACTCAAATTGTAGAAAAGCAGCTCCAAATCCTCACACTTCTATCTCCAAATTTTACAGTGGGAATCGTATTAGATGCTTTACCTTCTGTGCCCCTTGTTGCCATACAACGGTTCGCATGTTTCTTCCACAAAGCTCAATTTTTGTTTTATCTGACCAAATAAGTATGTTCTGAAATTCATCCGATTCGTATTGATATTTATAACCAAATTTCAAACGATCTTTCACATGTCTAGAAGTCAACAATAGAATCTTTCTCAGTGATATCCTGATTATGTCGTAGCTTACTTCAATACTTGCTTTCTAGAAGATTTTTAGTATTACCATCCATTGTTTTCAAATTTCGCACGATAGCCCCAACTATACTCACCACCATTTTTTTTACAAGGTGGTCACCACTTATCAAGACCCGGAAGCCACTCAGGGATAATGGTTATTGTAAGTACAGTACGTTAGTGTGGATATTTAAAGGGGGTGGTTCATCAGGAATTTGTTTACGTTGGACTTGAAGACATCCAAGTTGTAGTTAAGAGGGAAGCAGGCAGAGGGAACAATTTACTTCTGAAGCTATTTTTCCTGTACTTTGCATCTTCCTATGATTTCCTGGGGAATATCATTAGACGTTCCTTTAGTTTAACCATTTTAAAACAGTAATGAAAAGGGCAATCTGAGAGCTGTAAAGAGCCGGAACTCTGAGATGCATTTTAATTGGTTGAAATATTGTAGTAACATTGAATGACTTCTTAAGAATGAAATTTCTTATCGCTTGAAATATTGGAGCAAGATGAAACGACTGGTTAAAAATGCAGTTTGACAATGTGTTAAATAATATTGCATATGTGTTAAAAAATATTGCATATGTGTTAAATAATATTGCATATGTGTTAAATAATATTGCATATGTGTAATTTGATTTTTTGTTAATATTTGTCAACTAAGTATATCTTCATTCCCATTTTATTTTAAGATAGATAATATCTCTTCAAAGTGTATTTAGTGTAAATTTCATTCGAATGAACTTGATACTTTTTTAGAAATACAAAAACGCCAATGTACCAAATACGTTCGCTGCGCTCTTTATATATACATTGTTATATAATATATGTATATATATGCATATATATATATATATATATGTACATATATATATATATATATGTATATATCTATAAAAGTGAAAGTGTCTGTCTGTCTGTGTACATTCCCCTATGCAATAACTCTGTCAATTGTTAGTCTACAGACTCCAAATTTGATATACAGAGTACTGATATTTGGGAAAGTCTATGTGAATCGTTTTCGGCCATAAATATGGCTGTTAAGGGGTCAAGGTCAACGAATTGACATTTGAGAACACTTTCTAAACTCCTCCGACTATTTTGGGGTTAAACACTTGAAATTTTAGATAAAGGTTCCTTGGACATGGATCTAACTTAAAAAATCGTTTTGAGCAAAAACAATAAATTTTTAGGGGTCATAATAGGGGTCGAAGTAAAAAAATTGACCGTTTTTTTTGCTCAGCGTACACCTCCCAACACCTGGGTAACGCAGGGCACCTATGCTAGTACATATATATATATATATATATATATATATATATTGATCATAATACACATACATATGTTTCTCTTCCATTATTATCTAAATCATAAAAAACCGTTAGATATAATTTCAACTAAACCAAACATAGATTAAGAAAACTCTATATGGACTGAGTCTGTGTCAAGTTAGGAAATATCCGGTTTTCTCATACAATATTTTTAGATACATTAATCTAGATATTGTGAGTTAAATCCAATAATATTAATAACAATAAACAGACATAATACTAATATTTGAATACAATATGTATAAATGTAAATATTATTTTCCACACCTGTATCGACTTGCCTGTGACAGGTTAGTAAATATCTGGTCATTTTTGTAACGTGTCTCACATAACTTTTTAATTTTTTGCAGATGTTCCTGATCGAACCATATTATTCAATTTTTATGGAGTATCATTTTCTTTAAACATTATCCTATAAACAATTATTACTTCATTTGAAAGAGACAGCGCCATCTATAATAAGATTAATTATACTGGACAATACAATTTGAAATTTAGTGCACTAAGGTAAAATTTTGTAGAAACAAAAGTATATAAATTTAAGAAGACAATATTTTTACAGCAGGCCAAACTATAACACTAAGAAAAATTTGATGAAAAGAAAAGTATGTGGATTTAAGTAGACAATTATTTTTACAGCACCCGAAACTATAACATTAAGAAAAATTTTGTCGCAAGAAAAGAAAGACATTATAAATTCTAAATACTTTGATGTAGAAGTTTGCAAAGATCACTCTGTTGAAATATATAAGACTGTGGTATAAATGTGGATATGAGAACTCACACTGGGAAAAAGACACATTCTTGTGAAGTGTGTGGATATTCTTGTTCTAACAAAGCATATTTAGTGAAACATATAAGAACTCACACTGGTGAAAAGCCGTATTCTTGTGAAGTATGTGAATATTCTTGTTCTCAAAAGTCAAACTTAGTGAAGTCTGTGGATATTCTAGTTCTAGGAAATCAACGGTAGTAATGCATATGAGAACTCACACTGGGGAAAAGCCATATTCTTGTGAAGTGTGTGGATATTCTTGTTCTGACAAATCAACGGTAGTAATGCATATGAGAACTCACACTGGGGAAAAGCCACATACTTGTGAAGTGTGTGGACATTCTTGTTCTAAAAAATCAAGTTTAGTGAGACATATGAGAACTCACAACAAAGTATCAAGGACTTATGTATGATATGAAACGAAATTTGAAATTTAAAGACGTTTCAATTATACCAGTCATCATAGGAGTACCTGGGTTTATGAAAAAGAACTTTAAAAAGTACATAGCAAGCATACCCGGTGAACCAAGTGCAAGTGAAATACAAATGATTGCACCGAAAGGGACGGCTAGAATCCTGAAAAGATTTCTTGGTTGGACTCACTAAAATAGGGGTAAATGTCAGACATCTGGTTGGATGTCCCATCCCCTAGAAGAAAAAGTTTAAGAAAAATGAAAAAAAGGGGTGAACTTGAAGGGGAGAACTTGAATGCCTACTAGGCATTATCCCCGAGTGTCTAAGGTCTCTCTGTACAGGGGTTTGTGAGAACAATCTGGCATGAGGATACTTTTTCCATAGAAGAAACCCCTGACCAAATATTCAAAATCACATAGGATTCGCAGCCCAAATAAGATCTCACTACGCCTACCCCACAGCTTTCCGAGGAATGGTGCACCTTCTCCAATTGATATTACCTCAAGTAATAGCACGAAGCTGGATACTCCACCAGACTAGATAAATTATTGTCCTGGAATCCAGTAAGACCATGAAACCAACATGAAAGATATACTACAACGTATAAAAATGGTTAATTGAGGAGACGAAAATTATGTCTCAACTTCTTTATAAACTCAGTGTTTTAGAAATAAAGAACTTAAATGGAACATTCGAATATCTATGTATCTCATATAGATTTCAAGTGTTAGCCCCAGGTCGTGGGCCCCTTGATTTCTGAGAACTTCGACTGAAGTAAAATAAAACAAAAAAGTAAAAATTGAATGCCTACTAGACATCAACCTCGGGTTCCTTCGGTCTCTCTGAACAAGGGTTTACCAGGGACTCTGGTATTAGGATACTTTCAATATTTAATTTAAAGTAAACCCTGAATATTCGAATTTAAATGAGAATGAAAAATAAAACTAAACTGGCAGGATGTCACCCAGGATAAAAAGATGTATGCTAAGACCAAACAAGATCCACTAAGAAAAGACACTATAACCAAGTCAAGTTGAGGAGAGAAAAAAATTATTCTTCACTGTTTAGCATAGTCCAGGTATGAGAAATGGAGCAGGAAAAAAACTTCACCCTTACCAAAAAAAAAAACAACAACCACAACTAAGAACAAATATCCAAGCTAAAAAAGATGTCCAAACATTTGTCCAATCAGCAATATCTCCCTATACCTAAGATCTGCCAAACCAAACAAGAAGACACCACAACAAATTCTCACCTGACACAGCTCCCTAAGACAATGCCAACAAGTCCAAGTCTTAGATGTCTACCAAAAATAAACCAAAAATATACCCGACGTGCCACTCCCTCAAATAATGCAACCTCTCCCCAGAAACTACTCCCAAAAGAGCCAACACAATTTAAACATGGGCAGATATTCCAACAGTATGTCCCACTTCAACATGTGACATTTGACGCGGACCAGTTGGAACTAGAGGAAGAGCTGGCAAACAGGATAGAAATAGCACTTGGTCTGGCTATTGAGGATCGGCCTAGACTGGGAGAATTAGTCCTTGTTTCCAAAGTCAACGATGCCATCGAAAGAATCATTCCAATTAACGCACCATTGAGTGAAATACACCATACAACATACGGAGCAGCATGGTTTATTCAATTAAAACACAAGGAGAGTAAAAGAGGAAACATGAAGGCTAAATCATATAACCCAGCCTGGAAACAAAAACTCAAGCAGAAAATAGTCAGACTCTGAAAGGAAACTGCCCAGATATATGCATTCCTATCCTGTGAAACCCCAGGAAATAAAAACTAAATAAGAAGGTGAATAAGTTGAAAACTTATTATTCCCTCCAAGACCAAACACAGCTAAGAGCTAAGTTGGCAGAACATCAGGCTGAGATAAAAGCCTTAGCTGCACAAATAAAAAAATAAAACAAAACATTGAAGTAAAAAGAATGAATAAAATTTTTGCAACAAACCAAAGAATTGTCTATAGAAGCCTAGTTAAATAAGAAATAAAGGTGAGCTCCCAACCAACACAAGAAGAAGTTGAAAACTTCTGGGGCCACTCAATGAGGACACTAAAGTACATAAAGAAAACAACTGGATAAATACTATCAAAGAGGAGAACAAGGAGAAAGAAAAGATGCCAGCTCTAAAAATTACCAGGGAGGCTGTCTGTAGGAAGGTAGCTAGCTCAATACAGCAATTTCAAGACCCCAGGAATAGACCAAATACCTCCTTTCTTGTTGAAAATTCTGAGTGCACTTCATCATCACTATGCCAAGCCATTCAATAAATAGAATCATCAATGGAGATGAAGAGCCACCTGAGTGGCTTACTGTAGGCAGTACATCACTTATTCCCAAACTTGAGTACACCCACATGGCTAGCAAATATAGGCCAATCTGTTGCCTCACAACAACCTACAAGCTCCTAAAACGGAAAATCGCTGGTGCAACATACGACCATCTGATTGCTGGTGATTACCTTGAAAGTGAGCAGAGGGAGTGTACGAGGAAAAAGCTAGGCACAACAAACCAACTCCTTGTAAACAGAACATTATTAGAAGACTGCAGGCGACGACAAAGAAATCTGTCAATGGCCTGGATTGATTACAAAAAGGCCTTTGGTAGTATACCTCATTCCTGAATACTTCGTTGTTTGGAGTTGTACAATGTGCACACTGGTATTACATCATTCCTTCAAAAACAAATGGCCAGATGATGCACCTCAATTACATTACAGCAACCGGAAGGAAGGATACAGACCCGAAACATAAAGATCAAGCGAGTAATATTCCAGGGAGACAGCCTCTCACCTCTCCTTTTCTGCCTCACAATGGATCCATTAAGTAAGATACTTAAACGATCCGATGCTGGATACAATCTCAGAATGGGCAGAAAGAACGAAGAAAATAAAAGAATAAACCATCTACTCTTTATTGAAGAGGATGCTGTCTATAAATAACTGGGAGTGGAGGATAATGAGACACTTGAAGATGAGAGAAAAAGTACAGGGAGAATACTTCTAGCGACTTTAAAAAATTCATCAGAACTATCAGCAAAAACAAACTTACAATGGCTTAAAAGTGACAAATTTCCATTTGACGAAGAACGATTATTATAGCTGCACAAGACCAAGTCTTACTCACAAATAGATTCTGTCACTCAGCTGTTGAAAGCCCAAGCCACCTAATGTCTGGATGCAAGATCCTTCTAGCCGATGGTGATTACACTGCTCGCCACAACAAAGTATGTAGATACTTACATTGGAAGATCTGTGGAGAGATGCAACTAGATAGGTCGTCGAACATCTGGGAACATGAACCACCATCGATAACATCAAATGGAAAACTGACAGTGTTCTACGACAAAGACATACAGGCAGATACATAAAAGACAAAGCCATCAAGCCAGATATATTAATATGGAACAAGCCCGAAAGGACTGCACTCATAATCGACGTCACAGTTCCAAACGACTTTGGCCTTAATAGAGCAGAACAGGAAAAAATAACAAAATATCAGGACCTAAAAAATGATCTAAAAACAACATGGTCTCTGAAAGAAATAAACATTATACCAGTTGTGACAGGAGCAACTGGCCTAATAAAACAGAACCTTCAGAAATACTTAGAAGTGATCCTTGGAAGACTAAGCTGTAATAAAATACAGATAGCTGCCATAAAGGGAATAGTGTCTATTCTTAAAAGAGCTCTCTGATATAAATTTAAATCATAACAAAATCAAACTAACAAAAGTAAAATAAAAATATATATGTGCATATTCTAGTCCTAAAAAATCATCATAATGAAACATATGAGAACCCACATTGGGTAAAAGCTGCATTCTTGAAAAGTGTGTGGATACTCTTGTTCTTAAAAATAAAATTTAGAGACAAATATTAGAAATCGCGCATTCCAGTAATCATAGAAGTTACTGGACATAAAAAAGAATCTTTTAAACTACCTTAAAAATATACCCAGTGAACCAGATGGAAATGAGATTCAAACAATTGTACTCAAAGAAACAGTTAGAATTTAAAAACGATCTCTCGGTTGGAATATATAAAATACGGATGAGGGTTTTCCATCAGCCCCATCCATATCTCTAACAAAATTTATAAGAAAAACAAAAATTGAGGAAATAGCCACTTGTTTAGTGTGTGTGGTTATTGTTCCAGAAATTCAATCTTAGATAGACATGAGAACTCACACTGGGGAAAGCCAAATTATTCTGAAGTCTGTAGATATGGTTGTTGTAGAAAAATAAAAGTAAGAGGTATGGAATTTTACACAGGCAAAGATAGAAATTGGATAGAAATTCAAATCGTAATGAAATCCAGTGTTAGCACCTGGACGAAGGTAGTCGATCTCTTAAAACTAACCAAAGTTAGATACTATAAAGTAAAAAGACATAATCTTGCAAGATATGTATTATTCTCATAAATCAAGATTTGTGATGCATATGAAAAGCATGCAATTTATTAAAACACACAACTAATTCTATTCCCAACATCGAGAACTATTTGCTTGATGAAGCTAGCATCACTCAATGGCAACTGAATGTGTTGTTCTATCAACCTGTTTATTCATAAGGAATTCTAATTTGGGTCGATATTGAATCGCAAAATTCCAACATTTCAGTTTGAAGAACAAATATCCTTACATAGCAATTATAGTTTGTTTTTTACTGGTGATTGGTAATGAAGCCACAGATAAATAAATTGCGATACAAACTTCATAGCTACAACGATCGAGACACTAGGCTCTAAAACAATTCGGATGAATCTACTCTCTCATTACGACACATTGTTGCATATTATGACTCTAAGGTTTCTAAACTGAAGCAAGATAACACTATGATTGCTTAAAGTGCAGCGAACGTTGAAAGAGATTCTGTCTCTGCAATTTGTGAAAGCAGATGGACTTATTAGAGACAATGTTTTTCGATCATACAAAACTGAAAAGAAACATCGATAAACACATTTGCATGAAGATAGTCACAACCTGACACGTGTATTATACTACCATAATACGTATTGCAATCCTGATACTACGATTGCTTGAATTATCTATTCAGTAATAAAGAAAAACTTAAACAATAATATAGGATTTTAACATCATTAACATTACTTTATAAGTAGACCTTATTTCCTTTTTATGAAGATAAAGTAAAACAGTATGTTATTAAATAATAAAAATATATGATTTCAACATAAAATGGTTTTATAAGTAGACAACTTATTTCCTTTTTTATGAAGATAAAGTAAAACACTATGTTATTAAATAATAAAAATATATGATTTCAACATCAAATGGTTTTATAAGTAGACAAATATTTCCTTTTTTATGAAGACAAAGTAAAACACTATGTTATTAAATAATAAAAATATATGATTTCAACATCAAATGGTTTTATAAGTAGACAACTTATTTTCTTTTTTATGAAGATAAAGTACAACACTATGTTACTAAATAATAAAAATATATGATTTCAACATCAAATGGTTTTATAAGTAGACAACTTATTTCCTTTTTTATGAAGATAAAGTACAACACTATGTTATTAAATAATAAAAATATATGATTTCAACATCAAATGGTTTTATAAGTAGACAACTTATTTTCTTTTTATTAAGATTAAGTAAAACATTATGTTATTAAATAATAAAAATATATGATTTCAACATCATCAGAGGATTTTATAAGTAGACAACTTATTTTCTTTTTATGAATATAAAGTAAAACATTATGTTATTAAATAATAAAAATATATGATTTCAACATCAAATGGTTTTATAAGTAGACAACTTATTTCCTTTTTTATGAAGATAAAGTAAAACAGTATGTTATTAAATAATAAAAATATATGATTTCAATATTAAATGGTTTTATAAGTAGACAAATAAATAATAAAAATATATGATTTCAACATCAGAGGGTTTTATAAGTAGACAACTTATTTTCTTTTTTATGAAGATAAAGTAAACACTATGTTATTACACAACATCAATTAAACAATAAAAATATGATTTCAACATCAGCGAAGGATTTTATAAGTAGACAACTTATTTTCTGTACTCTTTTTGCCTGATGATAAATCAGCTACTCAGTAAATTTGAGAGTGTTTACAAGGTGAGCCAAGACCGTCAACGGACCAGAATAAAATAATCATACATTTGCTCTATAGAATGTGTGGTCAGAAGCTAAGAAAAACAGTGTGTGTGCAGCGAGTGAGTTCAGGCCGAGAAAAGGAAAAACAAAGATGTCGGCCAGCATTTTATTACGTGCGTTCTCGCAAAATCTCGTGTGCGCCTTCAGCTGGAAACTACAAAACGAGCTTCATTTTTCGGTGTTGAGGAGATTACGGATCTAGCAGGAGAGTAGGTGCAACGGGAGTGGAGATTTACTTTCTCGGATTTATTCCCTTTTGTGTGTTTGAGGTGACCCCCCCCCCCTACGAGAGGTGCAAAAAAGTGGGCTAATTTACAGACCAGAACATTTCAAGAAATTCGGTAATTTCGTCACCATTTATTTAATTTTCAGAATGCATGGGAAAGGATGCTGCCTGCAAATACATTGGAGTAAAGGAGGAGGCAATGCTTGGGCATCGAATGATGAGATAATGAAAATATATCTAACGCATTCATAAAAATCGCAGACCGGAAATATCATCAACTAACACAACTCGATACTTATTGATTTTGCATGACGATAAATCGCATTTCCTTTTCAAAGTAATTTAGTGTATCTTATAGTTAAAACAAATCTGCTTACATCCTGAGTCATAACCGCCATTTGGACCAGAAGAAAGGAGTGAAATACCATTTTTATTGGATTAAGTAGATTACAGTGCTTGAGCATCGAATAAGTGATAAAATTAATGGCGAATATGTAAAGCGCTTTGAATGTTATTTACCAATATACAATGTAATGACAACATGTATATGGAGAATCTTTTCAAAACCAATCTGTATCAAAACTTTTTTTAAATAAAGTATAAACTATGTTGTGTGTCTTTGTCTACAGTTAATAAATAAAATACAGTTGACATAAATAACTTAACAATATTAAAAATAATGTTGATATTAAAGCGAGAAATAAACTAGTTCTTATAAAACATAAAACATTTTATAAAACATTTTCCACAATTATTAAAAAAAAAGCATAAGTAATAAAACTATGAACATAAATTAATCACATTTAAATTCCATCAAATATTTCAATCTAATTCAAATTTAAAATAATCGTCCGCGTATCGAAAAATGTCCTCTCTTACTTCTACCATCCTTGGCTTCGGCGATTTCGTTTCCTCGTTTGAATATCAGCCTTTCTGTCTTATTCCAGTGCAATCTCAATCCCAAGCCATTCTGTTTTCCAACGATTTAGATGGTTTAGCCGTCAGTTCATATTTACACGTTCGCTCACCTTTTCCGTGCTAACCTCGGACTCCTCCATCAGTATATCATCAATATAAGAGGAGGTGGCTCTGTTAATCGCATCATCTTTGATCAACACGGTCTTTAGAACTGCAGTTAAAATTTTTGGTGCAGAATTTAATCTGGTCAAACAATAAATCCGACCTTCATATTTAATAATTGATATCGCCATAGCTTTTTGTCTACATGAATTTGAAGGAAGGCCGACTTAAGGTCCAGAATTTTAGTTGCTCCTTCCATTCTCTGCCACTCTCAATTTATTAATCTGCGTGGTTTCAAAATATTTGTTCAGTTCACGAAAATCCATCACTGTCCTGACTTTTTTGGTAGGTTAAACCACAACCATGAGCGGTAGAATTCCTTCAACCTTTCCTGACCATTGTATTAAGATTTCGTTCACTTCCCAACTTCAATCTCTAACTGTTATCCTGTTTCTCATTTTAGCGTGCTTTTGTAGGAAAAAGAAGAGGAAGTAAAAACAACTAGAAATCATCATAAACTTTTATTTATAAAGGAAAAAATAAATTGAAATGAGAAAAAAATAATAAAGTTTGAAGTTCACCGGTGTTCCCTATTTGTAAACCTTAAAGGCTCTAAGAGAGAAAGGGATTAGAATTAAAAGATAAAAAGATTAAGAAAAGAAAACTTTATTTCTTTTACTCATATCTGTCGACTTTTACTTGGTGAACAAATATTACTTCGTCTAATGTAGCTTCGACAGCTTAGTCGAACAAAAACTTCTTATTAGAGAAGGCTCTTTCTTCTTGATGCGCCACTGATGATTATACATTTTCCTTTTCACTTTGAATGTTTCCTGAGAGACACTCAAATTATTATTGTTTGATCCGTCACTTTTTTTCTATCGTTTTAGGTTTAGCATTTGTCTTTATTTCTTTTCCTCTAGACAAGACTTTTGACTTGATTTTTAAGACTTTTCTGTCTGAATTCAGCCGGCAATTTTCTATTCGTTATCGTCACCAAGACGAAAATTTAACTTACGAAATTGAACCTACATTTGATGTCTCGCCACGATGGGTTACTACATCCAGGTCCAACATTTTTAAACATCAACCTTTCACTCCCAAAGGCCTAAGCAGCGACTGTCTTTTTTCACTTCCATTTTCGTTTAAATCGTCGAGCAAAAATCACTGGACAAATCGTTAACAAAGAAATAATTACGTGCTATCAATAGCAGTCTACAACTATTTGCATAGACGGTGTGAGTTAAAGAAATAAGAAATTAAAGCTGGAAAGAATAGTAGACTGAGTAATTAAATTCTGACACGATCTAATATTGTTTCGTCGGTTGAATAGTATTGTTACTGGTTGCACTTATCATTTTCAGTACACACTGGTTGTCAATCATCACGTGATCTTTAGCAAATGTAGTTCCCCCAGTCGGTCTATCACGTGATCTAGGCCCAATACAATGTTGATTCCCGCAATAATCCTATTTAGCACTTCTACTGCTGTAATATTACTGGCTTCATTACAAGACTCGGCGACACGTGTAGTGATAAATGAATTAGTCCGACCGGTATCAACAAGAACCCTTTTCCGTTAAAAGTGATCACTATCTGTTGAAACTGTAGGGAAACATGTGACTTACCTAACTAACACGTGTGCATAATTCGACCGGTATCAACAAGAGCCCTTTTCGTTCTCCCATTTTCCTTCATCTTGCAATTAAAAAATGATAAATCCGACAAACTCCTACCAAAAACGCGCTACTCAAATTCTGGCGGCCTGTTGTTAAAACTCAACTGCAAATCCCGACGGTCTGCTATTAAAACTCAACTCCAGATCTTAATACTCTATCGTCAACTCTCAAACTGTTGAACACGACGCATTGCTGACAACACTATTATCATCTTTGTCTTTGAAAAAGAAGCGGAAGCATCTAATTTGCATGTCATGTGACTACATTACAAACATATAAAGAAAAAGGTGACCATTTTTTTCTATTTTCTTCTTACACCAATTTTCAATCACAACCGAAGGCCATCATAAGTTTAAACGAAAAACGTGTGATAATGCAATCATATGATTATTATTTACTTTCTTAGTTGAAATATATATACTAGCAGTTCTGACCGGCTTTGTCCTGGCCCTATGTATTGTTCATAATTTATGTGCATATGTATAGATATATATTAAAATGTTAGACTCTTGTCCATGTAAGCAACATCAAGAATTTTAAGTGTTTAGACCCAAAATTTGAAGTGGAGTTTGATAAAGTCTGCAAATATAAACTTTTCAACTTTGCAACCAAAATTTCGCCCGAAAATCTGATTAAAGAGGTTGCTGAATGTCTGAATACCCTTTATGTAAACTTTCAAATGTTTACACTCAAAATTCTCTGAATAGTCTGTGGAAACCGTAAATAGCAAATCCTTTTAAAAACGAAACAAGTTTCATAATGTAATCATATGATTATTATTTGATTTCTTAGCTGAAAAAAATGCTAAACTTAAATTTCCTTCAATACGACTGCCCGTGTCTGTATTGCATGATAAACATTATTGCAATTGTGTTCTACTACTAAACTCTACATCAACTCTATATATCCTAATGTATATTAATACTGTATTCTTTTAAGTTGTATCATCTCTCCTGTTCCAACTGGACAACCAATTGATATTCTACCCAAGCTACTATAAAATTACATTATTTGCACGTAACCTCGAAGAGGGGTTTAGCTTCCGGTCCTTAACTTTAGAAGGTCACACTTTTAAAAACCGATAAATACTAAGCATCGATAGATTTCTATTTTTAAGGCATACATTAACTTAACGTATATTTATATTCTACAGTTTATAAAATAAATACTTATTAGCCATAATTTGTACTTAGATTTAAAGTGATCTATATTAAGTATAAACTTTATAAATTTCTTTCCCTTTAGATGTGTGAAAATACTGGTGATTGTCTTTACATGAAAACTAACACCTAACTCTTTATACTATAATTTATGTATTTATTAACCCCAAAACAATATTTAATCCTTGCCCTAGAAATATTAACCTTAAATGTACACCCATACTCATACATAACTCGACTCAAAACGTGCAAATAATCCACATCTTCCAATCTTAATCCTATTTCGAGGAATGTAACTCCAAAGCAGATATTAACACTATTAATTCTAACTACACATTTGGGAGCGTAGAAATCAGGTGCGAGGATAACCCTCTCGGTGCTGATGGTCGAGTAGATCTGGTCAAGTAATCAATCTAGAAGGAATACTCTGATATGTAAACCTTTGCCGCTGACCTTATATGTCTTGACACCACACGGGGGTTGGAAGGCCTCCTCAGTCCTGGTCGACAACCTCCCTAGAGCTGGTGGCTCGATCAAACCAAGGGACTCATTAGATACGCTAAGTACATAGCCTAGTTTCCTGACTAGAACATGAGTTTGAACAGATACATAGAGAGCATTGCCAAGGCTGCTGCTAAGCAAGTGGGCTCTCTCTACCGTGCTAGAAAGTTACTTACGCCTGAAAGTATCCTGCCCCTCTACAAGGCCACTATTTGCCCATGTATGGAGTATTGTTGTGACATTTGGGCTGGAACATCTGCTAGTAGTCTCTCGCTATAGAACGGGGTTCACAAGAGAGTCGCCAACCTGATAGGTCCTGAACTGTCATCTAAACTTAAACCACTGTCCCATCGACGAAATGTTCTATTCCTCTGCCTGTTATACAAATATTTTAATAGTAGTTGCTCCAACGGACTACAAACCCTACCATCTCCTCGACGTAAATACCCCGACAAACTCGACAAGCAGCAAAGTCCCACCCCTACACATTAGACAACCCTAGATGTAAGAGAGCTGTCTATTCTAATAGTTTCTTTCTCACAACTGGTACACTTTGGAATTCCCTTCTGGGTCCCTGCTTCACCAAATGTACTGATATGCAAAAGTTCAAGTGTAGTGAACAAACATCCGTGTGCGAACAAACATCTTGCTGCTCAACCCCCTACATAGTTTCCCTGCAACTTATTCCTTGATAGTAGCCTCCTACATCAAAATGGTTTCAAATTCTCCAAAACTAAAACAAAATGCATCCGTTTCTGTAACCAACACAAACTCCACCCTGACCCAACCTTACAGATTGAAGGCGAAAAAATTCCATTCGTAAATGAATACAAGCATTTGGGAATCATTTTTGACAAAAACCTAAATTTCATTCCACACATCAATCACATCAAAACCAAATGTAATAAAGCATTACAACTCCTACGAGTCATCGCCCATACAGCTTGGGGAGCTGACAAGAACACACTACTCAAACTATATAGATTAATTAGATCAAAAATAGATTATGGTTGCTTCATATACCAATCCACCAGAAAGTCATATCTAAAAACCCTCAACACAATATGCCATTCCGGACAAAGACTAGCACTAGGAGCATTTCCAACCTCCCCCGTAGAAAGACTGTATGCAGCCAATCCCACAACCCCAGCACACAATAGCACTTTAAACCCAAACCGTAAACACATTTTCGACCAAAAAGAAAATGCAATCAAAACCTTTGGACTTAGAATAAAATCGATTTCCAAAGAAGCAAGTCTATCCATAACTAAAATTCACGAAATTGTCCTACTCAAAACCCCTCCCTGGAAAATCGTATCCCCTAACATCGACCTAAGTTTAAGTAAATATGAAAAGAAACATACCCATCCAATAACTTATGATGATCTCGATAAAATCAAAGAAAAGTATCCAGACCACACACACATCTATACAGATGGATCTAAACAAAATAACGCAACAGCCAGTGCAGCAGCATTGCAGCAATACACAATAAATGAATAATAAAAAAAAACAATCAAACCTTCCAAACGAAACCTCAATCTTCAGCGCTAAAATATATGCTCTAATCCTAGCTCTCAAACTCGCCTCCAATAACAACAAAAAAAAATTTATAATCCTTTCAAACTCCCAATCTACTCTAAAAGCGATTAAAAATAAAAAAGATGGACAACCCCCTAATTGCAAATTTACTCCAAAAATTAACTGAACTAAACAGTAAAAAAGAAATCATTTTCTGCTGGATACCGAGCCATTTCGGTATTAAAGGTAATGGATTAGCAGATTCTGCAGCAAAAAACGCCTTAAATCTCCCAATCGATGTAAATGTTAAAATTCCATGCATAGATCTAAAAAGACGGATCAACGCATATACAACAGAGAAATGGCAAACCTACTGGAATGAACACCCTAACAACAAACTTCACAAAATCATGCCAAAAATAAAAAAAAACAAGAACAAAATACGAAATTAAATAGAAAAGAAGTCAAACTAAAAAGAATAAAAATAGGCCATACTCACTTAACCCACTCATATCTCCTTAAAAAAAAAGAAAGCCAACCCATATGTATACCTTGTCAAATAACCCTCACAATCAAACACATATTACTTGAATGTACTGATTTTGTAACAGTAAGAAATCGATTCTACAAAGAAAACAATATTAAAGAGTTATTTTATAAAAACAATCCCCACACCATACTCTCATATCTTTAAAAAAAATTGGCCTTTATAAAAAATTTAAAAAAGAACACTTTATACAACGGTCCTGGATATGACCTAAAACTATATCTGATGGTGAGGCCCCCCCTTGCGGGCCTTGTGGAGTGTGGAGCCACCCTTTAATTGCCATTGCTCCAGGTCCATTGTGGTAATACCTGTTAGGGTCCCAACTATGGGTTAAATAGAATCCGACTTAAAAAAAAAACAAAAAACAAATATAATCCATTAAAAATCGTTCCTCGGCATTAAATAACCTGAAAAAGGGTTGATATGCCGTAAAACAAAAAACAACCAAAATGGGGTGAACAAGTAGTAAAACATCATTTGACTGACTTCGCTTATTTGAATTATTCCACTGTAAAGGGATGAGACTTAGTAGCTTGTCGGGTTTGTCGGGGGTAGTTACGTCGGGGAGGTACAAGTGTTTGCAGTTCGTCAGAGCATTCACCATTAAAGTATTTGTAGAACAGACAGAGGGGTGCAACATCTCGTCGATGGGACAGAGGTTGAAGCCTAGATGACAGTTCAGGACCTATCAGGTTGGCGACTCTTTTTTGAACCCTGTCCAGGAGCGAGAGACAAGCAGCAGATGCACCAGCCCAGATGTGACAACAAAACAAAAACAACCAAAATGGGGTGAAAAAGTAGTAAAACATCATTTGACTGACTTCGCTTATTTGAATTATTCAACTGCTGTTCTCATGTTGAATGTCAATTTAAATAATTATGTTAACAATTGTTCGACTAATAATAATGATTTGTTTTGTCTTAATAGAAACAAAAAACTGCTTTCTATATCTTCACGTATTTTTTTTTTTACAAATTGCACACACAAAAGTGAAATTTACATAAGAAATCGTAACAAGTCTTAAACATTGACAAATATATTCTACATTTGATAGAAAAACAATTCGACAGACTTAACTAATGAACGGACATTTTTACACGAGGAACGAAATAATGATTGCACCGTGTTACGGTGACCTAAATTCCTTCTTCTTTAGCAGTTGATTTTCACGTTTAAATCGTGTATTTCAACTTTTAATTTTGATTATATATAATTTTGATTATATATATTCATATATTTTATTTCTTAAAAAATTGAGCTCAGAAAACAAAATCGTATCAATTTAATAGAGAAATCCTAACAAACAAATGAAAAGTTCTGTTTTGAACAAAAAAGACAAACGAATTCATTTCGATTTATTTTTCGTATTGAATTCTTGGAATTAAGGTTAGTTTTTTTCTTTCTTTATTATTTTTACACTTTCGAAAACCTTTCATTCAGTAATGTTTTAAAAAATTCTTGGAACTAAGGTAAGTTTGTTTTCTTTATTATATTTTTACACTTTCCAAAAACTTCCCTTCAATAATGTTTAAAAATAAACATTAAAATAAGTTTATTTTTATTGCAATCCAATAAAAAATATTGATTCCGCCATGCTTTATATACGTAACTAAAATAGACGCCATGCTTTAGACATAAATAAAATAAAAGTATAAATTGCTGATTAAAAAAAAAAATATTATTCGATCTGAAATTTATATATATATATATTTTAATATTTGCTTATTTTCGTAGAAGTTATGTAGTTTCTGAGAAAATATTAATGCTTACCATAAACACAATAATTTAATTCGAAGTTGCTCGAATCGTTAGACAACTGAGCACAAAAACTGCTTTTTCGGTATTTAATTGTTTTAATGTTTTTAACAAATGTGTTTCTGTCTACATTTACCTGTTATGTCGCGTTTATATCACGTTTGGTTTTTACTGTTTTATTTAAAGTATAAATCGCTGATTAAAACATTAGACAACTGAGCTAAACTGTACAAGTACCATAGTTTCTTGGGAAAATATGAATGTTTACTATAAATAAATGTTTACTATAAATAAATGTTTACTATAAACACAATAATTTAATTTAAAGTTGCTCCGAGTTGTTAGACAACTGAGCATAAAAACTGCTTTTTCGGTATTTAATTATTTTAATATTTTTAACAAATATTTTTCTGTCTAGACTTACCTGTTATGTCGCTAGAGGATTCCGTTTGATTTTTACTGTTTTATTTCATATTTTATATTTCTGAATAGAGATCCATTTCTTTTATAAAGTTTACATAAACTGAGCACCCATTTATTGGCCGTCACCGATTAGCAGAACGTAAATGCAGAGAAAATATTAGTAAATGTTTACTAAATAACCGGTGTGTTTGTTAGCGGGAAAGGGGATTGAAGCGCATGTGTTGTTAACTATTCTGTACTTTCACCTAACAATTTAATAAAGAAAAGAGTCGAAAAATATTTTTGTCATTTTTTCTAATTCCTTTTTAATTTTGGCTTCATACCAAATGGTATGTTTCTTGGGATTTAAAATGGGTTTTATGTCCGGATTTACAGTTATGTGAGGAGTGACTGGTTATGTATTTTATTAGAATCTTTATATTCTTCTATTATGGCTTCTATGATTGTCTTGTTTATCTCATGTATTCTTTTTATTAGTCCTCGCTTTTACTCCATTTTCTGTGTTTACATGGGTGTCCGTTACAATAAAATGTGACTTTATTTTTATGTCTTTGTTTTGCAACCGTATCATACAGCTATCTATTGTAGGAATTTTTATGCAGTTATAAGCAGTTAATGTTATTTAAATGTTTTCGCTAATTTTGTTCAGGTTTGATAATGTTATTTATATGTTTTCACTAATTTTGGTTCAGGTTTGGAATTGTTGTATATCTTCACTAATATTACATTCACTTCAGATCGTCTAGCGTGGCGTCTGTCCGCATAGGAAATTGAAGTAGGGGGTGGTTGGAAGAGTCCAGTGTGAAGTTTGAGGCAAACCGTCTGGCAAGCATGTTAGCCTTTTCGGTTGCTGAGCAAACAATTTCGTGATTGTTGTATATCTTCACGAGTATTACATTCATTTCAACACTTGTATCAATTTTGAAGTTAATGTTATTTTAATGTTTTCACTAATTTTGGTTTAGATTTGATAATGTTGTATATCTTCACTAGTATTACATTCACTTCCACACTTGTATCAATTTTGAAGTTAATGTTATTTTAATGTTTTCACTAATTTTGGTTTAGATTTGATAATGTTGTATATCTTCACTAGTATTACATTCACTTCCACACTTGTATCAATTTTGAAGTTAATGTTATTTTAATGTTTTCACTAATTTTGGTTTAGATTTGATAATGTTGTATATCTTCACTAGTATTACATTCACTTCCACACTTGTATTAATTTTGAAGTTAATGTTATTTTAATGTTTTCACTAATTTTGGTTTAGATTTGATAATGTTGTATATCTTCACTAGTATTACATTCACTTCAACACTTGTATCAATTTTGAAGTTAATGTTATTTTAATGTTTTCACTAATTTTGGTTTAGATTTGATAATGTTGTATATCTTCACTAGTATTACATTCACTTCCACACTTGTATTAATTTTGAAGTTAATGTTATTTAAATGTTTTCACTAATTTTGGTTCAGATTTGATAATGTATATATTCGCTAGTATTACATTCACGTCCACACTTGTACCAATTTTGAAGTTAATGTTATTTAAATGTTTTCACTAATTTTGGTTTAGATGTGATAATGTATATCTTCACTAGTATTGCATTCATTTCAACATTTGTATCAATTTTGAAGTTAATGTTATTTAAATGTTTTCACTAATTTTGGTTTAAGTTTGATAATGTTGTATATCTTCACTAGTATTACATTCACTTCAACACTTGTATTAATTTTGAAGTTAATGTTATTTAAATGTTTTCTCTAATTTTGGTTTAAGTTTGATAATGTTGTATATCTTCACTAGTATTACATTCACTTCCACACTTGTATTAATTTTGAAGTTAATGTTATTTAAATGTTTTCACTAATTTTGGTTTAGATTTGATAATGTTGTATATCTTCACTAGTATTACATTCACTTCCACACTTGTATCAATTTTGAAGTTAATGTTATTTAAATGTTTTCTCTAATTTTGGTTTAAGTTTGATAATGTTGTATATCTTCACTAGTATTACATTCACTTCCACACTTGTATTAATTTTGAAGTTAATGTTATTTAAATGTTTTCACTAATTTTGGTTTAAGTTTGATAATGTTGTATATCTTCACTAGTATTACATTCACTTCAACACTTGTATTAATTTTGAAGTTAATGTTATTTAAATGTTTTCTCTAATTTTGGTTTAAGTTTGATAATGTTGTATATCTTCACTAGTATTACATTCACTTCCACACTTGTATTAATTTTGAAGTTAATGTTATTTAAATGTTTTCACTAATTTTGGTTTAAGTTTGATAATGTTGTATATCTTCACTAGTATTACATTCACTTCAACACTTGTATTAATTTTGAAGTTAATGTTATTTAAATGTTTTCTCTAATTTTGGTTTAAGTTTGATAATGTTGTATATCTTCACTAGTATTACATTCACTTCCACACTTGTATTAATTTTGAAGTTAATGTTATTTAAATGTTTTCACTAATTTTGGTTTAGATTTGATAATGTTGTATATCTTCACTAGTATTACATTCACTTCCACACTTGTATTAATTTTGAAGTTAATGTTATTTAAATGTTTTCTCTAATTTTGGTTTAAGTTTGATAATGTTGTATATCTTCACTAGTATTACATTCACTTCCACACTTGTATTAATTTTGAAGTTAATGTTATTTAAATGTTTTCACTAATTTTGGTTTAAGTTTGATAATGTTGTATATCTTCACTAGTATTACATTCACTTCAACACTTGTATTAATTTTGAAGTTAATGTTATTTAAATGTTTTCTCTAATTTTGGTTTAAGTTTGATAATGTTGTATATCTTCACTAGTATTACATTCACTTCCACACTTGTATTAATTTTGAAGTTAATGTTATTTAAATGTTTTCACTAATTTTGGTTTAAGTTTGATAATGTTGTATATCTTCACTAGTATTACATTCACTTCAACACTTGTATTAATTTTGAAGTTAATGTTATTTAAATGTTTTCTCTAATTTTGGTTTAAGTTTGATAATGTTGTATATCTTCACTAGTATTACATTCACTTCAACACTTGTATTAATTTTGAAGTTAATGTTATTTAAATGTTTTCACTAATTTTGGTTTAAGTTTGATAATGTTGTATATCTTCACTAGTATTACATTCATTTCAACACTTGTATTAATTTTGAAGTTAATGTTATTTAAATGTTTTCACTAATTTTGGTTTAGATGTGATAATGTATATCTTCACTAGTATTGCATTCATTTCAACATTTGTATCAATTTTGAAGTTAATGTTATTTAAATGTTTTCACTAATTTTGGTTTAGATTTGATAATGTTGTATATCTTCACTAGTATTACATTCATTTCAACACTTGTATCAATTTTGAAGTTTATTAATGTTTGGTTATCTTGAAGGTTTATGTGCCACTTATCAGTTTGAAGTGCGTGTATATTTTTTTCATATTGTGTCTATATTGAACTGGTTTTACATCACGTTGTCTGAAGTATTGGATTGTCTGACATAGTAAATTTATTTTCTTTTTCATTCGACACTCCCCAACACAATGTTCTTTTTTACTGTTATATAATAATAAACAAAAAATATGGCTGTTAAAAATTTGATTTAATTTAAAAATCCTAACTAAAGATAGTACGCTTTGTATTTTTCATACACTGAAGAAAAGGTTAAAACAATAATGTCAGCGTCGTATAACAAACAATTTATTCAGAAATATATTATATGAAATAGAGCATTACTATGAAATATATGAAATACAGCATTACTATGAAATATAATAAATACAACATTACTATGAAATATGTGAAATACAGCATTCTAATGAAATATATGAAATACAAGATTACTATGAAATATATGAAACACAGCATTTCTATGAATTATGTGAAATACGGCATTACTATGAAATATGTAACATACAGCATTA
The DNA here is from genome assembly GCF_053919585.1 of Euprymna scolopes. Classification (NCBI taxonomy): domain Eukaryota; kingdom Metazoa; phylum Mollusca; class Cephalopoda; order Sepiida; family Sepiolidae; genus Euprymna; species Euprymna scolopes. Next base: position 188,996,959 of record NC_136527.1, read on the forward strand.
CTATGAAATATGTAAAATACAGCATTACTATGAAATATGTTAAATACAACATTACTATGAAATATATGAAATACAGCATTATTGTGAAATATATGAAATACAGCATTACTATGAAATATATGAAATACAGCATTACTAAGAAATATATGAAATACAGCATTACTATGAATTATGTGAAATACAGCTTTAGTATGAAATATATGAAATACAGCATTACTATGAAATATAATAAATACAACATTACTATGAAATATATGAAATACAGCATTACTAAGAAATATAATAAATACAACATTACTATGAAATATGTGAAATACAGCATTACTATGAATTATGTGAAATACAGCTTTAGTATGAAATATATGAAATACAGCATTATTATAAAATATATGAAATACAGCATTACTATGAAATATAATAAATACAACATTATTATGAAATATATGAAATACAACATTACTATGAAATATGTGAAGTACAGCATTACTATGAAATATATGAAATACAGCATTACTATGAAATATGTGAAGTACAGCATTATTATGAAATATATGAAATACAGCATTATTTATCTTAGTGATGAGTATATCAATATAAAAGCGAAATAACTAAACACCCTTAAAAGTGTCGAGCACAAAACATGCTAATTTCGTAATAGTTAAAATTAAAAAAAAAAAATTACTGACAAATAACTTAAAAATAAATATTGTCATAATGATAATAAAAAAATTAATTCAATTTATTTTTTCTTTTGCAGATGTTCCTGCATGAACCCCTCTGTTGAATCTGAACGAGCCATTATTTTTCTACAATGTTTCTTACAAAGAAAATCATATTTTGGGGAATATTTAATCTGCCATAACTATCTTGATATTCTTGTTTTGCAAAATTATAATTACTGAAACATGGAAGAATACAGTAAATATAAACCATATATTTGTGTAGGATGTGAATATACTTCTACTAAAAAAATACATCTAGTGCGACATATTATAAGGGAAAACCACTTTGGAGAAAACCCTTATTCTTGTCCAATATGTGGATCTATTTTTTCTCAGAAAGGAAATCTTATGCGACATATGATAAACCATGCTGAGGCAACATCATATTCTTGTAAACTGTGTGACTATGTTTGCCATGACAAACAAAATTTTGCAAAACATATGAAGACGCACTCTAACGAAAAGCCATATTCTTGTGAACAATGTAAACAGTCTTTTGCTCGACAAACAAATTTAGTGATACATATTCGAACTCACACTGGGGAAAAGCCATATTCTTGTGAACATTGTAAATTTTCTTGTTCTAATAAATCAGCTTTACTTAAACATATTAGAACTCACACTGGAGAAAAGCCATATTCTTGTGAAATATGTGGATATTCGTTTTCTCAAACATCATATTTAGTCAAACATATCAGAACTCACACTGGGGAAAAGCCATATTCTTGTGAACAATGTAAATTTTCTTGTTCTCAAAAATCAAGTTTAAATACACATATGAAAACTCACTCTGGGGAAAAGCCATATACTTGTGAACAATGTAAATTTTCTTGTTCTCATGAATCAAGTTTAATAAGACATATTCGAATTCACACTGGAGAGAACTTGAATGCCTACGTGGAGAGAACTTGAATGCCTACTGAAGAGAACTTGAATGCCTACTGGAGAGAACTTGAATGCCGCCAGGAGAGACACTATCCTCGAGTATCTAAGGTCTCTCTGTACAGGGGTTTGTCAGAACAATCTTGCATGAGGATACTTTTTCCATAGAAGTAAACCCTGACCAAATATTCAAAATCACATAGTATTTGCAACCCAAATAAGATCTCACTACAGCTACTCCACAGCTTTTCCGAGGAATGGTGCACCTTCTCCAAGTGATATTACCTCAAGTAATAGCACGAAGCTGGATACTCCAACAGACTAGATAAATTCTTGTCCTGGAATCAAGTAAGACTATGAGACCAACATGAAATATATACTACAACATATAAAAATGGTTAATTGGGGAGAGGAAAAGTATGGTGTCAATTTCTTTACTAACTCAGTGCTTGAGAGATAAAGAACTTTAATGGAAAATTCGAATATCTATGTATCTCATATAGACTTCAAGTGGTAGCCCCAGGTCGTGGGTTCCTTGATTTCTGAGAACTTCGATTAAAGTAAAATAAAACAAAAAAAGGGAAAAGCCATATTCCTGTGAACACTGTAGCTATTCAAGTTCTCAAAAACACAACTTAACAAGACATATGCAAAAACACACTGTAAAAACCATATTCGTGTGAAGTATAGGAATATTCAAGTTCTAATGGACAAAATCTTGCAAAACATTTGAGAACTCACACCGGTTATTCTTGTAAACTAAGTGTATATTATTGTTCGTATACATCATATTTATTGTGACACGAAAATTTACTAAGAAATGTATGCTTACTGAAAATAATTAAAATACTTAATAAACACCCAGCTTTTATTCAGTCTTTCTTTATAGAGTTTGCAGAGACGCTGCCATGAGAATATTTCTAATTATAAGAAAATCCTGACCAAATATTAATTTGCAAGATGTGTTGTCTTACACCATCTATCAGGTCTCTTATGTTAAAGATGGGGGCACTCTTTATTAATAGAGGTAACTTTTAATCAAAAAGCCGCTGAACATGAAATTATAAATAAAAAAATTAAGACAAAAGCAATACAAACAAATGTGATGCAATTCTATATAAAAAATTAAGACAAAAGCAATACAAACAAATGTGATGCAATTCTATATAAAAAATTAAGACAAAAGCAATACAAACAAATGTGATGCAATTCTATATAAAAAATTAAGACAAAAGCAATACAAACAAATGTGATGCAATTCTATATAAAAAATAAGGACAAAAGCAATACAAACAAATGTGATGCAATTCTATATAAAAAATTAAGACAAAAGCAATACAAACAAATGTGATGCAATTCTATATAAAAAATAAGGACAAAAGCAATACAAACAAATGTGATGCAATTCTATATAAAAAAATAAGGACAAAAGCAATACAAACAAATGTGATGCAATTCTATATAAAAAATTAAGACAAAAGCAATACAAACAAATGTGATGCAATTCTATATAAAAAATAAGGACAAAAGCAATACAAACAAATGTGATGCAATTCTATATAAAAAATAAGGACAAAAGCAATACAAACAAATGTGATGCAATTCTATATAAGAAATTAAGACAAAAGCAATACAAACAAATGTGATGCAATTCTATATAAAAAATTAAGACAAAAGCAATACAAACAAATGCTAGCAGGTCGGCACCCATGATAAAAAGGATCCATCAACATGTTTATACATCAGTCGGAAAGAGGCAAACAATGATGTAAGCCTCCTTACCTTTGGAAATAGCAGTACAATTAGAGACATGGTTCCTTTAGCAATTCATCCCACTCTTTATCTGTGCCTAAACCTAAACGTAGATTCCATGAACAGAGCTTCTTTCTTAGAACTGCACGCCTGTGGAATTGTCTTCCGTTTTCCTGCTTTTCGGCTGACTACAATATGGTTGTCTTCAAGTCTAACGTAAATAAGTTCTTGATGAGCCGTTCCATATAAGTTATCAACTTTACCAAATTTTCATTACTAATGATTACTATAATGTCCAATTTCTACAGTACACTCTTTAACCCTTATCCTTGAGTGGCCTCTTGGCCTTGATAATGTGGTGATGCCTATGTAAAAAAAAAAGTCTGTCCATACATTTTTTTGCTCAACATAAATTGTAGATTTTTACCAACTTGTTATATGGAGCAAAATAACATATCAAATCATTGAAAATAAAGCAATCTATTCTCCTTGAGAAGTAAAGAAATGCCCTAATTATGATAACTAGGTTTTCATGTGGGATGCTGCCTAATTATCACTTGTTTTTCATGTTATATATATATATATATATATGCTGCATATATATATATATATATATATATATATGCTGCATATATATATATATATATATATATATGCTGCATATATATATATATATATATGCTGCATATATATATATATATATATATATATATGCTGCATATATATATATATATATATGCTGCATATATATATATATATATATATATATGCTGCATATATATATATATATATATATATATGCTGCATATATATATATATATATATATATATATATATATATATATATATATATATATATAGTAAAAAACACTTCATTAACTCTAGCTCATATATTGAAAACCACAAAGCACCCTTCCAGAACCGCAATCTAATAGCCGAATATATACCATTCTCTGCAATGATTGTCGTCAAATATCTGTAGGAGAAATACAACGAAAATTAATCAAAAGACTTGCAGAACATAAAAGATATTAAAAAAAAACTTCCCTTCAACGCTCTTTTTGCTCATTTTTCACATCATAACCAATCGTTTACTGGTAAATTCGCCAATGATAAACCTCTATGAAGACTCATTGAATCTGTACTAATCATGAATTCCGATCAAACAAAGAAATTGTTTTTACAATATATCGGCGATCATAAGTAAGTTCGTGATCAAAGAGTATAACATGGTTTTGAAACTTGACTGGTTTTATTTACTTTTTTAATTGCTTTCTTTATTTTATACATGGATTTGAAACTTGATTTTGTTTTACATAAGTTTTCAATCTCTTTTACTTTGCTCAATCATCCTTATCATTCTCCTGAGGAATTCCCCTGAAATTGGAACGAAACGTTAACATTAAAAAAGGGCCACAACCAAAATCACGCCACAAGTATTAGCTCTCATAAGTATTAAACAGAACCCAGAGAAATGTATCATCATAATTCCACAATTCCCTACATTGAACAATACATAAATTCAGAAGCACAGCCAAAGTCACTATAATTCTTCTGTTGATCCATCCGGACAGTTTGTGTTCATGTCATCTCAACATGGATCAACTTTCGACTTTTGAATAAATTTCCATATAGGTCTATTATCACTATATATATTATCACTCAGTAGCTAGTAATGTAAACTCGCCAATCGTCACTCGCTACTCCAAGCAACTGAAAATGATCTTAGAAATTACAGAGATGGTCAGTTAGTTCAGAGTATGGGAAATAAGATGACTTACTGTTATATTTTCATTTAAAGGAAACGATAATGCAAATTGTTTTGTTCTTACTGTTTAAAAAAAAATTAGATATGAAAATTCAGTTTCTTGCCACATGATTTTGCACGTGTTCCTTTTTCTTTAAAAGACTGATTTCTTTCTCTCTTGCTTTAGTAGCTGTGAATTTTGTTCAATAAAACCTTGGAAAGAGCTTTTTTACGTCTTCATTTATTTACAACACTACATGTATACACAGTATACATGTTGTAGTATACTTGAGTGTATATTTATATATAACGCGCATATATACAGTGCCGCCAAAAAGAAAGTCCGCACTTGTAATTTTTTAAAAACTGCAAATTCAACCTAAATTTAATGTAACTGTTTAAACAACCTATACTTCATCTGATTCTCATTTTAGTCCTCTATAATTCTACCTGTTTATATTTGACTTTTAATTGAAATATTCTAACGTTCACGTCAATTTAAAAAAAAATAACTTCAAATTGAGGAGGCAAAAAGAAAGTCCGCAGCAACAAATTCGCTTTAATGATCGCACCAAAATCAGTTTAAAATATCTAGCAACAGGCAACAAATCATCTCTAATCGTAATTGTTGTTGTTCCAGATCATACAACGTAACATTTGGTCCAGATGCCACGACTTTCTCTTAGTGATCGTCGGGAGCTCATAAATATCCGCCTTTCTGGTTTATCCACTCGAGAAATCGGCCGCAGATTGAAATGGGGTGAGAAAACGGTACGAAAAACTGTGCAAAAGAACCAACACACCGGTAGTATTCGTGATGCCCTTAAATCTAGTCGTACTAGAGTTAGTTCTAACAGGGAAGACAAAGCTATCAAGTTCCGCAGCCAAAGAAACAGATTTGTAACAGCTCCCTAAATCTAACAACAGCGCAATCTTGTTAAAAAGTGCTCTCTTTCTACTGCCAGGAACAGATGAAAGGAATTTAATTTGTGAGGATATGTTGCAAGATGCAAGCCACTGATTTCTGTAAAGAACAAAAAGTGCCGTCCGAACTTTGTCAGATGCAATAAAGATCATGACTTAATATTGGTTAAAGGTGCTTTTTAGCGACGAAAGCAAGTTCAATGGGCTAGGCAGTGATGGTAGGTAGTACGTCCGCCAGAGGGAAAACGAAGAATTCAATCCTATGTGATCGGTTTCCACGCTGCAAGGTGGTGGGGGATCAGTTTTTCTGTTGGGCATTATTAGTGCCAATGTTTCAGATCCTACGTTTCTTTTGTCGAAATTTGGATAATAATCCCATCTTCATGTAGGATAATGCTCCCATTCAATGTCAAGATATTCTTGGGCGAGCATGACATTCCGTGTTTGATTGGCCTGCACAATCTCCAGACCTCAATCCTATCGAAAACGTATGTCATTACATCAAGCAACAGCTACACAATGATAAAATTATAAATTTAGAAGAACTTTGGACAAAAATTAAAAAGTGGGATGCTTTTTCCTCGGAGTCTAATTCAAGGAATTCCCAAAAGATTGCAGACTCTGTTCCGGACCAGGATATAATAATACCCTAACTCACTACAAGAAAATAATGAAACGAATGAAATTGAAGGAAACAAAGACTCAATTGATGGATAATATAAATGTGTCGTTTATTTACTGTTGAAAGAATGAATGTTTTAGATATAACATGTGTTCATGTCCGCGCGGGTGTAACCATCGTTTGTTGCGGGGCTGGTGTTGTAGAAAGAAAAGGAAATGTGTGTTCATCTCAAGTTCGGGTCACTATCATTTGTTCGCGCGTGGGAAGAGAAGTGAGTAATGTAATAGAACGAGAAATGGCAGTCCCTGGTGTAGACAAAGAAAAGGATAGAATTTTGACGTCAGTTAGCAGTCAGCTACGCGAAGGTGTTCTCACGGACCAGTAGTAGACAGAGAGAGAAATAATGAAAATGTGTACGTACAGTCTGTTAGCTTTTTGCCCCATATAGTAGCAAGTATTGTGGGTCGAAATGGGAGAAGCCGCTTATTGCTCTTTCTTTTATATTTGTTTCCGGTAGTCTTTTGCGCATGTGTGGATTTCTTTTGAAAGAAAGTGGCATCGTCCATCTGTGTGCGTACGTGTGCGCGTGTATGAGTAAATGTGTGTACGTTAGCGTGTGTGTATATACACGTGAATGTGAGTGTATGTACGCGAACGTGAATATATGTACGTGTGTATATATATATATATATTTTGTAAGTAACGTTTTCGGCAATTGACTTTACGTCCTGTTTTTTTTTGCTGTTGTTGTGGTTGTTAAAAATAACGGAATGTCAAAAATGGAGTGTGTTCGTAAAAAAAAGTATTTACTTACGTATGGAAAAGCGTTTACTCGTTTTTTTTATTTTTAGGCTGTTTGTTTGGTTTTTGTGTTGTGTGCTTACATGTGCAACGAGTTGCTTGGACCGAGAAGTGAATTGTTCGTTTGGAAGGAATTTTTTTGTGTTTCGTGGTGACGTCGTGTGTCCAGTTGCCATTGTCTTCGCATGTGAGTCTGCGGTAGTGTGTGTACATTGTCTGTATGGGCGTTTGTTGTGTATTCGTTCGTGGTTGAATGATAGTGTCCAGTTGCCGGCTGTCAACGATACTTCCAAGTTGTGAGTTTATCAGCGTGTGTGATGCATCTCAACTCGTATTGTTGATTCAACTTCTTCCTATGTGTTGATAGGGATGTCCTGAAATTGTTTCTTTGTTGTTGCGTCTGCTGTGCGGGAGAGAATGTGTATAGGTATATGTGATTTTGCTCCTCGCGTTTTTTGCAGAGTAATGTCAGGAAACCGTAAAAAATGTTTGTCAAGCTCGAATTTTTTTCTTTTTAAATTCGGTATGAAGTCGAGAGCTCCGTGTGTTTATTCTGCCGAGTCTGACGAGAGGTTTCGTCCTTGTTATTTGTAGTAGTTATTCCTGCCGGTAGTAGTTCAATTGTTTTTCTTTGTTGAAAAGTTCGGTTTTTTTTCTTTATCAAATAAAACGCGCGGCTCGTTCAAAACAATTAATTTCAAAAAAGGTAGTGTCGCCATGCTTGTTCGTTTCGCGTCAGTCGGGCGCCAGTTTGTTATTGTGGTTAAAATTGAATTGAATTGAGAAAGAGACGAAGTACGTGTTAAATTGAATTAAACGAACTAGGATTTATTTCGTGAAAAAGCAAATGAAAGAAAAGGGTACTACACGTTTTTAGTTTGGCGTCTCTCGCTGTTAACTGGTGAGGAAGAAAGTTTATAGTTTGCCATGCGTCTCTCCTTGTTAGCTGGTGAGAGGGAAAGTTTATTGTTGTACAGAGTGAGTGAGTGTATGTATGAGTGTTTCGTTCAAACGCATCCATCTCATTTTTAAATAACGGGGTCACCATCTTCCTGTAGGGGACTAGAATATAAATACCCTAACTCGTTACAAGAGAAAATTATGAAACGAATGGAATTGAAGGAAACAAAAACCCAATTGATGGATAATATAAACGTGTCGTTTATTTACTGTTGAAAGACTGAACCGTTTATGTGTAACACGTGTTCGCGTTCGGGTGTAACCATCGTTTGTTGCGGGATTGGTGTTGTAGAAAGAAAAAGGAAATGTGTGTGTTCATCTCACGTTCGAGTCGCTATCGTTTGTTCGTGCGTCGGAAAAGAAGTGAGTAATGTAGTGGGAATGAGAATGATAGTCCAGCGTGTAGACAAAGACAAAGGATAGAGGGTTGACATCAGTTAAACTGTGCGCCATGTTAGCAGTCAGCTATGCGGTGGTGTTCTCTAGGGCAAGTTGTATATATATATATTGAGAGAGAAAGAGTGAGAATGTCAATCCAGTTCATGGAGAGAGAAAGCGTATAAAGTGTACGTACTGTTTGTTAGCTTTTTGCCCCACATAGTAGCAAATGGTATGAAGTACGCGCGTCTGCCGAAACGGCGGTGGCTGGTACGCCGGCCAACCACCTCGGAAGGCAGGTTGGAAAAGGGCGAAGCTGCTTATTGCTCTTGCTTTTATAGGTGTTTCCGCTGGTCTTGTTCGCATGTGTGGATTTCCTTTGAAAGGGGCAGTGACGTTGTCCATGTGTGCTCGTGTGTGAGTACATGTGTGTTCATTAGCGTGTGTGTATATACACGTGAATGTGAGTGTATGTACGCGAACGTGAATATATGTACGTGTGTGGACGTGCGCGCGTATGTTTGTGTGTGCGTATGTATGTGACAAGTAATATAGCTTGAGATGTAAACTCGTGTTTTTGTGTGAGACTAGCAAAGGCTCGCGCAAGTCTTAACAATTTACACATGTGATAAAAACAGTTTAGACATGTGATAAAAACGTTCCTGCTTTTTATACAAATTAAATAAAATTATGAAAATTCTGTTATTGTTTTTTTATGGATACGTAATAAAGTAACTGAATTAAAAAAAAGATTTATCGATAACTTGCAAATTTGTATAAATAAAGAAAACAGTTTATGATTTTATTTGCAATCTGTACAGCCATTCTATCAATGAATTGTTTGAAAACTAAATTAGACGTTTTAAATGCAAATTTAAAAAAAAGTCTGAAACTTTCAATGAGTAACGTTGGTAAAAATGTATAAAACGTTGCATATGTTATAATGGCGAGAGTAGATGATCAGCTTCACACTGTGCATGTAAGACCGGTAAACTTTCATCTGTGTAATCGTTATTATCCTACTATTGAGGATCCTATTCGTCCAGCCAACCATGGTCGTTGCCGTCTTGCCAATAAGTTTTTGGAGTTAAGCCTCAATGAATATATTGCCGTAGATTAGAGATGTTGTTACGGCTTAATAGTCAATAGTGTTGTTTAGGTCGATGAAGTCAATGGACAAGGCTTCTTTCCGTCCATGGTATTTTTCATATTTTTTCCGTCATATTTTTGAATTAGGATAATGTGATTTTTTTCCAATAGATTATGTGGTTTTAAAATAGAAAAAATGTGTGTTCGAATGAATATCATACACTTACATTGACATATTCGCGAACGTTTTCGACCACCATTGGTCGTCCTCATGCGAACGATAAAAAAAATGAATGAAAAGACGATTTAAAGCGTTTAAAATACTTAAAATACTTAGCATTTGAGCGTACCATCCGTTTCGTTTTGAGCCTGGTGAAGTTTTTTTTTTTTAATTCTGATTAACAAGGCTTCAATAATCAGGAGGCGTATATTACAGTGTGAGGCAGCTAAACTGGCATTGTTTTTTAAAAGTTTGTCTCTAAATTCAGTTTTGGGATGTCGTGTGCTGTGATGTGCTGATGAATGGAGTTATTTTAAATGTTCGGAAACTAGTCCGTCCAAAAAAATGATTATAAGAGAAACAAACAAGAGTTGTCTCTGCTTTTCAACTAAACGTACATAAATGAAAAAATGCTGCCCAAGTAGACTAATTACATTGACATAAAGATGATTTAAATATTTTAAAAGAAAATAATCTAATCTCATTTCAATTCATATTTGCCAGGTATTTTCCAATTTCTTGTTCATGACTCCAATTACGCATATAATTACTATATAACATTTCTACTAAGTTTGATTCATTCTTTTTCGTGTTTCATATAACTATATCAGGTTTAATAGATCAATTTTTAAGGACGTAGTCGTAGAAATTACATTGTCATAATAGATCGTGTATGATTTCTTTCCAACTGTTCCTTCTGTATACGTTCGCAAGATTTGCTGTGGCATTCGCTATTAAACTTTTTACAGATCGTCTAGTGGACATATTTACACATTCAATTGTGTCGCATTATATATATATATATATATATATATATATATATATATATATATATATATATATATATATATACACTCCTTTTTTAATGCATGCTCTTATATTCTTTGACATATTTCTTATATTTTTACTGGAAGTTCTTGTATATTTTTGCACATTTCTTTTATTTTTACTATAAGTTTTGTTGTATTCCTGGTGTCTCTTTGGGGATAAGTCTTACTAAATTACCGTTTCGATAATTTTGAAATAGATTCACCTTCTATTTTATCGTTGCATTTGTTATTTATTATTTCATTTATTATGAAATTTATGATTGGTTGGTCTCTTAATTGTATGTTCCTTTATTCGTTCTCAAACAGAAGACTTCAGTGATCTTCCAACTCTTAATTTTCCGATGACTTTTATACTGTGACTTACATTTTGGTAAAACAGTCGTACATTGTACTTAAACCGTTTATTTTCTGCTTGTTCTTCCTATATTTTTATTCTTATGGCACATGTTTGGAAACTTATTTCGAGTTTCCTCCTACTTCTGCTTGCAGGTTCTGTTCACTAACATCTGTTTATTTCATCCCAGTTCTCAGCAACAGATTAATTGTATTTCTGTTCACCAACATCTCATTTCACCAACATTTCATTTCATTTCACCAACATTTCATTTCACCACCATCTCATTTCACCAACATTTCATTTCATCAACATCATATTTCATTTCACCAACATCTCATTTCTGTTCACCACCATCACATTTCATTTCACCAACATCTCATTTCTGTTCACCACCATCACATTTCATTTCACCAACATCTCATTTCATTTCACCACCATCTCATTTCACCACCATCACATTTCATTTCACCACCATTTCATTTCACCAACATTTCATTTCATTTTACCAACATCTCATTTCATTTCTGTTCACCAACATCACATTTACTTTCACCAACATCCCATTTCATTTCACCAACATCACATTTCATTTCACCAACATCTCATTTCATTTCTGTTCACCAACATCACATTTCATTTCACCAACATCTCATTTCATTTCTGTTCACCAACATCACATTTACTTTCACCAACATCTCATTTCTGTTCACCGACATCACATTTACTTTCACCAACATCTCATTTCATTTCTGTTCACCAACATCTCATTTCATTTCTGTTCACCAAAATCTCATTTCTGTTCACCAACATCTGTTCATTTCATCAGCATTTCATTTCATTTCATTTCATCAACATCTGTTCATTTCATTTCACCAACATCTGTTCATTTCATTTCACCAACATCTCATTTCATTTCATTTCACCAACATCTGTTCATCTCATTTCTCAGCAGGAAAAAAGTATTTCACTTGAAACAATTTCGTTTCTTCAAAAAAATTTAGCCGATTCCGGAGCTTCCGTTTTCAATGTTGTTGTCTTGTGATAATGAGTTCCATTTTTTTTGGAATTGAGTCTCATAATTTAGAGCCATGCAGCTTAAGATATTATTATATTAAGCTCAAGAGGACATGTGTTTTATGTGGTAACTCTCTAGATAATAACATTAACTCTTTATTACTGTACTTATAATTCTCGTAGTTTTCACATTTGACAACCGAACTCCTTTCTACACCTTTATACTCTGCAATAACTGACCATCTGGTTTCGGCAAATTCTAAGGTTATTTCCCAGTTATTTGCAGTAGCTTAGTCGATGGTAGTGGCGAGAAAGAACCAGTGTCTAGCGAGTGCTTGGTTGTAAGTGTTGAGATGCCAATGATTCAAACTGTTTAAATTAACAGATGAATAGAGATTGAATTTTATCTATGCTTCTGAGGTGATTTATTATGATGGCAATTATGATTCTCGTGTTTTACTTATGAGAGCTGATATTTGTGTTCTCATCAAGGAAACAGGACAATCATGTTAATGACAGTTCATTTGGCGGGCGAACCAGTGTATTATATTCGCATTTCAGGAAGGTCGCTTTCTTTTTTCTCAGCCATGATTTTATTGGATTTTTATTTTCTAATTTGCTATGCTTTCCAAAGATGGAGTAGTTGCAGCAATTCTATTATTTTATACAAACGAGTATATATTTTATCAAGACTTAATATCTGAGTGATTTCTGTCCTGACTGGACTAGAATTCTCACAGATAGAGAGGCCTACACAATTTGTTGGTATTTTCCTAATATTTTCATGTTATTGCGTCATGGACAACGGCTTTTTCATTAATAGCTGATTTCTATTAATAAAGATTGCCCTAATTCTCAACATGAGAGATGTGCTTGATGGATTGAGACATCATTTTTATTAATATTTAGTCAAGTTTTTCTTATAATGAATAGTATCTTCATGTTAAAATCACTGCAAATCATTAAGAGACTTGAGAATGATGTTAATTAATCTCAATAAATATGAAGTATAAGAATAATATAAAAATTGTTTTAAAGAATAAAAAATCTGAGTTCTCAAATGTGTTGCATACTTCACACTCTTTTTTATGGCTTGCGAGATTGTGTTCATAAGATTTTCAATATCCACATAATTCGAAAGATAACTTTTCGCCAGTGTGAGACTTCATTTGTAACTAAAGATTATTTTTGAGAACAAAACTATTTACATAATTTATAAGATTTTTTCCTTTTTGTTTTATTTTACTTCAGTCGTTGTTATCAGAGATCAAGTGTTAGCCAATCACTACTACCTGGGGTTAACATTTGAATTCTAGATACATAGTTATTAGAATGTTGTGAATTCGAATATGTTTCATTTAACTTGATTTATAAAAAAAGAATATTCATAATAATATGGGGTTTTCATCAGTTTTCAAATGTGTCGCATGATTTTGTGTCTTAAAACTTTAATATTCCTATATTATGCGTTTTTTTTACTTTAGTGTGTTTTTCATATGTCTTGTAAGATTTTGTTCACGAGAACTTGAATATTCACATTGTTCACACGAATATGGCTTTTCCCGACTGTGAGTTTTCATATGTGTCATTAAAATTGATTTTTAAAAAACGAATATTGGCACATATGTTTCTCTTTTTTATTTAACTTAAGTGTTTTAACATATCAAGGGGCTCCCTCCTGGAGCTAACACTTGATTCTGTTATGATTTAAATTTATATCCGAGGGCTCTTATAAGAATAGATGATGTTCCCTTTATGGCTGCTAATTGTATTTCGTTACAGCTTGGTCTTCCAGGGATTGCTTCTAAGTATTTATGAAGATTCTTTTTTATTAACCCAGTTGCTCCTATCACAACCGGTATAATGTTTATTTCTTTCAGAGACCATGTCGTTTTTAGATCATTTTTTAGGTCCTGATATTTTGTTATTATTTCCCGTTCAGCTCTATTAAGGCTAAAATCATTTGGGACTGTGACATCGATAATGAGCGCAGTTCTATCGCGCTTGTTCCATATTACAATATCTGCTTTGATAGCTTTGTCTTTCATTTATCTGCCCGCCTGTATGTATTTGTCATAGAACACGATCACTTTTCCATTTCATGTTATTGGTGGTGGTTCATGTTCCCAGATGTTCGTTGCTCTGTGAAGTTGCATCTCTCCACAGATCTTCCAATGGAGGTACTTACATACTTTGTTGTGCCGGTCAGTGTAAAGGCCATCTGATATTAAAATTGGGCATGAAAACATTAGGTGTGAGTTTTCATATGTGACACTAACTGTGATTTTCGAGAAAAAGAATATCCACATATTTCACATAAATATGGCTGTTCTCCACTGTGACTTCTCATATGTTCCACTAAATGTGATTTTCGAGAAAACGAATTTCCACATATTTCACAAGAATATGGCTTTTCTCCACTGTGAATTCTCAGATGTCTCACTAAATTACATTTTTGAGAAAAAGAATATTCGCATATTTCGCAAGTATATGGCTTGTCTCCGCTGTGAGTTTTCATATGTTCCACTAAAATTAATTTTCGAGAAAACGAACTTCCACATTTTTCACAAGAATATGGCTTTTCACCAGTGTGGATTCGAATATGCCTCACTAAATTTGATTTAACAGAACACGAATATCCACATTGTTGACAAAAATATGGTTTTTCACCAGTGTGCCTTCTTACATGTCTCACAAGACTTTGTTTCTGAGAACTTGAATATTCACATTGTGCACAGGAATACGTTTTCTTCCTAGTGTGAGTTTTCATATGTCTTGCAAGTCTTGATTTTTGAGAAAAAGAATAATCACATAATTCACAAGAATATGACTTTTCGCCAGTGTGAGTTTTCATATGTTCCACTAAATTTGATTTTGTAGTACAAGAAAGTTTACAGTGTGCACAAGAATATTGTTTTACCCCAGTGTGAGTTTCTATATGTCTTGCAAACTGTTCTTTCTCGTGACAAACATAGCTACACACTTCACAAGAATATGAGGTTTCCTCGGCGTGGTTTATCATATGTTGCATAAGATTTCCTTTCTGAGAAAAAATAGATCCACATATTGTACAAGAATAATGTTTTTTTCTAGAGTGGATTATCATTTGTGGCACTAGATGTCTTTGTCGAGAAGAAGTCTGTTCACACATCAAACAAAAATATGGTTTATATTCACCGTGTGCTTGCATGTTTCAGTAATTATCTTTTGAAACAAGAATACCAAGATGTTTATGACAGATTATTCAGTTTTTTTCTGAAGATTTTATAAAACTTAGAATGTATAGTACTTTTGCAACAGATGTTTGTTTATATTTCACAAACAAGAATATGGTTCTCTCTGTAGCAAATGTTTACGAAAATTCAAATCCAACACCGGCGATCAAGCAGGAATATCTGCAATGAAAAAATAATTAAATTAGTTTTTTATAGTTTATTTTATTTTCACCGATGAATATCTTTTATATTGATACAATCATAACTATGATGAATATCTTTTATATTGATACAATCATAACTATGATGAATATCTTTTATATTGATACAATCATAACTATGATGAATATCTTTTATATTGATACAATCATAACTACGTTACGAGATTCATAACTACATTACGAGATTAGCGTGTGTTTTGCTCAACTCTTTAAATATACTCACTAAGAGATTTTGCTTTTATATTGATGCAAGCATAAATACGATGAATATCTTTCATTTATACAATCATGAATACGATGAATAGCTTTAATTTATACAATCAGAACTATGATGGATATCTTATATTGATGCAATTATAATTACGAGGAATATCTTTTATAATAATAAAATCATATCTATGATGAATATCTTTTATATTGATACTATCATAACTATGATGAATATCTTTTATATTGATACTATCATAACTATGATGAATATCTTTTATATTGATACTATCATAACTATGATGAATATCTTTTATATTGATACAATCATAACTATGATGACTATCTTTTATATTGATACAATCATAACTATGATGAATATCTTTTATATTGATACTATCATACCTATGATGACTATCTTTTATATTGATACAATCATACCTATGATGACTATCTTTTATATTGATACAATCATAACTATGATGAATATCTTTTATATTGATACAATCATAACTATGATGAATATCTTTTATATTGATACAATCATAACTATGATGAATATCTTTTATATTGATACAATCATAACTATGATGAATATCTTTTATATTGATACAATCATAACTATGATGAATATCTTTTATATTGATACAATCATAACTATGATGAATATCTTTTATATTGATACAATCATAACTATGATGAATATCTTTTATATTGATACAATCATAACTGTGATGAATATCTTATATTGATACAATCATAACTGTGATGAATATCTTTTATATTGATGCGATCATAAATACGATGCATATCCCGGTTGTTTTCGTCATCATTGGAAACATTTAAAAATTTGCATCAGCTAGAAATGAATATCTCTACTGCTTTGTGGATGCTTTAAGTAAAGACAAAGTTATGATTGTATCAATATAAAAGATGTATTCTGAAAAAAACATGAAAGGTGAATGGTAAAGCACTGCATCATATTTCCGACAAGTCTTTCAGTTGTGCTGACTTCGACCGTTTTAGGTTGAAAATTAATCGGGATTTGTCTGCAACGCCTGGTAAGAGATCCTGATGACTGGACTAACTTAAGTTTTATTACTTGATTTTATAACCACCATACAGTTGTTCATTACATGTTTTAAAGTAAATTATAATTTATACATTATATTAATCATGGTAAGAACACAAAATTAGCTAAGACAAGATTAAACAAACAAGACAATTATAAAGAATATATATATATATATATATATATATATATATATATATATATATATATATAAGCTTTTCAAATTCCTTTAACCACACGATAAAAATATTAATAGGAAAGTTTTTATGTACATTTCTCATAAACTTTTATCATAAACTTTGTAAATTTCTGTAACCAAACATAAAAATATATTTTTGAATTCTTTTTCCTACGTTTTTTTGCAGATGAGATTTTTTTGTAAAGTCAATGTTAATCGTTATTTAAAACTAAAATCTCGTTAAAAATACATTCCCAAAAAGCCGGTCGAAATTTCATAAAGTATATTTTTTATGTTTGTAAAAAGTTCACATATTTTTGATATGTGCCTCATAATGTCTAATGTAAATGAGAGAAAAAAGAACACCTCGTTTTTTTTATTCAAAATAAAACTAATTTAAAACATTGAAAAAATCTAATTTCCAAAACAGCCGGTCGGAAACCCTTCAATTGGAATAATTTCCCCTCAACATCGTAATCTTGCAAAACACAAGTTGAAAAATTGTTTACGAAAGTTTCACATTTACTCTTATACCAATTGGTTTATTTGTTTATGTCACGATTTTACATTTACGTGACTTTTAAAATATGATATATTCGTTTCATTAAACTTTTAAAATATGATATATTCGTTTCGTTAAACTTTTAAAATATGATATATTCGTTTCGTTAAGATTCTGCGGTTCTTGCTTGTGTGGATTAGTAATATTTCAAATCAACGCATTTCAAATACAAACATCTTTACGTACCTACGAATCATGCTGCAATTGGTATAAATTCCAAAAATTATGGCAAATTAATCTATAGGACATAATTACAAGAAAATATAGTGTGTGTGTAGATTAGCAATTGTTTAAAACCATATCCTTTCATGTGAAAACATTATGTACGTATGCGCCATGTCGACATTTGCATAAGTTCTTAAATTTACGCATAATAATCCAGGAAATATGCTAGATGTATTTTAAAAAATCATCTACAATTACGTTCTGTTTAAAAGGGGTAAGCCTTTAATTTACGTCGATGTAAGTCAAGCGAGACAAACAACTTTTTCATGCTGAATTGGTCTCATAACTCTTCCACATTAAAAACATATGAAAACACGAAAAACCTCAAGAAATTCTATTTCACTTGAAACTATTTTTAACTGAATCATGTTTTCGTAATTCTTGAAATTTAAACTTATTTTGACATTAAGTATGTAATTCTGTTTTCATGTGAAATGTGTTAACTTACAAAATCAATAAGCTACACAAAAATCTTTTTTCTTTACTGTAAGCGAATTCTGGAAAAAAATATTTTATACCAGAAATATAAATGATAAATTGAAATGTTTTATTCAGAGTTGCTGCCAACACCCGAAAGTACCCTGTACCTCTACAAGGCCACTATTCGCCCATGTATGGAGTATTGCTGTCATATTTGGGCTGGTGCATCGGCTATTAGTCTCTCGCTCCTTGACAGGGTTCAAAAGAGAGTCGCAAATCTGATTGGCCCTAAACTGGCATCTAAGCTTCAGCCTCTGCCCCATCGTCGAAACGTTGCATCCCTCTGCCTGTTCTACAAGTATTATAATGGCGAATGCTCTGAGGAACTGAAATCACTTGTGCCCCCACGACGTAAACACCCTCGACAGACCCGACAAGCTGCAAAATCCCACCCCACACTGTAGAGATCCCTAGATGTAAAAGATCTTTCTACTCCAGTAGTTTCTTCCCCAGAACTGCTAGACTTTGGAATTCCATTCCAGGTCACTGCTTCCCCAACTGTACTGACATGCATAAGTTCAAGTGCAACGTGAACCAACATCTCGCTGCCCTAATCCCTACATAGTACCCCAGTAGATGTTTCCCCTGATAGTAGCCCTCTACACCAAAGTGGCAATGTGCCTTGTTTTGGGTGAAAATGTAATACAAAAAAAATATTGATTTTTTTTGTGTCACCAACAAAAGTTTACTTTGGATTATAGAAAAAATAATTAGAGAAATTTTCATTTTGTAAATTTTATTTCACAATAAAATAAATTAGTTTTTTTTTTTAATAACTGGATCCGAAATACAAAACAAAAATATTTCAATTTCAACAAATATTTTTCTCCAAATGATACAGACTTATGCAGTTGATATATCCCTGTTTTTATTTTGGATAATCTGGTACATCAGTGAGCATTCGATAATAATCTGTTGAAAAAAATTTAACTTGGCGAAAATAAAAAAATTCAGAGGGAGATCCTCTCCCATATATTGCAGATAAAAAAAACTATTCCGTTGGAACTTCTGCAGTTTACGAACCGTGTTATATTTCAGATGGGAATTACAGGTTAACTGACCATTTATAGTATTTATTGTTAGATGAAAGTGTTGTTTCTGAGTGTGTTTAACAATAACCTTATTTCAATTTACAATTTAACAAATTGTTTCGTAGTGTTTTTCTTTAACAGTAAAATCATTATTAAATCTGTTTTGTCCAAGCATTTTGCTGGATAAAAAATATATATAATATACTTTTTTTTACACCTCATAGTAATGCCGTATTCCATAAAATTACATACTACCGTGCTAGAAAGATACTAACGCTCAAAAGTATCCTAAACCTCTATAAGGCCACCATTCGCCCATGTTTGGAGTATTGTTGTCATATTTGGGCAGGTGCATCTGCTACTAGTCTCTTGCTCCGAGACATGGTTTAAAAGAGTGTCGGCAATCTGATAAGCTCTGAACTGGCATCTAAGCTTACGCCTCTGTCCCATCGACGAAATGTTACATCCCTCTGCCTGTTCTACAAGTATTTTAATAGTTAATGCTCTGTCGAACTGCAGACACTTGTGCCCCCACGACGTAGACACCCTCGACAAACCTGACAGGTAGCTAAATCCTACCCCCACACAGTAGAGATCCCTAGATATAAAAGATCTTTCTACTCCAGTAGTTTCTTCCCCAGAACGGCTAGACTCTGGAATTCCATTCCAGGTCCCTGCTTCCCCAACTGTACTGACATGCAGAAATTCAAGTGTAACATGAACCGACATCTTGCTGCCCAAAATCGCCATAGTACCCAATAGTGGTTGCCCCTGATAGTACCCTCCTACACCAAAGTGGCAATGTGCCTTGTTTGGGGTGAAAATGTAATTAAATTATATATATATATATATATATATATATATATATATATATATAATTTGTTTTTTATACGACGCCTCCATTAATGACTGGAAAAAGACTACTTTTTGTTCTTCAGTGTATGCGGAAGACGGACCGCACTAGTTTTAGTTAGGGTTTTTAAGTTAAATCCAATTTTAACAGTAGTTTGTTAGAAAAAAAATCTTTAAAACACGTTTCTGTTGGAACATCTGCAGTTTATGACTACAGGTGCTAAAATAATATTTCTGTATTTACAATAGTTGTTACCCCCTCCTTTTCCAAAATTACGAATTATGTCTTGTAAAGCGTTCCGAAGTTTCTTTAAAAAAAAAAAAAAAAAAAAAAAAAAAAAAAGGAACGTTAAATTTTGGATTTTTCAATTTCGACACGGGATTACTACATATTAAGATACAAGATGAAATTATTTGAAATTCATGAACTTGTTCGTTACAAAAAAAAAATGAACAAAATACAACTTGGCTTCTCTTTCAAATTTTGGCCGTGTCTATATAAACCTATTATTTAAATATTTCTTATTCTTTAGCATTGTAATATTGTACATTAAAAAATATGGAATTCTATATAGCATACTTGTAAGAAAAATGTTTTTCTTTAATTCAAATAACATTAAAATTTCTTTACTTTAAATAATAAAATGATTATATATTAAATTAAAACATATATTTAGGAATTTAGCACAGAAATCTACAAACGAAAAATGGGTCTAAAATTAAAATATGACAACTAACACATTTCAATTGAAAACATTTTTACGTACTGAAGAATCATGTCGAAATTAGTATAAATTCCAAAATTAATGACAAATTAATCCATAGAAAATAATTATGGAAATATAGTGTTTACTGTCTGTGTAGATTAGCGATCGTTTTAAGCCAAGGCATTTAAGCTGGAAACATGTAATTACGCATCATGTCGAACTTAGCATAAGTTCTAAAATTCACGTATAATGATATAATAGATGTGCTAGTTGTATTTTTAACAACAAAAATCATCCACAGTTCTGTTAAAAAAGGTTGACTCTTAATTTCAATCAATGTTAGTCAAGCGAGATAAACCAGTTTGTCATACTGAATGAACATACAATAAAACGCAGTAATTCGATAAATTCTATTTTACTTGAAATTATTTTTTTACTGGATCATATTTTCGGAATTTTTAGAATTTAGACATTTTGACATGACATCTGAAATGCCGTTAATTTATAAAATCACTAATCTATACAAGAATCAGGTGGTTTTAGTGGAATTCTGGAAAAGAAATATACCAGAAATGGTAAATTGAAAGTTTTTTTTAATTCAAAATTGATGACAACTATTATAATTCTTTGTGCCATCAACAAATGTGTATTCTAGGTTATAGAAAACAATTTATCATTAGAGAAAGTTTCATTTTGTAAATTTTATTTCACAATAAAAGAAATCATTTTTTCTATAACTGGATCTGAAATACAAAACAAAAATATTTCAAATTTAACAAATATTTTTCTCCAAATTGTTAAATAATAAAATATTTTTTTTGTAAACAGAATTTTGTAATTGATGAGTTGATTTTTTTTTTGTTAGATTTAAATTTTGAAGAATAGATTTTCAAGTAAAAACAATGGTTTTGATTCCGCCGCTAAACTGACATTAAATGTAATAAAATAGTTTAATTATATTTTGATTCCTCCTCTTAACCGACATTAAATAATTGAATAAAATATTTGCATTATAGTTTGGTTTGTCCTCTAAACTGACATTTCATAATGCAATAAACTATTTTAATTATATTTTGATTCCTCCTTTTAACTGACATTAAAAAAATGTAATAAAATATTTAAATTATATTTTGATTCCTCCTCTAAACTGACATTAAATAATGTAATAAAATATTTAAATTATATTTTGATTCAACCTCTTAACTGACATTAAATTATGTAATAAAATATTTTAATTATATATTATTATTATCATGCAACAGTAATTGACATATCCAAAAATTTTGAAAAACAATAAGGTAGAAAATAATGTAACACACTGTGTTCTTTAACTAGGTATGAATAATAAACATTTACCCCCCTTCCTTTATTTAAAAGTTCACTAAAAGTCAGGGAATTAACCAATTTAATGAAATTTTCAGTATTTATAAAATAATGATCACTAAATATATTGAAGCCATTATTTTTATTAAAATCTTAGTGAAAATGTATTATTTTGTTTAAACAAAATACCGGTTAAATCCAAGTTTACCGCTACAAATTCCAGAGAATCTTTTTAGGAAGGGCATTATTGCCAAACAAATTATGTTGCGCTAAATAGTACTTTTGTTTAAAAAAAATAACCATAATAATCAGAAAGTCATAATTTAATCTGATGGGTCCATTTTTTTCTCCAAGGGTGACTTGCTCTTTCTTTTTAGGAGGTGGGAGCGGGAATTTTCCCATTATTTTAATTAAACAAACGAAAAAATGATTAAACAAGATTTTAACAAAATAAAATAAACATTAAAATTTTCTTTTACATTTGAACAGAATAAAAAATGTATTTTACATTTGAACGGACTAAAATAAATTTATTTTACATTTGATGAATTTGTTTAATAATCTTTTCGTTTGTTTTATTTTAAATAAAGGGACAATTCAACACACACACCCCACCTCAAAAAAGAAAAAAAGAAAAGAAAAAGCAAGTCACTCTCGGGGGGAAAAAAGGACCAATCAGATTAATTATGACTTTACGAAGAAGACAAGCGTACATTTTTATTTTCAATTTAGATGATGGCGAAACAGTAAACAAAAATCACCGGCTTCGATATTTTGTTCTCTGCTTACAATGGTTAATTTAAAAAAAAAAAAAAACTATTAGAGCAAAATAATTCGTTTGGCAATAGTGCCCTTCCCCACAAAATCTCTGGAATTTGTAACGCTAAACTTGGATTCATCCATAATAGCTTTACTAAGTAAAAAAAAAGAAGAAAAGATTGGATTTATTTGATTTTTATGAAAATAAACATCGTAAAACATAATGAAAAAATATTTCATTTTTACTGGAGCAGTGGAGCATTACGACAAAAGTCCATAAAGTGTTTATTAATGAATTCAGTATAACTCGAACGAAAATGAATTTCTCAAATTACCGATATTATCACCAAATTAAGCATTATTGGAGAAGCAGGGACCTGGAATGGAATTCCAGAGTCTAGCGGTTCTGGGGAAGAAACTACTGGAGTAGAAAGATCTTTTAAATCTAGGGATCTCTACTGTGTGGGGAGTTGGATTTAGCTGCCTGTCAGGTTTGTCGAGGGTGTCTACGTCGTGCGGGCACAAATGTCTGCAGTTCGCCAGAGCATTCACCATTAAAATACTTGTAGAACAGGCAGAAGGATGCAATATTTCGTCGATGGGACAGAGGCTGAAGCTTAGATGTCAGTTCTGGCCTTATCAGATTGGCGACTCTCTTTGAATTTTGTCTAGGAGCGAGAGACTAGTAATAGATGCACCAGCCCAAATATGACAACAATACTCCAAACATGGGCGAATGGTGGCCTTATAGAAGTATAGGATACTTTTGGGCGTTAGTATCTTTCTAGCACAGTAGTATGTAATTTTATGGAATACGGCGTTACTATGAGGTGTAAAAAAAGTATATTATATATTTTTTTATCCTGAAAAATGCTTGGAGAAAACATAGATTTAATAATAATTTTACTGTTAAAGAAAAATACTACGAAACAATTTGTTAAATTGTAAATTGAAATAAGGTTATTGTTAAAACACTCAGAAACACCACTTGTACTTTCATCTAACAATAAATACTATAAATGGTTATTTAACCTGAAATTCCTATCTAAATATAACACGGTTCGTAATCTGCAGAAGTTCCAACGGATTAGTTTTTGTTCATCTGCAATATATACAACAAAATAATAATAGCAATAGTTTTCAATAAAAACAGCAAATGAATTCGATAGAAAAAAAATGGATGCTATTTTTTTTAATTATTTCTGTGTGTTTCTTGGCTAAAAAGTCTTTTTGTTTGATTTCTTTTGCATGGTATTAACCCCTGAACTCTGGGACTATTTTCCATTTCACAGACGTAGCCTTTGTTTATGCTATGCGTGAGCATAAACGAAAACTGTTAAATATGCATTCGCGTACCAAACTGCCTTTTCAAAAAAAACCTTTAAGCCAATAAACACGAAAATAAATGCCCCTTCCTCAGGTGGCCAGAAAATGGGTGCTCATTTTAAGTTAAATTTAGATGGAAAAGTGATCACCCACTTTTCAAAAAAAATTTCTTCAGATCATGAAAACAATTTTGATACTCCTTGGGCGTTGAGTTCCATGGCGGCCCGCAGAATTATTTAATGGTCGTTCCCTTAGTACCCCCTAGTCAAGGCTAACGCATGCGCACGTAACATTTTTTATTTATTTACTTACGTGGTGGAGTTTCTATACTGATAGGTTTTTTGAAATTTTTTCACTGGATTATTATTGATTGAACACTAACCAGATTATGAAAAAAAATTTAAAAAAAAAAAAAATCATTTCAACATTTGAAAGGGATACTCACTTTAGTTACCACGTTCTGGTAAATCGGTCACTTTTTATTTATTTATTTATTTTTTTTCTAAATACGGAAGTGTCTTCGGGAGATATAAAATGGTCGCATGTTGACGAAGCAATGTACTGGGAGGCGTACGGGATTAAAAATTATTGGTAAATTTTTAGATTAGTTCCACCTCAATTTTCTTTTAAATGACGACTTGAAATGGTTTTCGACTATGCTGAATACGAAAATCGCATCGAAATTTTGCAGAAATAAGTAGTTATCAAGATATTATGCATTGTAATCTTTGGCGGCCATCTTTTTTACGTGTGTGTATTTGTTTATGGCGCGTGTGCACGTAAAAAGATGGCCGCCGAAGAATACAATGCATGATACAACTATTTATTTCCGCAAAATTTCAATGCAATTTGCGTGTTCAGCATACTCGGAAACCTATAAATGTCGTCATTGAAAGGAAAATTGTGGAGGTGGACCTAATCTAAAAAAATACCAAATTATTAAACATTTCTCCAGCATGTTAGTGAAATTTATAATACTTTAAAAAAATTAAAAAGAAACAAAACAAAGGTTTTGAAAAAAAACTCACCTTTCACAAAAACAATTTAAAAAAAAAACACAAACTGACTAAATGAGTAAAAAAAAAATTAAAAATCTCGAAACTTTATTTTCATGAAAACAATAAAAAAAAGTCCTGTTCTCTCTATTTTTTTTTTATTGAGAAACAAATATATTTCTGACTTACAAATGCGGTAGAGACTCATTATTTTTACTTTCTATGGTTTTGATATACCGCGTTTTTATTGCTTACAAAATGGGTGACTGATTTATCAGAACGTTGTAACTAAAAAGTGAGCACCACTTTCAAATGTCGAAATAATGATTTCTTTTTTACATTTTTTTTAATAATCTGTTTAATTAGTGTCCAATCAATAATAATCCAGTGAAAAAAAATTCCAAAAACCTATAAGTATAGAAATAAAGCATGGGAGTAATGGTTGTACAACGACGTCGCCTTTCGCACTTTTACAAACATTTAAAAAAAGTAACTAAACCATTTATTGATAATTTGTCACGTGTACAAACATTTATTTATTTACGTAGGCTTAACTCCTTTCATGAATAAGAAAAGTTTTACTCTTTAAGAATAATAAAAGGAAAAAGTTACTGAACATTTATAAAAGGACTTCTTTTCATGAAGGCCAGAGGAATAGTTGGCCGAAAATTCGTGAAACAACAACAATAAATAAAAATGGTGCTAATGCAGAGAGTCGCGCTATTTTTTAAATCATATTTCCACGTTTAAATAACGTTTTACGATATGTTTTTTTTTTATTCAATTGTAAGGTTAAAGTACAGAATAGGTACAAAACATCCTTACCTCCCCATGTTAAGAATGACTTTTTAAGTAATAACATTATTTCAGCACGGATCACTCTCTGCATGAGTAATCTTATATAGAAAAAAAAACTCAAAAGCAAGCAACAAACTTTTTTTTTTGGCCTTATATAATAAAGAAAAGATGTGTAAATTAAAAAATTTGGAAGATAAACAAATGAAATATGTTTTTTTTTGTTTTTTTTTTTTTACTTATCGAGTTAACAGAAAATTAAACCTTTCGTCAATTCGTGGCTGTGAAATGAATCGAACCGGAAGTTCAGTTTTATCAACAGAACAGATTCGCAGAAACGATAAATAAATATATTTATTTTATTTAATATTTTAATTTTAATTAGGTAAATTTATTTTAATAACATAAAAACATATCTCGACTCTAAAAATGGGTTGTCTGAAAATTTCAAATAAATTGGTAACGTATAAACATGGTTTTATTTCTTTAGAACGAACCAACTTTACATTTTTATATATATATAGATTGAACAATAATAACAATGATTTAAAAACAGAAACGTAGAAAAAAATAATTGAATAAAAAAATGGTAAAAATTATACAAACATTCAGGATAGGAATGTACGGATGCACGTCTGGGAAAAAGAAAACTAGCACCTCTTTCCTCCCTTTCAATTACATGACGTCATTTCCAGTCTTTCGACTGGTTGAAAGTTTGGGCTTCCATACATTCCATGTTCACAAAACTTTCGTTTGTTGTGTTTTTGTGAACGGTAGAATCACACGGTATTTGGACAAATTAAGCTATTTTTTGTACAAACAAGGTGTTTTTTTTTTTTAAATTTTATTCAATATCATAGGACTTTACTTATTATCTTTGAAATAGACCCAGAAAACTAATATTTATCTTTTAAAGGATTTTTACAATGAATTTATTTAACTTCAAAATTTAGCTGAATTGTAAGCTCGCATTGAAAACATTTTTCATAACTTTTTTTAACGTGTACAAATATTTTTTTACTTTTGGAAATTAAGTGTAATCCTTAATCTTTCAAATACAATCAAAATGTAGTCGGAAACATACGAAAAAAACAAAAAAGATAAATCGGCTTTAAAAACTATTCACCCCTATCTTTATTTGTCCATTATTGCCCATACCTATCAAGCACTGGGCAAACTATGTGTTAATGCAAAAAAAAAAAAAAAAAAAAAAAAAAAAGATGCGGTTTCGGTATGAGTGAGAAGAAAAGAACATTTCTGCGAAATCTAAACTTCTTTACTGGAAAAAATATATTTTGTTTGTCAACCATTTCTTATATAAAATATGGGACGAGCACAATTTGATATAAAGAAAAGGATTAAAACGGAACGAAATTTTTATTTCCATTCCATTTTTTAAACAACCAAAATTTTCAACGTTTTACTTTCTATTTCACTGGAAATTATATTTTTACTTGATCCTTATTTTATAATTTATAGAATTCATACCTATTTTGACATGCCAGGTAAGTACGTAATTTTGTTTTCATCTTAAATGCGTTAGTTTAAAAGATCACTAATATACACACGCGTCGGAGTTTTTTGTTTTAATAAAGGAAAATTCTGGACAAAACTATTTTTCTGCCAGAGATATGAATGCTTAAATGAAATGAATCATTCACAATAGCTGGCAACTATCTTAAACTTTGTGCACTCAAAAATGTGTACTCTGCATTATAGAAAATAATTTATTATGAAAGAAACGTTCATCTTGCAAATTAGATTTCACAATAAAAGAAATCATTTTTTTTTTTCAATAACTGGATCCGAAATACAAAATAAAAACATTAATTTCAAATTTAACAATTCTTTCTCTCAAAATTGTTAAAGAATAAAATACGTTTTTATAAACATTATTTTGCAGTCGAAACTTTAAAACATAAGGTTCTTCTTTATAAAATCTACATTCGAAATATCGACTGAAATGATGAGTAGAGATAAAAGCAGAGTAAAGAGGAATGTCTTTCGTAAATGTTTTATCAACTTAAAAGTTTTCGAGAAATCAATATGGGGGAATCCTTAATTCTGGCCAAAGGGGAATAACTACGATCCTTTATTTCCGGAAGAGTCGGAGAGTCAGCGCAATTTATTCTAACTTTCAAGTAAAACCAATGGTGCACAATTAATTACCATGTAACACTTATAGACATATTCAAAATTTACGAAAAACGATAAAATTAAATGTAAATGAAAATACGTGGTTTGTATTACTGTACACATAGATTCGAAAAAGTTGTCAAAAAACAAATATATAACCAATAAATGTTATCAAAAGCAAGATAAGTTACTTTTCTACCAAAAAATTCAAGATGGCGTCTCACACCCTCTTTAATACCGTAAGTATGGAAAAAGGTGTTATAAATAAAAAAACTATACAAAATACTATTAAAAACCCGCCGAATATATGTCAACCTATGTCACGGTAACATATAGTGAGCGAGTTTTTAACAGTATTTTATCCGGTTTTTTATTTATAACATCTTTTCCCACACTTACCGTGTTAAAGAGAGAATAAGACGCCATCTTGAATGTTCCAATACATTGGTAAACACTGTATGGTTTTCGAGCTGAATAAACATGTTACATTGAATAAAAACACGAAAAATATATCCAGTTTGGTAAACAAGTAAGTTATATTGCCTTTGATAACAATTATTTGTTATATATTTGTTTTTTTGACAACTTTTTTTAATCTATGTGTACAGTAATACAAACCCAAGTAAACGAACAAAATATACATTTTTATATATTTATAACTATTTATTTAACAGAAAAATGAAACAATTTTTAGAAAGTATATTATTGTCTTAACAGAAAAACGAACAATGAGCCACGTAACAAAGTATAAATTTGTATATACAAATAAAACAACTTTGAAAATTAAACATTTCTTAAAGTGTATTGTTTTCTTATGCTTTTAATAATTCGTGGAAATTATATTAATTATATATTTTTGGACGAAGTAAAGAATAGATACCCCGTAGCAGACGACGCCAGGCGCACAATTCAACTAACACCGGTGATTCGACCTTGACATTGGCACAAGCACATGGCGTCGGTTGTTTTTAAACACGTCAAATAGCAAACATGCTCGAATATTCACCAGCACTTTTTAAAAAATATATTTACAAAACCTTTGAAAATTTAAAAGAAAAAGTATATATTTACAAAACATTTTTTTTTAAATACGAACGTATTTAAATAAAAGATAAAACGAACGTATTTAAATAAAAGATATTTAAATAAACGGGTGCCTCTTTCTATTTTGGATTTTTGCGACCACGATTGATTTTTATGTACCGTGTTTTTTTTTTGGGGGGGGGGGTCTGTGTGCGTTTTTAAGACAATTCAATATTTATTCTTTAAAACATTAACTTCAGCGACAATTAATATATTTTCAAAATAATATTTTTAAATATTACATTTTTACGAATATTCGCGAGCAAGATTTTTTTAAAAATAAAAGATATTTCAATAAATGGGTGTCTTTCTTTCTGAGTGTGTGTTTAATATATTTACAGAACTTTTTAATAACTATTTTATTCTTTTTATCAAACAAAAATAAAACTTTTATAATGACATATATATTATGGACTGTTTCGAAATTTTAAAATTAAAGTTAGTTTTATTTAAAAAAAAAAAGACGAGGTGTTTTTTTTTCAATTAAATTATAAACTTTATTTGAACTTTCAACAAACTTTTACAGACATAAAAATAGACTTTATAGATATTTTATAATTTTAAAAAAATATATTTAACGAAAAGTTTTTTTTTATCATTTCATTGTTGAATAAAATTTCAAAGTAATAAATGGTGACAAAAATCGAAAAGAAAAAACACCTCGTCTTTTTTTTTGTTTTAAATAAAACTTTAATTTTAAAATTTCGATGTTTGAAAAACAGTCCATAATATATATTTCATTATAAAAGTTCTATTTTTGTGTGATAAAAAAGAATAAAACAGTTAATAAATAATAAATGAAAAAATAGAAAACAACAGTCCATTAAGTTCAAATAAAAACTGTTTGAATAAAACTTATAAAAAAAGGTTCATTCTATACGGTTTTGGCCATTTCTTTTTTGCGCGTTTTTAATACAATTCAATATTTATTTACATTTACTTTATCCATTTGTTACAGTATTTAAAACAAAATGGTCTAAATATTAATTTCTTTTAATACCTCGTAAAATTTTGGCTTCTTCGACTTTTGGATTTTTTTTTGTCATTTAATAAATTGATCACGTGATGGTATCATGAGATTAAATCAAAATTCAATATTTAAAAATATTATTTAAAAAAATATATTAATTGTCGGTAAAGTTAATGTTTTAAAGAAAGAATAATTAAATAAATACTGAATTGTATTAAAAAACACACAGAAAAAAAAAAGAATTATAAAACACTTTACATAAAAATCAATCTTTAGCACAAAAATCCGCGAAACATAATTATTATTCTAAGGTTTATCTTCAAAAGTTTGTAAATATATTTAAAAAAAAAATTGCTGGCGAATATTCGAGCATGTTTGCTATTTGACGTGTTTACAAACAACCGACGCCGTGTGCTTGTGCCAATGTCAAGGTCGAATCACCGGTGTTAGTTGAATTGTGCGCTTGTCACCGCCAGGCGTCGTCGTCTGCTACGGGGTATCTATTCTTTACTTCGTCCTATATTTTATATTAATTACATATTTTAAAACTTTAATAATTTTATTTTAAAACTAATAATTCGTAATATTCGTGATTTGCCGGTGTAAAATACTGATGTGACCCTTCTAGAATTAAAGTTGTCGAACTTTCTGGGACCTAACTGCAAGACTGCCGGATTTTCAAGTTTTACAGTATATTGTTAGCAAATTTATTTTTTTTTAAATTAACAAACTTTTCTGTTGGAACTTCTGCAGTTTACGAACCGTGTTTTATTTATTTTTTTTTTTTTTAGATAGGAGTTTCAGGTTAAATTCAAATTTATAGTATTTATTGTTAGTTTAAATTCAAAATAGTTAAATGTAGCCCCCTTCCTCTTCTGTTTGGGTTTCTAAATAGTAACGTTATTACAATTTACAATTGAACAAATTGTTTCGTAGTATTTTTCTCAAGTTATGTAACAGTAAAATCATTTTCAAATGTTTACATAAATAGCATTTTTCAGTAATGCCGTATTTTACATAAGATATTCCTGAATTCATTGTTTTTCATACGACGCCGACATTAAATTCTTAAAAAGAAAATACAGCAAAGTGAGGTCATGAAATGTTTGGGAAAAAAAAAAAAAAAAAAAACGCGCGTTATTTCAAATGTTTATCTTATTAGTACTTTTTTTTCAGAAAATATTTAAAAAATGAAATATTATGGATATAAAAAAAATATCTTGCATGTTACTTATGTGCTGAAATAAATTATTGCTTAGAAACTTATCATTTAACATGGAGAGTGTGTTGGAAATATTCTGTACTTTCACCTAACAATTTAATAAAAGCGATACCGTAAAACTTGAATTTCTTGATTAAATAATTCTAAAAACGCTATGGAGTTCAATTCATCGAATTCCCTTATAAACAACTTTTGTCGCAAAGAGAACGACAGTATCAGTAAAAAATGTTCCTTCCTTTTCTTTTTAAATGTAATTTATAAGTAAATAAAGAACGTATTCTAATCTTTAAAATCCATAATCCAACGAAATGGTCAATTGCTTTTTAACACACAAACAAATCCCCCACCCCTTTATTAATATTGGAGGATTGTCAATATAACTCATTGTGTTCTTTATTTACTTTTATTAAATTCAACTTTGAAGTTTTCTGTAAAAATTCCTGCTCATTAT